>NC_134830.1:111234447-111551830 GCF_004210375.1 Tachypleus tridentatus
GAAAATTTAAAGACAGTTTTAAGGTTCTGTGAATAAACCCACTAGCTGACAAGTAAGGAGAGACTAACAAAATTTCATTAAGGATTAAAAGATGACCAAAGTAAAATTCAGAAAAACATCAGAATTTAACTGGCATGTACAGTTATCACCTATGGTAACCTTCTCACCAACCCTGGGGAGTTCAGATAAAACTGCTTGAAGAATTACCTAATACACAGATCATTTTACCTAGTGGGAGAACAATAAACAATTAATCTATATCTTAGACAAACCAAATTCAAATCTCTCATCTTATAGCAAATCACTTTTGTGAATGCAACATGATGACAGTCATTATTACAAACTATTAATACAAAGATCAAAGCTTATTCAATCACACTGGAGAGCTTACCTTGCTGCCAACTCCAATACTTGAGAGGTTGACAGAATTGTAACCAGTAGGCACCATGCTAGCAATGCATGGCTATGAAGAGTAGCTACCTCTGGGCTATGAGATGGAACAGCTCCATTGCCTTTCAGGAATGATCCGCTGAACACTGTATGTAGCAATTGCATGTTTAAAGCCAGACCCTGTTGAAATTAACATTTCTATACTGTAAGAGAATTAAAAAAAAACACACACACACACAAAACCTTCAAACAACTCAGATTTTTTAAAGTACATATGCAAGGTACATCATTATCAACCATATGAAATGAAGTTAGAAAATCTAATTTACTTAAGAAACTGTAAAAGTGGGTCACTTTAGTAGCTACAATACAGTATTAATGCTTTGACTTTCAATCAGTTCACTATAGTCAAGACCATATGAACTTCAAGCCTTTGGAACTAACAATAGTTTTATCCAGTATAAAAATAGAATTAAAATTAAAATAAAGTTTGCAAATTCATGGTTCTATGGACATGCAGATTGTGTGTAATTATATCTTAATTTGTATACTGTGTCACATTTGAAAATCTTAGCCATTTTATTAAAAGATTAGGAATGGCCTGTCTTAACATCACATAACCTGAACAGCCCATCTGAAAAGCATTTTGAAGCTTACTGTTAGAAAATGTCAAATTTTTTTATCTATTTAAGAGCTAGTATAAAACCAAATTTTACTGCCATCACATCACAGGTACTTTGAATTTTTTCTCAAAGACTGACATGAATGACCACCGATATGCTCTGTAGTCATTTATTAGTAGGCTGAGCTAACAAATAAACTAAATACCAATAATCTCCAGTATACAGTCTGAAAAATTCTACATTTACTTTACATTAGAGAAATGAACTTAACTCAGTAAAATATAACTTTACTCCTTATATATTCTAGAGAAGTATATAAAATCGGACTACTTACACTAACACCAGAGCTGGTTATAAAGCTGCATAACCCTAGGGCTGTTGCACACTAAAGCAACCAAAGATACCAATCAACATCTCTTTTGAACAGAATAAAAAACACACCTTTACCAAGTTACTTAAAGTAGGCTGTTTTTAGATAGTATCACTTCAACAATAAAACATTTTAAAACACAGAACTGACACTAAAATTAATTGCATTATGTAAATATACACAAGAGACAAGACTTGGAAGAATTTCATGATAAACTTCAAAAGATAACAGTACTAGAATAAAGACACTGTTAACACTCACTTTAAAGTTACTTCTAAAAATTATCATTAACCTAACATTAGGTAAGATTTAATCCACAGGGGTCAGAGAATCCATCTACAGGAAGTTCAAGTACAATTGTTTTTGGTCAATTACATAAAGCATATTAAGCTTGCCATCAATGGCAAAAAGCATACATACAATGCAAAATAATGGTCAAATAGCTAATTACTACTCCAATTTAATGTAAAAAGCAGAAATCAAATTGGTTGGGATCTGATATTCCTCTAGTCATGCAATGACATTAAAAAGTGACTTCATTATTATGACTGAAGATTATTCATTTAAGAAAAGATATTAATTTCCAAACATTTTTTAAAGAACAAAAAGAATTTTAACACACACAAACACACACAAGGTTTGTCTATTTGACTACCTTGTATCCACCATAAAAAATGAAATACATACTCTATAAATAAAGAAACAGGAGTTATTTATGATTTCAAATTGTAGTTGAAACTAAAGTTACCATAAACAACTTAAAACTCTAAACAGCATACAGCTGTTTCTACTTAAATTTCAGTCTTGAAGTATGTCTCATTGATAATTCCATCACTACAGAATTTGATAGGGTAACATGAGCTAAATAAATCAACTTTACTTTACTTTACCTAATATTTCCAATACTTGTATTTTTAGTTCCTTTCATGATAATAAAGAATGTGCATGAGAAACAAGAAATACGGTACTTTGGTCTGTTTGTTACTGCTATTGACTGTTAATGAAACTTAATCTTTGTATTTATACAAATAATATGACACTGCACTAAATCTATTTAATTAAAT
Organism: Tachypleus tridentatus; assembly: GCF_004210375.1. NCBI lineage: Eukaryota > Metazoa > Arthropoda > Merostomata > Xiphosura > Limulidae > Tachypleus > Tachypleus tridentatus. The sequence goes on from NC_134830.1 coordinate 111,236,895, forward strand.
AATGCACCTAAGAACACAAATAATAACCGATTAAATATCCTATAGCTAATCTAATTAGCTGGCTTTTGAACCATGTTATAAGAGCCTCTAAAATTCAACTAAATTTATCAATGCATTTCCTATTAAAATAAAGTTTGGACTGAAATCAAAATAGACAATTCTGTGTGCAGAAAAAATGTATTTACTATAATACATCATTTGAGAGACAAACTTTGAGTTTCTATAGTTATAAATATAGTATTAAACATCAGAGAAAACTAATAGCAATTTGTGAACGTGTGTGACAGCTGGATGTGACAAGAGGGTTCCAAGAGTAAAAGTTATATTATTTACCTGAATAATGATGTTATGAGTAATTTATGTTGAATTTCCTAGCTCTAAATAAATAAGAGGGAAAACAGAAATCAAATGTCAATTCTCACACTAGAATTGAATGATGTTTTTGTACTTGTTATAACTGTGTCAATAACTGCATTCTTAAAAAGGTACAATGTTGTAGTCTGCATTTTTTTTAATGTAGATGTATTCTGAAATTTATACTGTTTAAAACAAAGTAAGTTTAATGCCAACATAATGAACACAGCTTGTGATCTAAAGTTGTTTTCAAAGTTTCAAAGAAGTCTTCGTGGTATAAACAAAATTAGAGTTTAGGAAGTATTGCTTATGATATAATCACTGAATTATTGGGTGTTTGTTAGCAACTGAATATAACTTATGTAAGTGAGAGAAGGTATTTAGATACTTTAAGTTAAAGTATAAATATCCTTATTAACTGCAATAAACCCAGACTATAGAGTCATTGTAAAAACTATTCAAATCCTCCTTGACTATCAACTTGAAATATCTACACTTAACCCTTTCTGCACAAGCATCCTTTACTGTACAATGTCAAAGTTTTTAGTGACTTACATTCAAAATTTAAACTACTTTTTGTTTACATTATACCAATTTTTATGGCATAAAGTCATAACTATTTAATGATATACAAGTTTCAAGTTCTTAGTTCTATAAACCAACATTAAAAAAACATGAATTTATCCAAGAGTAAGAAATGACATTTCTTCTCTAGGCATCTAATCTTCTGCAACTTATTCATCACCCTTACAATAAGTACAAATTTAACATAAATGACTATCAAATCATCACCATTCAAATAACACACAATGCTTATAGCCTTCAATCTTCTTTGCTTATTGGGTCATTAATAGAAAATCATACCAGTCTTGTTACAACTACGGGTCACAACGTCTATCAGGATTTATTAACAGTCCTCTCATGTTTAATGAGACAATATTTTCATCTAAAACATTAAGTTGTTTTCTGAACAGAAAATTGTCAATTTCTCTTAATACAAGATTCATTTTCACAAGAAACATAAACTAGCTTGGATGCATTCATAACAGCTCTTCACAGTTAGAAAACCAGAAAAACTGATAATTATGGGATAGTTTGCTTGTGTGTTTGTATTCTATGTTCTTCAATGGATTATTTAATTAAATAAACATTATCTAGTGTGCTTCCACCATTAGTATAAAAAATAGGGTTAAGTGTTGCTTACAACAAAAATAAAAAGATCCAGGCAAATACATTTCTTGTTTTTCATGTGTATTCTTTATCACAGTAACTAAAATATAAAAATAGTGATCATTTTAGGTAAGAGTAGGTAAAATAAATATAATTCCACAAGGCACAAATGCAAACAGATCAGAGTAGCTCACGAGTAACATAATTTGATGGTATAACATTAGCCCCATGTTTCACAAGTGATTTACCATACAATAAAATTTAAGTATAAATACGTGTATAATGCTCCAAGTTTAAAACAACTTGTGATAAACAAATGTAGCTGCAAGCTACAATATGAAGCAATTCTATAAAAGATAAAAAAAAAGATAATTTAGAATGTTTTTTCTGGTGATTATTAGGCTGGTCAATTTGACCAGCCTCATACAAAGGTAGGGTGGAAAAAATAAGTTGTACTGAAAACAAACGTTTGAAATTTATTAAGGAGATTTTAGAGATTATGCAAATAAAATTTGATAATTTTGGAGAGGAGAAAAGTAATTTTAGTCTTAATATGAAAGTCAACTTGAACTCAGACTAGTTACAAAACACTCAATATGTTCACAAAGAAATGTTTAGTAAAAAGGCTTCATTAAAAATTTGATTTGTATACAAATGTTTCCTTTAGTCTAACCCAGTTTTGTTAAGATACACATAATGTATTAAAAGTTATAGTACAAATACTTAATTTGTGCAAATGTGTATACAGACTATTCAATACTCAGCCCATTGTGAATGAGTTAACCGACCTTGGCTCTTGCTAGACAAGATGCTGTGGGATCAGCAACTATCTGGGAAAAAATAGGACCAATTTCATGAAACAGAGTCTCACATTCATTTCCTACACCAAGATGTATAGAAACAAGAGCTGTTAAGATTGCTGCTATTTCTTGTTCTTCTCCTTTTCCCTTTTTTAAACTTCTTTCCAACATGTCAGTAACAGTGATTTTCCTGTAATGTAGTAAGTAATATGGATCCATTCTTTAATACACTAATCTTAATACTGCTAGTTAGAAAATAATAAATAAGCAATAGTTTGGCATATTTTAACCATGCATGTACTATGCTTTCACTAATGGTGCAATAATGTTTTTAAAATTCCACAGAAATTTGAGAATAAGAATTACACTCGCTAATTGTTTCACTTTATCAATTGATTTTTAAAAATTTCTTTTAATCTCAATGTTAGATAACTAAGAAGTGATTTTTAACCTCCATCTTCACAAGCACAATGTATTCATAGTATGTGATCAGAAAATATTGTTCGAGGAATAAAAATATTATGACAAAAATATAATTAACACAATGCCAACTTTTAATGAAAATTAACACTTATGGTAAAGTATCAAAATTTTAACAGTGAAGTGACAGAAAACCTTCCCTTTTTTCCCATTTTGCACAGACAAACGATTGTTACTATTTGTTTTGTTTGGTGTTTTATGGCACAAAACTAGGCTATTTGTGCCAAACATCTGGTAAAAAGTTAAAATTAAAGTAAAATTAGAAAAATTCATAAAAGGAAATTAAGGTAAAACAAAATAAAGTTTAATTTTCTGAATTAAAAATGAATAGCATTAAATCCAATTTTTACATCTAGTCTACAACAGTAAGAGAGAAACTACAGTAATACACTTGTAAGGACTTTCTGTAGCATAAGTGTAATCATCATAACTTGCCAGGATGACTAACAGGTAGTTCAAACATCAGCATCAGATACCTGAAGTTAGCCTTTCCACCACTGGTTGAATTATTTGATGTTACAGCCATTTTCTAATCGAACTAGATGTACTTTGATTCTTAAAAGGGAATCACATTAATAAAGATATAATGTATAAACTGAAAAACTGTGACCAATGTGTAGTCTAATTAGGACATCTTCCTCTTTCCTATACTTATGAAAACAAGGCAGCCAAAGTCCAAGAGAGGATTTTTTTTGGAAAAGCTTGCTTCCACGTTGCTCACTCAAAGTCGACTGCCAACTGTCATGGAGTGGTTTGGTTGGTTCATTTAGTGTTTTATAGCACAAAGCAGCTAGGCTATCTGTGCCAAACGTCCAGTAAAAAGGTAAAAGTAAATTCAGTAAAATTCATAAAAGGACATTAAGGTAAAACAAAATCTTAAAAACTAAATAAATAAATAGCATAAAACCAATGTTTACATCTAGTCTACAACATCAAGAGAAAAACTACAGTAATTCAAGTTGTAAAGGACTTTCTGTAGCATAACTGTAATTATCATAACTTTCCAAAAAGACTAACAGATATGTACACAAACCACCATCAGTCACTTAAAGTTGGCCTTTCCACCCCAAGTTCTGAGTCATTTGACTTTATGGCCATTTTCAAAGGGAAAGTAATAAAAAGGTTTTAAAAGACGTGTAGCAAAATTATAATAATGACTCTCCACGATGACTAACGGGTAGTTCAAACAGCAGTGTTAGTCACCTGAAGTTGGCCTTTTCAGTCCTGGTGTCGCGTTATTTAATGTTACAGCCATTTACTAATATCAAATCAAACTAGAGAGACTTAGTTTCTTAAAAGGGAATCATATGAGAAAAGGTTTAATGTATAAATTAAAAAACTTAAATGGCATTAAAAAGATTAATGGCCTTTAAAAAACTAAAAATATTACCAAGGTTGGCAGTGTCACCATCACCAATAACACTGTCTAACGTTATGGACAACCCTTGAGACAGAACACGTTTAAAATGGTTCCCTCATTGTGAATCATAACAATGACAAGAAAGTAAAATTTGACTTATTGTGATTTGAGTGTTACACAAACTACACACTGGTGCATCATTTCCAGATAAAAGAAAACAATGAGTTAAAAAACTGTGACCAATGCACAGTGTAATTAAAACAGATTCCTCTTTCCGATCCTTATGGGAACAAGACGGCCAAATAGGGTTTTATTTGGAAAAGCTTGTTTTCTCGTTGCTCACTCCAAGTCAACATCCAGCTGGCACAGAGCCAAGCCCTGAATACAGAACCATAGCCCATGTATGGGACAGGCACAGCAGTGATAGTGCCAGAGCAGATAGACTTAGCTGCAGTGTAGGCGAGCTCATTCCCGCAAATACCAACATGGCCTGGTATCCAGAATAACTGGATAGAAGTAGATGTTAAAGAGAAATGCACCAGTTGGGTTTGAATATTGGCAAGAACAAAGTGTGAACCAATGTGAAGCAATTCCAGGGCCAGTAAAGGACTAAGTGAGTCAGTATAAATCGTGAAGTTTGAGTACTGCTTAGCTTCTATGTAATTCAGGGCAAGAGAAATGGCATACAGTTCAGCAGTGAACACAGAAGCTGTAGAGAGGATTCTGCACTCAACCACAACAAACCATGGCAGAGCCCACAGAGTCACTTGATTTCAAACCATCTGTATAAATAGGAATGGAAGGATGGTTCGAAAGATGTTCAGCAAATAGCAGACAGTATTTCAAATCAGGAGTGTCTACTTTTCTCATATAACTTAAAGATAGGTCACAATTAGGGACTGTAAGAAACCATGGTGGGATGGGCTGACCAGTGGATACAGCAATATTATGAAAGGACAGACCCAATTCATCTAACTGCAACTGAATACGAAGGCCAAAAGGAGTAATGGCAGACTGTCTGGTCTGACAAAGCATGACCCATCGAGGAAGGAAAACACAACCCCAGGTAAGGAACAAAGTTTTGAAGCATATAAGTGAAGGCAGTTGCAAACGGCAGAGGTGCAAAGAAGGTTCTTGAGACTACGTGTAAGCTCTGAACTGGGGAATGCAAAAAGCCCCAGTGCAGGGCCAAAGTCCTTGATGATGAACAAGATCTAGCATCTTTAAGGCCGATAGCCTGGCAGAACTATAGACCAGTGATCCATGAGTTTTGATCGAATAAGAGCAAGATATAAGTTTAGCATAAAACGTTCATCTGCTCCACAAGTGGTGGTAGAGGATGTTCAGTGCTCTTGTACATTTCACTCACAGCTGCTTAATGTGTGGTATAAAGATTAGCTTATGGCCAAAGATAAGCCCCCAAGAACTTAGTCTCACAGACTACAGGCAGCACAACTTCACCGATACAGAGTTCAGGATCAGGATGAATATCCCATTGGCAGCAAAAGTGCATGCAAATGGTTTTAGAGAGAGAAAAAGTAAAGCCATATTCTGTGATCCACTTCAATAAACAACTGAGGGCATTCTGTAGCTGCTGCTCAATATACCTTATGTTCGACGACTGACATGAGATTTGAAAATCGTCAACATAGAGCCTGTTTGCAACAGTGAGAGGGAGTTGTTCAGTGATGGCATTAATTTTTATACTGAAAAGTGTGACACTCAGAACACAGCCCTGAGGGACTCCAAGTTCCTGAAAAAAAGCATGGGAAAGTGTCAAACCCACACAAACTCGGAATCTCCTGTCCATTAATAGATTTTTAATAAAAATGGGCAAATGGACACGTAACCATATATATATATGGAGGTCTCGCAAAATGCCCTACCTCCATGTTGTATCATAAGCCTTCTCAATGTCAAAGAATATTGACACAAGATGTCATTTGAGAAAGGCTTCTCTGATTGATGTTCCAAGTCGAATCAGGTGGTCCATGGTGGAACACCGTTGTCAGAACCCACACTGGGTAGGCGAGAGGAGGTTGTTTGATTTAAGGAACCAAACAAAATGAGCATTAACCATCCTCTCTATGGTTTTACAGAGTCAGCTCATCAAAGCAATTGGATGGCACTTTGAAGGGATCTTGGGATCCTTCCCAGGCTTAGAGAAAGGAAGGACAATATCCTGGCATCAGATATCAAGAAGAACATTCTCCTGCCAGATCCAGTTAAAAATAACCAAAAGGATAGCAAGAGAAGCAAGAGGTAGATGTTGCAGCATCTCCTAGTGTATATCATCAGGTCCAACCAAGGTACTGCCAGACCGATGACGGGCCAGTTTGAGTTCAACCAGTGTAAAGGGACAATTATAGTCATAGGGATAATCAACTCGAAAAGAAGAGGTGATTTCTCTGCCCAAGTCTTAATGGCCAAGAAAATGAAAAAAGAAGCAGAAGTGTTAGATACTCAGCAAAAGCTTTCACCTAGAATATCAGCAATGCTCTGGGTATCAGTCACTTCCTGGCCATCAGAGAGCAGGATCGAGAGGGGGACAGAGTGATATTGCCCACTGACCTTTCGAATCTTGTCCCAAATGGCTTTGGAACTGGTGGTAGAAGATATGCTGGTTGTGAACTTAATCCAAGATTCCTTCTGGGTTTGACATCTTACCCATCTAGCATGTGCATGGGCCTGCTGGAAAGCAATGTGGTTTGAGAGTGCGAGATATCTAGAGAAAGTATTCCAGGCCCATTTTTGACCTTTCCATGCCATGTGGTAGGCAGGATTTCACCACAGACAAGAATATCATAGAAAACGTGTTAAGGTTTTTGGAATACATTGAGCAGCTGCTTGTTTAATACAGTCAGTTACTTCTGCCACACAGTCGTCTACTGATGGCTTACAGACAATGGCAGGATCATGTTCTGCAAGAACAGTGATAGATGGTTAGTTGGCTTGATCCAGGTTCCACCGAGGCATGCGGGTCGAATGGCATCGACACGGCCAGTCTCTCTAAAGATTATAGGAAATGATCACTGCCTCATGGATTATTGTTCCATGTCCATGAAAAATGGGAAAATAATGAAGGGGAGCAAATTAAGAAATCAATAGCAGTAAAGGACTGACTAGGTGCATTAAAATAAGTATAAGAACCAGTATTGAAAAGAGAAAGGTTGTGAGCAGCAACTATGCAGAAACCACTCCTGTCAATACCAGCATTTCCCCAGAGGGGATGATGTCAATTAAAGTACCCCAGAATGAAACAGGGAGACAGCAACTGTTCAATGAGAGCATCAAGGTCTTACTGATCATAGGTCTCTCCAAGGGACAGATAAAGAGTACAAACAGTGAGAGTGTGAACCAAGGAAATACAGATGGCTATGGCCTCCAAGGGTGTGTTGAGTGTCAAAAACAGGGTGGGCACATGCTGATCAACCAACAGTGCCACCCCTTTATGCACTCGTCCACCACACAGCCTGTCATTTCTGTACAAAGAAAACTCATGAAAAGTGACTATATCAGCAGGTTTCAGAAATGTTTCCTCTAAGAGAAGACATACAGGATGGTAGGAAGCAATCAGTATTTTGATGTCATCCAGATTAGAACGTAAACCTCGACAGTTCCATTGTTTCAAGGTGGCCATTTTTATTCACATGTAGGCAAACTGGGTAAAGATTCCTTCCGTTTACAACCATATCTTTTTTTCTTTACTGTCCTTATGCAAGAAAAGTCTATCGACCTACACAGATCTTGCTCTGGGTCAATTGGGCACATCTTTGTTGTTGGAAGAGGATTCCAGCAACTCAGGACGTGAATGAATGATCGTTTTGCATCTTGGGGTGGGAGAAGAAGTATCCGAGGAAATGCCTGTACCCAGAACCAAAGGAAGTGGATCTTGGGATTTTTTGGAATGTATGTAAGGGACAGAGATGGGTGATGTTGATTCATCATCTTCTATAACCATGAAGGCCAAGACTTTTCATTAGGTTTGAGAACGATTCATTTGAAGGCACAGAGATCCGTCTGCACTCCCAGTGTAGTAGTGGAACAAAGTGCAACAGCATATGTCCAAGACAAAGTAGCAGAAAGCAACTATCTAGCCTCAGTAATGTTATGAATCGTTTTCAACACTTCACCTCTTTCTTCCAACCATTGAGGGCAAGAACGAAAGTGGGATGGGTGAGAGTCATTGCATTTGATGCAACAAGGGTCCGTTTAACACTCAAAAGCATTGTGGTCCTTATTACTGCAATGAGCACACATCAAAGAAGCACAACATGATGTCTTTGTGTGATCAAACCACTGACACTGGAAACATCCAAGGTTTGGAATGTATGGCCGTATTTTGAAATTAAGATAACCTGCCTTGATGGTGGCAGGTGGGCGTAGTTAAAGTGAGGACATCAGTCAGCATCATTATTACATCTTTACAAGTAGAGATACCCCTCCCTGCAGAAACTCCTTGGGTGAAGAAACCAGCAAGAATCTCCAACTTGGAGATGTTCTTCAAATCCCTCTCAACAATAACTCCTTGTCACAAATTCAAAGTAGCATGAGGTGTAACCTCAATAGGTATATCCCCAGCTGCCTTTGAATGTAAGAAGACTTCACATCAGTGTCACTAGAGCAAAGTTTTTTGACTGACTCTGGAAAGCAAGCAAGTCCCTCTAGCAAAAGGGAGACTTTTGCCTGAAAGGTTTATCTGAAAGAGAATGTAGTGTAAGAAAATGAGGTACAGGCATTACAGATGTTGAAGATTCCTACTCAGAACCTTCAAGATATGGTTGTTTACCTATTGACTATTGGAGGATGCAAAATAAAAAAAGAATTTTTCACTGCCCACTGACCCCACCCACTATGGAGCCCCACAAAGGGATGCACTACAATGCCAAACAAAAACACTGCAGAAATGCCAGGGTTTCATGAGCACTATACTTAAACACCGTCATCAGATACAATGTCCACACCTGTTGAGAGCATCCAACACTGGTACCTGGTTGATCCTAGCCCAAGTGGATCAGTCAACTTACCCTAGGGGAGCCACCCTAAGGCTGCCCGTCTACAGGAATACAGGACCAAAGTGGTGTGTTAGGGTTAGACCCCTCAACCATCAGGATCCTCTCCTCCTCTTCATCAAGATTATTAAAAACTTACATTTACTGTTATGAAATTTGATTCTAACCTGCCTCTCCTGCAGTCATTTGTTACTTTATGTAACATCATTGCTGTTTTTCTCAAGTTACAAAATAATTAACTATTTATTAAAATTCATTTATGATACAAAAACTGTAAAAAAATGTGTTTAGTTTAGCATCACACATTTCAAAACCTTTTAGTTTTTAATTTCAGACCCGAGACGTTAAATTTTTAAAAGTAACTTTTCATCCAAAATTTATCAGAATGGTATACCATGGGTATCCATTTTGTGTATTGAGCTACAGGTAAATTTATTAACATATGTTTCAGATTTTAAAAAAGTGGAATCAAATTTGTGTTGAAAAATATTATAGGTAATGCAAACTATCAGAAAATGTGATTCCAGCAAAGTGACTCTTTGATTACACATAGTGTATAAGCATATAAACTATTCATAAGCTAGTTCCACATTTTTGACTCTCCTGTTAAAACACATAGCTTGTTAAAATTTAAACATAACATTTCCTTTAGCATACAAAATATCAGTTGATTCAAAACAGCAAGTACATATTTTTTCATATCATTTTGTCACATTTTAGTGCCTATGTTAGGTGATAATCTGTACTGAACAACAATTTACCATGACAAATGTTTGAACATGTACAGATGTATGTTTTTTTATACATCAAATACTCTTTACATCAAGTTGAGTTATTGTGAAATTATATTTTAGGTATCTTAAAGAAATATTAATTCAGAAATGATTTATCTAAACCAGCATGACCATACTGCAACTGATATGCAAAACTAAGAATTAACCACGTATCACAGACAAAAATGTAATGTCATTTAATCTGAAAAGTATAATTAAGTTCATTCCATACCACTACAAGTCTCCAACTTCACAGATCTCAACTCTTACTAATATTCTCCCACAATTTGGAAACATTACCCATAAAAATGGATAATTTGTTTACTTAACAATATAATGTTATATCAGCCACTGTGTAGCTCATTAAAATTTCTACATCACAGTGCTTCATCCCATCATGATATACCCATATACAGACCAGCAAATAATCCTTGTACATGTGCAAGTCATGCTTTATAAGCAAAAAACAGCCACCTGGTGATCTCTGAATTCACGACAACTATCAATATTTTTCTTTTCATAGGTATAGACACTGAAAGTGCCTGCTCTATGCCTGGGTCTTCACAAATCAACAAAGCTAAATTTGTAAATTTTTTATATATTAAGAAAAACTGACTTTCTTTGATCTGAAACCTACAAATACATCAATAAAGTCTAGTAAAATTCAGTAACAGATATTTTACTAAAAATTTCACTTGAAAAATGTTTAGATCAAAAGAGGCTTACAATTGAGTAAAATCAATAAAATAAATCAATAATACATTTTATTTCCAGAAAACTTTCACATCACACCCTCACCTACTGAAGTAGCACAATCTCTTCTCACATAACCTGCTCCCTCAATGCACCTTCCTAGAAATGTCCTTGCCTGGTTGGAAACTCTCAAAACACATTATAAAATTATAAGGCTTGTTAAAATAAATCTTTATTTACACTCACCTTTCAATAACGAAGTCATACATGTATTTTGATGTAAAAGCTTTTCTAATAGTTTCTAAACAGCCCAGTCGCCCTTTTGTACTAAAGAAAAGAAAATTGCATGTGCATTTTCATATTAAATAAGCCAATGCTAACAAGTCTACAAAAATTATGAACAGAATTATATTACTTTCAGAAACTACTCAAAAACAGAAAACCATTAGAGCAAACATTTTTTACAAGTTGCTTATTGTTAATGAAAGAATAGGATAAAGTTTAAATTAATTTAATTCTGATTGAAAATGTTTAATCATTTAATTTTATATATTTTTATGAAGTGAAAAATATATGAAATATGCAAATGTGATAAAATCACACTTAATGCTCATAACAAGTCTAATTACACATTTTACTAGCATAGACCATTTCAATAACAATACAATTTTATTTATGATTATGTTCAAAATTTAGCATTTGTAGAAAAGTATATTTACACAAAGTAACACATGGGTACTGAAATAAAGGATAAAAAATGAAATGCGTCAACACAACACCCGAGGAAAATTCAGTATTACAGAAATCTCTGACACTGTATGCAAGTTATACAAGATAAACACTTAAAAAATTTTGTTTGCATTTCAAAGTAAACAATAACAGAAAAATTTTAAATAGACAAACAACTAAAGGAATACTTTTTAGTGCACAAACAAGTACTTTTAAACTTGCAAAACATACACCTGGTTTATTGTAAACTGCAACAACCTATAGTCTGTACTTAACAAATGTTTTACTAAAAAAAAATCTGGTTTCAATACTAATTTTTCTCAGTATTTTATCCAAATATTCTATATAAAACTATTTTTATTTGCAAGTTTTTAATACACAATCACCTGAAAAACATGATTTGAAAGGAAAAGTTAATAACATATATAATGTCTTTCTTATTTACTTACAGTAGATGTAGATTAAAGAACACAAACCTTTTCTGTGTGGTTCCATCAATAGCTTCTTTCAGTTTCTCCTCAAAGTCATCATACATTGCTCCATCTTCCACTTCTTCACACCCTTTGATTTGAAAGGATCACAGCAGTTATAACCATAGAGAGATAAAACAAGCTTATATACTAAACACTGAGAACTACTTCTTGGAAGTAAAAACTACCATGTCCATAGGCTTATGATCCACATTTATGAGACTGCTGTAACACAATTTGATGCTTGAACTGCCATTTTTCACATTTTCAGTTTAATGATCATTACCACTGTAATGTAAATTTAATTTCTTTAATCAAATTACAAATGGTAGTTAGTAGTGTGGGGGGGGGTATAGCAAAGTCACATCAGGCTATCTCCTGAGTCCACTGAAAAGAATAGAACCCCTGATTTTAATGTTGTAAATCCATAGACTCACCACTGGGTCATTCCATGCCAAATCATCCAGGGGGCTGCAGGTGACCCCCACAGAATGCCTTGGAAAAATTCACATGTACACACATAATGAACAAATGCCAAAGATTAGATCAATATATTTAATAGTTTCCAATTTACAGCCCTGTAAAGTTTAGTTAATTTTTGTTTATTTTTGACAAATTCATTTTCGGGCAACTTTGGCTGCTTAAAGCTCCAGGAGTAATGGTGGTAGAAGGCTGAAATTTGCTACACTGACTGAATTAATCTCACAGAATTCAAAAATGGTCTCAATCCAAGTTTATTTCTCTTAGGATTTGTATAATGAGGCTATAAAATCACATGAAAACCCAAAATTGTAAAAAACATTGGTTTATTTAATAAGCCATAGCTCTATGACTTAATATGATACAAAGCTGATTTGTTTTTTCAAATTTCCTATAACATATATCTTTTTCATAGTGCTCAAGTAGATCAAACTTGACACAGTTCTGCAGGACTGATTCCTGATTGACAAGAAAGAACTGAATGCCCTGAATGTGGTCCTTTGCCCAATGGTACATATCAGAGACACTTAAAATTTTATAAATTTATTATTTTTCACAACCTTGATTTTTTGAAGATCATGTTCAGAGATGTAAGAATATACAGTAATATTTCAATGGGATTCATAAATTATTTCAAAATTGTATGAATATATATGCACACAGTAACACACCTGAAGTTTTTTTGTCATGTTAACAATGTATGGTCAGAGGATACTTTAAATAAGTATAACTCAAAAAGTAGGTTGAACTCCATCCTGATTTTGTTTTTGTAGATCATATTCAGAGACGTAAGAATATATGATAAAAATCTGAAAAGGCTGAATAACTGGTGACATGGTCAAACTATGGCCTGAAGTAGAGCTATTTTTAGCTAAATCATAAAAAGTTGCATGCAAATACATTTTTTTACAGGAGATCTAATAGACTTTTAATTACAACAATTGCTGGTTTATCAACTGATATGTTATAGGATATTTGAAAACAAAATTCAGCTTTGCATCATATTAAGTCTTAGAGCTATGGCTTATTAAATAAACCGATGTTTTTTACAATTTTGGGTTTTCATGTGATTTTATAGTCTCACTATGCAAATCCTAAGAGAGATACACTTGGTTTGAGACCATTTTTGAATTCTGTGAGATTAATTCAGTCAATGTAGCAAATTTCAGCCTTCTACCACCATTACTTCTGCAGCTTTAAGCAGCCAAAGTTGCCCGAAAATGAATTCGCTAAAAATAAAAAATTAATTAAGTTTTACAGAGCTGTAAATCAGTAACTATTAGAGATATTGATCTAATCTTTGGCAATTTTTCATTATATGGGTAGATGAGCATTTCAAGGCATTCTAAGATGGTCACCTGGAAATTTTTCCAAAATCTGGATGATTTGGCATGGAATGACCCCACTGTACTAGCAGGGGACAGGTAGTTAGTAGACTTACTTATTTACCTGCTGTAATGTAAATTAATGCCAAATTTGTAATCCACTTTTGAGGAATCCCTGCAAGTGTTTTTGCAAAATACTTGAGTTCCCTAAAGGATAGGAAGAATATGTTTACTTCTGTCCAAACATGGGGACAATTTATTTTGCATTTAGAAGTTGGTACAACCCATCAGTTTAGGAATTACATGGCACACACACACATTTGTTTATACATTTAATTTCTTTACCTAAATTTATTGATGCTAAACTACTTCACAGGGTTATTCATAAGCTATGTTTAAATTAAATAAAACTTTTAAACTATATTTATCCTTCATAAGACATCAGAAAATCAAAGAAATGTTTTGTCCATTTCATAGGCCAACAAGTAAATCTGAAGTTTCTCAATTTGAGAATCATAGACTTCACAAAATTACCACAAAGCAAAATTCAATACACGTGATGTTAAAACATCTAACAATTTCTAGTAATAAATCGGTCTTTTAATAGCTAAGACAAAGACGAGTGAACTTAAAATTAGGTTAAATTATTAACAAACATAAAATAAAGGTCAAATAATTCAGGGAAATACTTGAAATAATTGTTATTCAGCATTTGTTGGCACAAAGCAATTAGGCCTTCTGCACAAATAACTGGGAAGAGCCATAAAATTATTGTAAAATGTAAAAATAGAGATAAAACTAGAAAATGTCCAAAAAATCAGATGATTGATTTAAATATAATTAAGTAGAGCAATGGCTCATACAAATTGAAAAATAATGAAGTTCAACAGTGTCATTATCACCAAATAACATCATCCAATATCAGGATTAAACCTTTATAAAAGACGTACCTGAAATGGTGTCATCACTCAGTCATAACGATGACAAGACACTGTGAGCTATTGTGACTTGAGTGTCACAAAGGCCACACATTGGTGGATCAGTCCAAGATTAAGAAAACACAATTAATTAAAAAATTGACCAATGCACAGCCTAGCCAGAACAACAACAACAGAAGGTCTGATCTGGAAAAACTTGACATCACTCACTGCACATTGGCACCAAGCCAAACCTTCAATACAAGACTGTAGTTCATATATACTTCATATCTTGAATAGGCATTGACAGCACCAAAGCAGACAGACTTAGCTGTGGTGTCAGAAGGCTCATTCCTTCAAACCGGAGTGGTCAGGTATTCATAAAAACTGGATACTAAAGAAAAAGAGAAAAACTGGCCAGCCATTGTTGAATGTTAATGAAAACAAGGTAAGAACTAACATTAGGGATTTCAGGGTTAATTAGAGAGCTAAGAGTCAGTGTAAATAGTACAATCAGTGTACTGCATAGCTTCTACACGATTCTTGGCAAGAGAAATGGCATAAAACTTGGGAGTGAACACAGGAACTGTAAAGGAGATCCTGCAAGCAACTACCATGGCAAAGCCTACAGAGTCACCTGTCTTCAAACAATCAGTGTAAACAAGAACAGAAGGATGGTTGAAAGATGTTCCTTAAAAAGAAGACACAAATGGGAGTATCCATATTCTTCAGATGACACAACAAAAAGTCACATCTGGGAATGGTAATAAGCCATGGCAGAATGGGCTGATCATTAGGGGGAAAACAAAATCATTCAATTACAAACCCAATTCATCTAGTTGCACCTAGAAACGAAGGTCAAAAGAAGGAATTGAAGACCCTGGCAAAACCATAGTCCAGTTTGTATCCAATTAGACCATGACAGTTCTTGAACATAAAACACCAATGCACTCCCCCAAGAGGTGGAAGAGAGAATACGATGGATATTCAGTGCCCTTGTACACTTGACACATAGCTGCTTTATGTGATGAAAGTAAGCTTATTATCAAAGATAAGCCCCAAGAACTTTTCCTCAGGAACCACAGAAATATCACCACCAAGACAGAGCTCAGGATTTGGGTGTAGGCCCCACTTGTGGCAAAAATGTACACAATAGTTTTGGAAAAGGTAAAACTATAAGCTGTGGTCCACTTCAACAAGCAAGTAAGGGCAGTTTGAAGCTGCCACTCAATAAACCTCAGGTCTATCGACCAACACAAGTTTTTGAAGTTGTTGACAGAGCCCATAGGAAGTTCTGTTCTATAGAGATAACATTAATCTTGATACTGAAAAGCATAACACTCAAGAAAGCTCTGAGGAGCTTCAAGTTTAAGTGTAAAAGAACAGAAAAAGAGTCAAAACAACATGGACTTAGAATCACTTGTCTAGTTCTGAATAAAAAGGGATAAATGACCATGCAACCCATGATAGTGTACGTTCCAAAAAAATTCCATACATCCACATAGTGTTGTAAACTTTCTTAATTGTCATAGAACATAGAAGCAAGATTATATTGAAAAGAAACCCACTTGAAGTAAAAATGTATTATAAATACAGCTGGTATGGGTATTAACATTTTAAAATAAAGTGCAGAACAACATTTCAAATTTCTTAGACGAGTGCAAATGGGTACAAGATCGTTGAGGGCACTGCAGTTTGATGCTAGGTTATTAATTAATTTAGACATAAAGGTGTTCCTTTATATTGGTTTAATTTTGGTTTGAGTTCAAGTAGGACTTTGATATTTTCCATTTGTATTTGTTTTCCCACTTAGTATGTTTGCATTTTCAACAGTTATGTTGCACTAATTTTATTTGCAGTGTTTAAAAACATGATTTTTTTGTGTGTGTTTTGAATCCGGTTTCTATTTTTCTGCTTCTTTCTCCAATACAGAAGTTGTGGCAGCTGTTGCACTGCATTTTGTAAATGATATTAGTGTTATGATGGTCAGTGTAGTTTTTACATAGTATGGATTTTAGTTTTGTACCTGATTTTTGAATGAATTTAGTGTTTACTGGAATGTTATGTTCCATTGCACGGTTTTCCTGAGAATATATGGTATGCAACAATAAGGTTTTATAGTTTGTTATTTATTTGCATTATTGTTTGTTGTTGGTCTAGCTACATGCAATTTTTCAAACAGTTGCTGAAGGAAATTTATTGATGTTCTCTCTTGAAAAAGATTTCCCTAATCAAAGTTTCAAGTTGAATCAGGTGATCCATGGTGGAGGGCTGTCAACAGAACCCACAATGGGTAGATGAGAAGCAGGTGTTTGATTCGAAAAAAAAAGTGTGTTAATCATCTTCTCAGACTACAGAAGTAGCTAGTCAAAGCAATTGGACAATAAATAGAAGGAATCTGGGGATCCTTCCCAGGCTTAGAGAAAGAGAGGACAACAGCCTAGCACCAAACATCAGGAAAAACATTCTCTTGCCAGATCTGGTTAAAAACAACCAGAAAAACAGCAAGAGAAGCAGGAAAGACATGGCACAGCATCTCAAAACAACATACTGCCAAACTGTTGAAAAGCAAATTTTAATTATACCAGTTATACCATAGTTTTAAAGACTATCTGCCCAAAAGGAAAAAGAGCACCACTCTACCCTGTACTTTATGGCCAAAAAGGCAGGGGAAGAAACACAAGTGCTGGAAGCACGAGAAAGGCTCTCACCAAGAGTATCAGTAATGTTCTGTACAACAGCAATTTCCTGGGCCAATGGAAAGGGGATGGGAAGATTGCCTTTCATAGACCTTTCAAATTTTGTCCCATATGACTTTGGAACTTGAGTTAGAAGAGATGACAGTAGTGAGCTTAATCCAAGACTGCTTTTGACTTTGATGTCTAACCTGCTGGAAAGCTATATGGTTGAAAAAGAATGGGATACCTACAAGAAGTATTAGAGGGCCATTTCATGCCATTTGTGCCTGCAGGTAGGCTGGATGAGGATGCCATGGGAAACATGTTTAGGTTTTATGTACAGAATGAAAATCTGCTGCAATAAAACAATCAGTTACTGCCTCCACACAGTCATTAATAGATGGGAGACTAACAAAAGCAGGATGAAGTTCCAAAAGAAAGAGAGAGACATGAAAAAGCCATTCAACCTGATCAAGCTGGGGTACTTGAGGCAGGTGATATCAACAATGGCCAACCTCCCTCAAAACTATAAGAAACTAATCACCCTCCTGTTGGTCACTGTCAACCCTCCAAAAAAGTGAGATAAATGAAAGGGAACAGACAGACAGATCAATGGCAGTAAAAAAGTGGCAAAGTGCATGAAAATAAGTATAAGAACCAGTATCAAAGAGATAAAGCTTATGATCCAAGAGCATACAATTTACAAAACAAATATTGGCTCCACCCAAGAAGGGATTCTGTCCATTAAAGTCTACCAGGATTAAAAAGAGAGTCAGCAAATGTTCAACAGGAGCTTTAAGGTTTGGTTAATCATAAGCTTCTCCAGGAGACAAAACCATGATGATATAACACAAGGAAAACAATATGGCTATGACCTCCAAGGATTATTGAATGACATAAACAAGGGGTCATATACTGGTCAAAAAGCAGTCCCACTTCTGTATGTACTTGCCCATCACACAACCCATCATTCTTGTATAAAAAGAAAACTGCCAAAAGGTGACAGTAACAGAGTTTTAAGAATGTTTCCTTTCAGGAAAGACACAGAATGATAGGTATAAATCAAGGCCTTAATGCTATCCAAATTAGAAAGGAAATCTCAACAGTTCCACTGTAACAAAAGTGGCCATATTTACTTAGGGGGAGGAAAACTAGACAGATAACCCTTCTGTTTACAGCCATGCCACTTTCCTTTACTAAAATGTCTGTCAATCTCCACAGCTCCTGCCCTTAGTAGAGTGGGCAGATCTCTGTCATTAGACTTATAATCCAGTGACTGAGGATCTGGACAAAGCACTTCAGAGCCAAAGAAACTGGGTCCAAACTGATACAGAAGTCAAGGCCAGAGGAGGTTGACCAGGGCAATCACTGGAAGGAATGGTAGGAGCAGAGACAGAAGTAGATAAAAACTTTCCAATTACTTTATGCATAGAGGGCAAAAGACTCTTCACGTAATATAAAAAATACTCTGACAGAGGCACAAAAAGTTGTCTGCTCACCCACTATAGCAGTGGAAGAGAATGCAGCAGCATATGTCCCTGATGGAGTTGGAGACAACAGCTTCTGGCTCTCCAGATACAAAATGTTGATAGCTATTTTTAAATGCTTTACCTATCACACAACCCATCATTCTGGTATAAAAAGAAAACTGCTAAAAGGTGACAGTAACAGACTGTAATAAGCCACGGTGGGATGGGATGACCAGTGGATACAGCAATGTTATCCAAGGACATATCCAATTCATCCAACTGCACCTGGATAGGTGCCAAGAAGGTTCATGAGACTATGTATAAGCTCTGAACTTGGAAAGTACTAAAAGCCCCAGTGCAGAGCCAAAGTTCTCAATGATAAACAGGATCCAGCATCTTTAAGTCATAGACTTAAGAGCCATAGACCAGTGATCCATAGTCAAGTTTCGATCGAATAAGAGAACAATATATCTTCCTCATAGATCGTCGATCCACTCCCCAAGTAGTGGTGGAGAGGACATGGAGAATGTTCATTGCTCTTGTATATTTGACTCATAGCTGCTTGATGTGTGGTATTAAGGTTAGCTTACAGTTAAAGATAAGCCCCAAGAACCTTGTCTCAGGGACCACAGGCATCCCAACTACACTGATACAGAGTTCAAGATTAGGGTGAATACCCTGCTGGTGGCAAAAGTGCATGCAAACTGTTTGAGAGAGAGAGAAGTTAAAGCAGTTTGCTGTGGTCCACTTCAGTAAAGGATTGAGGGCAGTCTGTAGATGCCTCTCAATATGCCTCATGTTCGACTACTGACTTGAGATGTGAAAGTCATCGACATTGAGCACATTTGCAATGGTTAAAGCGAGTTGTTCAGCGACGGCATTAATTTTTATACTAAAAAGTGTGACACTCAGAACACACCCCTGAGGGACTCCAAAATCCTGGAGAAAAAAACAAGAAAGTGTCAAACCCACATGAACTTAGAATCTCCTGTCCATTAAAAAATTAATAAAAATGGTTAAATGGCCACATAACCCATATATATGGTGGTCTCATAAAATGCCATACTCCATGCTATATCATAAGCCTTCTCAATGTCAAAGAATAGTGATACAAGATGTTATCAATTGAGAAAGGCTTCTCTGATTGACATTTCCAGTCGAATCAGGTGGTCCATGGTGGAGCACTGTCATCGAAACCCACACTGGGTGGGTGAGAGGAGGTTGTTTGATTCGAGAAACCAAACAAGATCAGCATTAACCATCCTCTCTAAGGTCTTACAGAGAGACCTCATTAAAGCAATTGGACAGTTGTTTAAAGGAATCTTGGGATCCTTCCCAGGCTTAGAAAAAGGTAGGACAATAGCTTGGTGCAAGGCATCAGGAAAAACATTCCACTGCCAGATCCAGTTAAAAACAATCAGAAGAATAGCAACAGCAGCACGAGATAGATGGCACAGCATATCATAGTATACATCATCATGTCCAACCAATGTACTGCCAGACCAATGAAGGGTCAGTTTGAGTTCCATCAGTGTAAAGGGATGATTATAGTCATAGAGACAATCAGCTCAAAAGAAAAGAGGTGATAGCTCTGCCCGAGTCTTGATGGCTAAGAAGGTAAAAGAAGCAGAAGTGCTAGATACAAGGCAAAAGCTTTCACCTAGAGTATCGGCTATGCTCCAGGTATCAGCTACTTCCTGGTCATCAGAGAGCAAGATCAAGAGGAGGACAGAATTATATTGCCCACTGACCTTTCAAACTTTGTCCCATATGACTTTGGAACTGGTGGTAGAAGATATGCCAGTTGTGAACTTAATCCAAAATTCCTTCTGGCTTTGACATCTCACTCACTGAGCATGTGCACGGGCCTGCTGGAAAGCAATGCAGTTCAAGAGTGTGGGATATCTACAGAAAGTATCCCAGGCCCATTTTTGACATTTCTGTGCCATGTGGTAGGCAGGATTCTACCACGGGCAATCATAGAAAATGTGTTGAGGTTTCAAGAATACAGTTACAACAAAAAGTGTTCATACCCCTTCCTCCTGAGTCGTTTTTTGCTCATAACTTAAAAAAGGTATCACAATTAGGCTAATAGACGTATAATATAAATATTATACCAGCACACATCTACATAATTTTTTTATGTAAATTAAACAACAAATAAATTGTTTATAAACAAATAATAAAAAATAGGAGGAGCAGAAAGTGTTCGTACAGTTCAAAACGTGTGAAAAAACTGATATTCCCATAAAGCTTTTGTGTAGTTTGGTGAATAAACTACATTATACCATTCCAAAACTAGAGACTTGGTTCATACTTATTGGAATTTAGCAAAAAAAAAATTTACTTCCAGCAATTTAGCACCGTCTTTATCATTATCTGCTTGGTCATCATGGCAAACAGGAAACAACTGTCCAGTGATTTAAAAAACTGAATTATTGTAAAATACAAGTCTCATTTGTCTCTTTCCAGTATTGCTACACAACTTAATGTGCCAAAATCTACTATTCAAAGCATAATTGCCAAGTTTAAGCTTACAGGATCAACTGCTGACCTCCCTCGTTTCGGATGCCCCACCAAAATTCCAGAGAGAACCAAGAGGAAAGTTCTTAGACAAGTTAGTAGGAACCCTCATTTAACACGTAATGACATACAGAAACTGGTAAGGGAAACTGGGGTTGAAGTAAGCACCTCTACAGTTACAAACATGTTACACTCTTCTGGATTCAAAGCATGCCGTCCTCCTAGAACTCCATATTTAAAGCCTGTTCATTTAGAAGCATGATTGAGGTATGCAAGAAAGCATGTAGATAAACCCCTTACCTATTGGAAGAGTATTCTTTAGTCAGACGAGACTAAAATTGAGCTTTTCGGCCACAATGATGTTCTCTATATTTTCCATAAAGGAGAACGAAATCTTCCAAAGAACACCATCCCTACAGTTAAATACGGAGGTGGCTCAATCATGCTACGAGGTTCCTTCGGCTCTTCTGGTGTAAGCAGCCTTCACCGTGTCAACAGAATAATGGAAAAAGTAGAGTACATTGATATATTAGGCACTCATATCAAGAATGATGCTCGGAACTTGCAGCTTGGGCATCGTTGGATCTTCCAGCACGACAATGACCCTAAGCACACATCGAAATATGTGCAATCTTGGTTGCACAGGAACCATATAAACTTTCTGGAGTGGCCATCGCAGTCACCTGATCTCAACCCAATTGAAAATGTTTAACATGAGTTGAAGACCAGGGTTCATCAGCATCATCCGAAAAACTTGCAAGAGTTGGAAGCCTTCTGTAAAGAGGAATGGAAGAAAATACCAGTCAAGTACTGTCAAACAATCAAGGAGGGCTATGAGGAGAGATTGTGCCAAGTAATTCATCTGTAAGGCTACACAACTGACCATTAAAGTAGACGCATGAACACTTTCTGCCCCTCCTATGTTTGGTTATTTGTTTATAAGCAGTTTATTTGTTGTTCAATTTACATAAAAATTTGTGTAGATGTGTGTTAGTATAATATTTATAATATACTATACTTTCATTATCCTAATCATGATACCTTTTAAGTTATGAGGAAAAAACTACTCATGACACAGGGGTATGAACACTTTCTGTCGTAACTGTACACTGAGCATCTGCTTGTTTAATACAGTCACTTACTGCTGCCACACAGTCATCTACTGATGGCTTACAGGGCAGGATCAAGTTCTGCGAGAGAAGTGAAAGAGGCCAGTTTGCTTGATCCAGCTTCCACCGAGGCACATGGGTTGGGTGGCATCAACCATAGCCAACCTTTTTCAAAATTATAAGAAAATAATCACTGCCTTGTGGATTATTGTTAACCGTCCCTGAAAAATGGGAAAATAGTGAAGGGGAGCAAACTGAGAGATCAATAGCAATAAAGAACTGACTAGGTGCATTAAAATAAGTATAAGAACCAGTATTGAAAAGAGAAAGGTTGTGATCAGAGAGCATATGCTCTACAGAGTGACCCGTCCTATCAATATCAGCACTTTCCCAGAGGGGGGACTTTAATGGACATCATCCCAGGATTAAAAGGGGAGATGGCAACTGTTCAATGAGAGCATCAAGGTCTGATTGATCATAGGTCTCTCTAGGTAACAGGTAAAGAGTACAAACAGTGATGGTGTGACCCAAGGAAACACAGATGGCTACGGCCTCCAAGGGCGTGTTGAGTGGCAAAGACAGGGTGGGCATATACTGATCAACCAACAGTGCCCCCTCCATACACTCATCTACCACACAACCTGTCATTTCTGAACAAAGAAAACTGCCAAAGGTTGACTGTATCAGCAGGTTTCAGAAACGTTTCCTGTACAGAAAGACATACAAAATGGTAGGAAGCAATTAGTGCTTTGATGTCATCCAGATTAGAACACAAACCTCAACAGGTCCACTGTATCAAGGTGGCCATTTTTATTCACATGTAGGCAAACTGGGTGGAGATTCCTTCAGTTTACAACCATATCTTTTTCCTTTATTGTCCTTATGCAAAAAAAGTCTGTCGACCTACATGGATCCTGCCCTGGATCGATTGGACAGGTTTTTGCTATCGGAAGAAGATTTGAGCAACTGAAGATGTGAACAAATGATCATTTTGCATCTTGGGGTAGGAAAATTATCCGAGATTTTCCGAGGAAATGCCTGTATCCAAAACCAAAAAAAGTAAATCTTGGGATTTGTTGGAATGTATGTAAGGGACAGAGATTGTGTTGAAGTTAATTCATCAAGTTTTCTAACCATGGAGGTCAAAAGACTTTTCATTTATTTTGAGAATGATTCTTCTGGAGGCACAGAGATCCGTCTGCACTCCCAATGTAGTAGCAGAATGAAGTGCAGCAGCATACGTCCGTGATGAAGTGGTGGACAGCAACTTGCTAGCCTCAGGGTAAGTAATGTTACGAATCGTTTCCAAACGCTGCACCTCTTTTTCTTCCAACTATTTAGAACAAGAAGGAAAGGAGGAGGGGCAAGAGCCATTGCAGCTGACGCAATGGTAGTCCGTTTCACACTCAAAGGCATCATTGTCCTTACCACCACAACGAGCACTCAAGGAACCACGACCTGATGTCTTCGGGTGACCAAACCCCTGACATTGGAAACATTTGAGAGGATTTGGAGTATATGGGCATACCTTGCAATTAAGATAACCTGCCTTGATGTGGCAGGTGGATGCAGTGATGTAAATGTTAAAATTTGGACATTGATCATCATTATAATTCCATCTTTGTGAGTGGAAATTTTTTGGGTGGAGCAACCAGCAAAAATCTCCAACTCAGGGATGATCTTTAAATCCCTCTCAACAATAACTCATCATGACATATTCAAAGTAGCATGGAGATTAACCTTAATGGGTATATCCCCCATCACCTTTGAATGTAAGAGAAGTTCGCTGTGTTTATATGTGGATGTTTCCACCAATATATCACCAGAGTGAAGCTTTTTGATTGACTTTGGAGAGTCAGCAAGTCCCTCTAGTCCCTTCTGAATAAAGGTTCGTCTGAAAGAGGATGTAGCATAAGAAAAAGAAGTACAGGTGTTACAGATGTTGAAGATTGCTGTTCAGAATCTTCAAGACATGGCTGTTTACCATGTTTCAGTGCCTACTGACCCCACCCACCATAAAGCCCTTGGAGGGGATGCACTACATGTCCAACAATGACACTGCAGCAATGCCAGAGTTTCATAACCACTGTACCCAAACACCTGTTGAGAACATCCAACACTGGTACATGGTTGACCCTAGCCCAAATAGACCAGCTGACTGATCCTATGGAGCCACCCCAAGGTCACTCGTCTACAGGAATTCAAGGCCAAAGTGATGTGTTAGGGTTGGACCACTCAACCACCAGAATCCTCTCCTCCCATTCACGGGTTGCCACGCACAGCAAACACATGGATGGATGTTTAGATCCCAGAGAAGGAAAACTGAAAGAACAGAACCTTCCTTGGTAGGTCCCCTCACCACATACAGAAATCCACACCGAGGAGGAAATGAAAGGGAAAGAATTTGGGTTACAGCTAGATGAGGTAATGGGTAATAACAAGGATGCTCATTTGATTTACTACACACATTTTGTGGATGGTGACAAAATTGTGGAAGACCTCTTTTGTAAAAGTATTACTGCAGGTACAAAGGCTCAACAATGCACACATTCTAAAACTTAGAGAAGGTTTCAGCCTTCAGAAAAATGTTACTACTATGTAGAAGAAACATGTATGAAGATGGTAGCAAAGACTGTTTCCCTCTGTTGCAGCAGTTTGTTACATCCAACAAAGTTGATTTGACCCACAAACTAAAATCTGTTTATGAGGAGCACCTAACACAACTCGGTGACTGGTTTGAAAATTACTTCCAGAAGATACGGAGAAGTATGCATGGACCCAAGACCCATTCAAGGCTAAGGCCCATCTAAATTTACATCTGCAGAATAAGAAAATCTTAGACTTTAAAAACAAAATTTGGCAGCATGGAACAACTTTTGGATATCAGTAACAGATGAATATTCATTGCTAAGTTCTAAAGCTAAGGGAATCCTAATTCCATTTGCAACATTATATCTCTAAGAAGCTGGCTTTTTGGCAGTTGTTGAGATAAAAAGTACCATGTAAAATGTCAACATGGAACAGGAAATGAGGGTGACAGTGTCCAATCTGATTCTAAGATTTGAGAACCTGTGCAGTGCCCAACAGGTGCATATTCCCATTAGTAATTATGGTTACTTAAAATAAAATAAAACTAGTTATTACTTTCAATTTACATGTACTATTCTTTCAAACAGTCATTAGGTTGCTAGCACACAAATACTTAAGTATAAGTTGTTTGGACCTAACTATTTATTAAACAGAACTGTTAAATTTTTGTGTTTGCCCAGGGATGCCATGAACCAAGAAAGTTTGGGATATGCTAGCATAGACTAACGCACTGATCTTTTATCAAGAGTATTTGTAACAAGTAGTGTGTGTGTGTGTGTGTGTGTGTGTGTGTGTGTGTGTGTGTGTGTGTGTGTTCACATTTCAAAAATGTAATATGATACAGTGTAATCAATGCATGTAATAATAAAATCAGACTAATTTTAACTAAAATTGACATTTGAATAGGTTAGGAATCAACAGTATGACAAATGTTTAAATTAAAACTGACCTAGTTTTAGGAAATTCAAAATGTATATTTTTTTGTTCAATACAAGTGAAAAGGCCAAGAAATAAAATAGTTTAATCTAAATGTTTTATTGGCATTAACTCCTAATCAAAGGAAGCTACCTATTTAGTTCAGAACTAAAACTGATCAAGTAATGAATATTGCCAATATTAATTTTTGTTTTTACATTCTTTCTTCTGATGATTAGAATGAATTGCTAAATCAGTTGGGTACCCTTGCTGTCAAGTGATATATTGTACTCTATACATCTAAAAATACTATCTTGAAAAGTTAGTCCTAAATCTATATAATGAACTGAGAATCTAAAATATTCCTTGTGATAAAAATATATAAAAAATTAAATATAATAAAAACACAACATCAGTATATAAAAAATTATTACCCTACTCAATGTTTCAACCAATGAAACCCAATTAACTGCTTCAACAGTGTAAGTATAGCTTAGCTTCTGAGATAAAGTACTAACACATGATTTAGTCAAAGTATAGTTCAACAACAAAAACTAAAGTTAAGAAAAATAATGAATTAAAAAAATAACAACAAACAGAGCAACAAACAGACCATAACAGAAATATTTGCATTCTAATTAATAAATACCCAAGTTGAATGCAATAAAAAAACAATTTACTAAACATACTATGAAATGTCCATCAAAACTAATCCAACTTTAGCTAGTCCTTGGAGTACTTTACAAACACACATGGTAATAATCTTAATAATGAAAGCTAAACTCAAGGTAGCAGCTGAATTGTAGATGAAATGAAAGATTAACTAGGTTCACAATAGCAGTTGCTATTTGTTATTAGTCAATACATCCAATTAATCAAGTTCCTGACAATATGTTTGCTTGATGCATAAAGCTAGATACCATACTGGGTATCAAACTTCAATTTTTGGTACAAATGTTTTATTTTAGTTCAATTTTCTTCAACTTTGGACCAACAACAAAGAAAATTTAAACAAAAATAGCATGAAATTCCCGACGTTAGATATAGCTTGTGTTAGCATTGTATACATAAAGTATCTGTCAATCTGTGCCTTGCCTGTCAGAACAACTGTACCTGAAAATTATCTTACAACCTCTAAAACTCGTACTATATCTATACAAATATAAAGAAAAACTAATCTTGGTTGACCTTACATTTGTAAAATTAAGAATTATGCAGTCTATATGATAAGGGATTACTACAAAAATTACAAAATTATTGCTAGATGAATCACATTAAGCAATAGTTTAAATTATGAGGTTTTAGAATAGTAATTAATATTATGCATTTAGAAATTCTGATAATATTAATTTATATTCCAGCACAGTTTAAATTTAACAATTTTATTCTTCCATGTTAAAATCAATACCTTTAAAATTAAGGAATTACAGTTTTACTCTAATAAGAAAGAAGCATTTAGCAGTCTATTTTCATGTTTTTACTACATCATGTATTATACAAATGTTACCCAAAAAATGGTGTGTAAAATATTAATATAACCAATCCAGAAACCAATAAATCCATATCTACCAAGCAAAAACTGACTTGTTTTACAACTTGCAGACAACCACACTAAATATTACCAACTTACAAGTTCCATCATCACTACCAAATCGAGATTCAGAAACATTACTGATAATGCTTGCATTGTCAAAGTTGGATTCTTCTTCACTCCCTACCATGAGATTTGCATCAAGTTTTGGAGCAGATGTTCTACCTCCTTAAAGAAAGAAAGAAAAAAAAGAGAAAAACTAATTACAATTACACTGAATGTGAGAACTGCAGTTTTAGGTTAAACAACTTCTATCATACGTATTCATACAAGAAGTATACGTAACAGAACAATGTACATAAATTTTCACTAGTGTTTATAACATACTATATATTCAGACAACGATTAAAAGTCAAAACATTATGTCTACATACGTCACTGATTACTATACATCTGGAATACTTTTGTTTCTATCTAAGAAACGATAATGATTTATTAAAAATGGCTGAAGGCCATCAACGATTTCAGGGAAAGTAAGGATTAATTTTGGATAAATATTGAAGTGTCAACTTATTTTCTCTTTTAAAAAACAAAACTAGCAAGATGTGGTTTTAATGAAGCTGACCAAAGTATCTGGTGGATACACCAAATAACAGCCTTTTTTTTCTATATTATGAAAACAACAGAACAAAAGGACACAAAATGAAGTTTTGAAAAAAAAACAACACTAGGCTCCAATTTGCTAAAAGATTGATTGTCTTAAATAGATTACTCTCAGTGTACTCACAAGAGCAGTCCACAGATCTACCATTTACAGTTCACCATGTGTTTTTTACTGATTCTTGAATAGACTTCTCTCTTCCATAATGCATGAAATGCCTGAATATTTTAAACTAAATACCTTTCTTTTAACTATTTTTATGAGAAATAGCAAGATTTTTTTCTTTTTTAATAGAAAAATCTGAGTCATAAAGCCACTTATGTTACTGTTGAAAATGACCACGTAGTAATGATAATTTACAGACTTTAAGTATTTAATTTCAAAATAAAATCTGAACGGATAATAGCTAGATGAGCATACCATTACCCACACAAAACACTTAATGCTGCTTAAATGTCAATCCATTACTCTAACTGTACCCTACAATAATTGGAGAAAATTATTTTTATAACTATCTTAGTTCTTCTGTAATATCAAAACACTCCTGGCCAGCTTATATATTTGTATGGAAAGAGCAGTTAATTAAAATTCAAACATTTAATTACTTCTTTCCTCCCCTATAATTATTAGAGCAGGGCATTTAAATAGCACTAAATGTTGCATCTCATATTTCTTTCAATTACTCCAATCCTTCCTAACAATAATCAAAAATAATTATCTCAATCTATTTTCATTTTTGTTTAAATTAGCTAACAATTAATGGCATTTCACTTCTCACATGATTACTTTTGTTTTCCCATGCTGATTTTTAGAAATGGAGTAATCAAGTGACACATCATTCACTGCTAATTAACTACACCATCCAGACAAGTATATATTGGCCCAGAATTATGTTATTACACAATTAAAGTATGTTATTAATTTATGTAGGGAATTTAATGGTTTTTGTTTTGTAATTTTGTTATTTTTCACTATTTAAAAATCTATGAAGCCCCCTACTACTTGTAAAATTACACTCAATGGTTGTGGAAACCAGTACTTTATTTTACAAAAGTTCAAGTGAAATTTAAGATTTTTCCCAAAATTGAGAAGCGACATTAGTCTTCTCAAGGGTAAGAATGTAAGGATAGCCTCGACTACACTGGGTTTATTAATAACACACTGTTAATATTAACCCAATAATGTCAACGTTAAGTTTTCTGTCATTAACATCATAAGGACCCCACGCTGACGTTCTAGAGTTGAGACTCATTTAAGTAATTTACTAATTACTAATTGTTCAGTTTGTTATCCATATGTTACGACTTGCAACAAAACTTGCATGTTGTGAGGAAATTGCAACTGTACAGCAACTACCTTATTACCACACCTCCTCTTAACATAACTAATACAACTAGTTACAGTATTACACATTATAGTAACCTATTAATTACTTTTAATAAAATCTTATTATTACTCTTACTATTAGCTCTTGATTAGGCTTAACTTTCTTAATTTTTTACCATACCTGATTTTGATTTTCCTCTTTTTCCCTTCGGCATGATAAAACTAGTCTCCAATTTCGAAAAAGAACTGAATAATCTAAAATCTAATATAATCAAGATGGACAACAACTCCGTATAAGTTTAAAAATTTTGTTTTTAAAATAACAATTTTGAGTAACAGATAAAATAAGCCTAAACGTCATCGTTGGTAACACGAATGCTAAATGTAATAGGCTTACTTAGATGACAATTTCTACGCATGTCTCGAACTAAAGTATAGAACTGTAGAGTTTAATATGCTGGAGTTTCGCTGACGTCATATTACCCATACGTTCTCCAGGCTTATTTACTATTTTGGAGTGGATGTTTTCTTATAGCTAAGCCACATTGGGCTATCTGCCGAGCCCACCGAGGGGAATCGAACCCCTAATTTTAGCGTTGTAAATCCGAAGACATACCGCTGTACTAGCGGAGAGATACCATTGTGGAAAAGAAGATTGTTTATTGTTGTTGTTATTTTGAATTAAGCACAAAGCTACACAATGGGTTATCTGTGCTCTGCCCATCACGGGTATCGAAACCCGCTTTTTAGCGTTGTAAGTCCACAGACATACCGCTGAGCCACTGGGGCAAAATTGTTGATAAAGAAATTATTTTAAAAAAGGCATCTTTTTATTACATTTCACAAGACAATTTGTATTTATTGATCCAAAATGCCTTATTTTGAGTACATTTTCATACTTTTTTTTAAGATTAAATCTTATATATGGGTTATATAAGAGTGCTTAAATATAGGCCTAACCGTTAGATCTACTCATACTGGTGATATAAACCTCATACAGAAAATTTACTTCTTTTTTTTTTTTTGCAAGCGGGAGTTTAGCAATGATTTCCCACATGCACACACTCAAGGACCTTTTTTAATTAAAACTCAGAATACGTATCTAAATGTTGATTTGTGTAAATAAGCACCACTTTTGCGGGAGGTTAAGAACTGGCAGCAAATGAAGTGATACTTTTTTGCACAAATTCTCTAAGTTTGTTTGCTTGTGCATATTCCATCTTCTTGGTAGTCATAAGTGTTCTGTCCCCACCCTATTGTAGCACAGTGATATGTCTGTGGGTTTACAGTGCTAGGAACCACGTTTCGATATCTGTGGTACGCAAAGCACAGATAGCGTATTGTATAGTTCAGTGTTTGATTTTAAACAAACAAACAAAACAAACTTACTAATAGCAGGAGGGATACTGCAAGGTAAATGATGCAGTGGCTGAGGGGATTTTTTTGTTGTTGTTGGGAAATCATGTATATAAAAATTATATCACAACACTTCTCTTATGACCATTCATGACTGCACGATGAGGATGTGGAACCAATCGAACATCCATCTTTTCAATATGGGAACCTATCTGTGATTGACACTCAGCTAGCGTGTCGTCTGCAATTACATTGAAAATGAGCACTGCTGATAATTCATTTTTCTAGTACACTTTAAAAGCTTGTCCTTTTTTAAGCTGGATCAGATAAACCACTGAATAATAGCTTTCTCTACCTCAATCATTCCTTCTGTTGTGGCTATTTATAAGAAAATATAGGCAGTGGAACTGTTTTCTTTTAACTTTTACTGCTTTATTCAGTCACATCTACCGAAAAATAAGAGTGTAATACCACAGAAACATAAGTCAAACGAAATGATGATTGATGTGTACAGAGATATGGCTAGTTTTATGTTTTTTTCGGCTTCTGTTTTCGTACGTTATATTTGGGTTATTATCTCGTTTGTTTTAGTTTTATTTGCATTATTATTGGATTATTGGTGTGTTTTGTAATATTTTTATAAGTGTGTTTCTCACTGAAGCTTTTCTGAGCCGTAATTATTTTGGCTTCAAATAACTTGCTGTAAATAAAAAACCAAAAAAACTTCTTTGTGTGTGAGTACACGTTTTGAAATTTATCATACCAAGAAAAAAATTAGAAAGGAATGCCACCGTTCATATATTACATGTAATCTATAAGAGTATTTGGGCATGTATGTACACCCTTGTGATTATGTAATAATATAAACAGATCTGAAGCTGAGATTTACTTAGGGGACAAATACAAGGGTGTCCAGTCTTAAATGTGATTTAAGACCGGGCACCCTTGTTTTCATCCCCATTTATAAAGAGCCAACAAAATTTTGTCAAATATGCCATTTTTAGACCCAAAAATGGAGATCACAATTATATTCTCCTTACTTCTTCCTTGATCCTTTCCTGATGTCATATGCCCCGACCCCATCCGGCCATCTGGTGATATTTTTGATGAGACGAACAAACATTTCAAGATAGAAACACAGAGACAACGACGACATACTTTTAGGTGTAATTTAACTATTTTGAGACTATAAATTCAGATCAATATGTGTTCTGTTACATTTCTGAAAAGCTGGGAAAACAATTGACTTTTAGGTCAAATTGCGTAGACTTCGACATGTACAACAACATGATTCTTAACGTTGTTAGTAGTAATACAGTACTGTGACACCGTGGTCATACAAAGATACTGTAAAGATTCGATAAATCAACAAAATAAATTTAGGATTATCTGAAAAAGTGCATGAATTAAACAAGTTCATGTGAGCAAGGTTAGAACTGAGCTACACTTAATGTTAGTGGCCTCAGTTGCAATGTATTAGCATTAGGCCCAACATTAGGGTTGCTATCTGAGAACAGAGTGGCAATAACGTTAGGCCTAAATACTGTAACTAATTTAGTGTAAATACACTGGAAATGCTACTGTAACTTGGAATAATGAAGTACAGAGTGGCCCGTAAGACCCTACCCATCCATATATCTTATGTATCCAGTGTATCTGTGTGCTGTCCCTCATTCTCGTTGCATAATATTATGTGATGCCATGTTCTGAGAGGCATTTTCCTCAACATAGCAGGGGTTATTGTTCCAAATGTCGCGGTAACAACTGCCTTTAACTCATCATTAGTATTATAAGGTTGTTTAGACACAATGTCCTTTATGTATCCCCAAAGAGAGTTATCATATGTTGTCAAGTCCGGACTTCTTGCGGACCATTTCATGGGTGCTGGGGATGTTACAGAACCACGACTTATCCATTTGTCTGGAAAAGTGTCATTAAGATAATCTCGCACAGTGATGGCATAATGGGCCGGAGCTCCATCTTGTTGAAACCAAACCTCCTCTCTGATTCCAAGTTTATCGAGTTTCGGTATAAACCATTGTTGTAACATGTTTAGATATGAGGTATGGTTTAGTAGCCCGTCAAAGAAGTATGGTTCAATAACACGAAGCGCATTAAGTGCTGCCCACATCATGACATGCGGAGTGTTGTATTCAATTTCTTCATAATAATGACGATTCTCCTTTGCCCAGAAGTAAACATTTCGTGCTCGACTCGAACGGTAAATTGCGCACTCGTCCGTAAACATTATCTTTCCTCGAGAAGGGATCGTATTGAAGATTCGCAGTAACTCATCACACACCAGTTTCCTATTTTCTCTATCAGCATCACTTAGTTCATTCACAAATGTGGGTCGCCATGCTTTAACTCCCATGTCCTTTTTCATAAAGGTCTGCATGGTTGCTCGCGGGATACCAAGTTCAGCTGATCTTTTCCTTGTCGACTTTAATGATGAGTTAATTACTGACTCTTCCACACCAGCACATGACTCTCTACATTTGACTGGTCTTCCTGAACGAGGTGCATCTTTAATATTGCCAGTTTCAAACAATTTGCTCTCTCAATTTGACATCGTTTTTCGTGTTGGTGGATCCTTATTGAATCTTTCTCTAAATTTGCCAGTTATTGTATCCAGGGTGTCACCAGTATTCTTGTGCTCATGTACCCACGTACTTGTCACAATACGCTCTTCAAGTGTAAATGGGCTTACATCGGTCATATTTCTCTGAAAAAAAAGAAACAAATTTATAATACATGCGTAATTGAATATAACATAATAACATATGGATGGGTAGGGACTTACGGGCCACCCTGTAGATTATTCCCAATTTATGGCCGTCGTTTTGAATTTGCCTTCGCATCCAGGCATGCAGATAAAATTTCAGACATATGCCTATTTTGTTGATGTTTGGTTTGTTGGCTCATCTAAAGTCCTCAGGTCAAACTGAGCTCAAAGTTGAGGTTACAACTCATTCTTCAGATATTTGATTAGAATTAAGATACTCTATCCTAGGCCTAACTCAGTATTTAATTGTTCAATGTGTAGTGCAGTTTACAATTGATCATATGTTGTGTATGTGTACCAGTACAGAATGATTACTGTGTATATAGGCTACTACAGTAAATGTTGTTGATCACAGATTGTTATGGAATACTTTTTGGCTCACAATGGATTTACATATTACCATTGATATTACTTCTTGTATACAGCTACCATAGCAACAACCTTAATGAAATGTTTGCAATGAGTGAAAACTAAATATCCTAAAATGGATTAAAGCCAGTCTCGAATGGTTTTTCAACCAATCAGAATGCAACACATCAATAAAGGTATTTATGAATTCATGTTTATCTGTTGATGGATCTAGGCCTTAGGATAACGTTTAGACAATCATTGTCTAAATGTAGACCTAGAGTTTAGTATGTTTGATTAACTTTCTGACAATCATTGTCTAAATGTAGACCTAGACTTTAGTATGTTTAACTAACTGTCTTACCAACGTTTTTCTTTATGAATTTCAGTTTTCTAATCATTAGAATTATTTATTATCCATATTCTTGCGTGTCTTTTGTTGTTTTTTTTTGTTTCTGTATTTTTCAGACTGCAAGATGAAACGTGTTCAATTAAGTGGTGCACAAAAGAGAAATCTGGCAAAAAAGAACCAACAAAATGCCTTGGATTTAGTGGCCAAGACTGGAAAGATGACTAATTTTTTTACTCAACTTACACAACATGATTTTCCAAATCAAAACCCATCTCCGCCATTAGAAGTCACCTGTACTGCATCTGACTCTGACAAGATTGAAGTTGAACCAAGCACCACACCTACAAGTACCACGTTGTCCACTTCAAGGTCAAAACGTCATGATGACGTTAAGGTGTCACAGGCTGGCTCAACTGGTACAAGTCTCACAACTGATCTCACTTTGCCTGTAAATTCTCCTCATATCTCTCGTGTTAACGTTGATGCAAGTTGTTCTACAAAACAGTTTGAAGTTGAAATAATTGCTGAAAATGAGAATCCACTGGACTATAGTAAAATGCTTCAGTCTACAAAGGATGAAGAAATTAAAGCAAAAGATCCAGGGTTGTGGCTCGATTTCTCTGATGATGATGTGGCTTATTGAATTGCTTGTGGACCCAATAACTGTCAACACCATAATAGGCCATTTGGCAAATTTTGCCGGATTTTCAATAGTGTCAAACCAACGAGATACTGTTTGCTAAAACTTTTCTTTGCGGTAAAACCCAATGGTGAGCAATACAAGAGAGAGTGGTTATTGTGTTCACCATCAACAGGGTCAGCTTACTGCTTTGTTTTTAAACTTTTTGTCCCTAAATCTTCTTCGCGTTTTGTTGAAAGAGAAAGGTTCAGTGATTGGCGAAATACTATTGTAATTGATCATCATGAAAGAAGCACTACTCACCGAGACTCTATGATAACATACTTAACTCACAGACAAGATTTAGGCTTGCGACAAAAATTGGAAAAACAAATTAAAGAAAAGTGCAATTACTGATAACATGTTTTGGAGCGTGTAATAGCTGTTATTCGTACGTTAGTTGAACGTGGCCTGGCTTTTCGAGGAACAGATGAAAAATTTGGTTCACTGCAAAAAGAGAATTTTTAGGGCTACTTGAGCTCATAAGTCAGTTTGATCCATTTTTAGCAGGGAACATTTCAAAATATGGAAATTCTGGAAAAAGAAATCCTTCCAACTTGTCCAAAACCACTTGTGAAAAAGTTGTTGAACCAATGGCTCAGAAGGTCCACGCGTTCATTGTTGATGAAGTAAATTATTCTGGTTATTTTAGCTTGTCAGTTGACTCGACGCCAGATATATCACATATAGATCAGGTAAGTGTTGTACTTCGATACTTAAAAGATTGTCAGACTTTTTAATCTTTCTGGAACTGAAAAGCTATATTGGCGAGGAAACGGCAAACCAGTTATTCCAGTACTTACGTGAAGTTTGCAATCTTAATTTTTCAAAACGTAAAGGTTAATCTTACAACAATGCTACTAACACGTCTGGGTGTTATAAGAGGAGATGCAGAAAAAGATTTTAGAAGAAAATAAGTTTGTCATATATGTGTCCGATGCAGTCCATTCACTAAATCTGGTAGGTGGAAGTGGTGTTGACTGCTGTCAAGTGGCAGTTACTTTTTTTTCTACAATGAATTTGCTCTATATATTTTTTCAGCCTCAACCAGCCAGTGGAAAATTCTTAAAGCTTGTCTTGGAAATGAAAATGTGTTAAAATTTCTCTTTGATACCAGATGGCAGGCACATGCTATGGCAAAAACAGCAATTTTGAAGTCTTTCTTTAAGATTTTGGAAGCTTTAGAATGTCTAGTTGAAGACCAGTCACAAAAGGGAGACACTAGAAGAGAAGCAGACGATATTGTAAATAAGATGCAAGAGCTAGAATTTGTTTTTATGTTGATCATGTAGAATGAGATTTTGCAAAAGTTTCATAAAGCAAGTCTAGTTCTTTAAAATAAGGATGTGAACTTAAAAACATGTGCAAATCTGTACGGGTCATTAGCTGACCAACTACGCACTTTAAGGGATGACTTTGAAATATTTGAAGTAGTTGCAAAGGAAATACTACCAGATGTTGATTTCAATGCAGCTCAAATTCGCAAACGTATCAGAAAGAAGGTACTCAATGACGAAGATGCACAAGAAGTAGATCTGAATGCCAGTAACAAATTTCGTATCACCACCTTCTACACAATTGTTGACAAACTAGAAACCCAAATGAGAAGAAGAGAAGAGGTGTACAAAGAAATAGCAAACAAATTTTCTTTCCTTAGTGATGTGCCAAATGATGTCACTTCATCTGTTGAAACTGAAAGATACTCTCATTGTTCCCGAAAGCTAATTGGTGCTTATCCAGAGGACTTAGACACTAATCTATCTCTCTGCTGAGTTTCTGCAGTTTCATTCGTATTTGCGCCATAAAATAAGTTCAGTGCAACAAAAAATGTAAAAACCAGATTCAGTCGTGTTGAACTTTATAAAATAATTTCAGAAGACAAAATTGAGTGTGCGTTTCCAAACGTAGACATTGCTTTGCATATATTTTTTTTTACATTAATGGTCCCAGGTTGCACAGCTAAGCGTTCATTTTCTCAACTAAAGGATATTAAAAATCCCAACAAAACAACTATGCGACAAGACAGGCTGGATGTCTTTCTCTGATAAGTATAGAAGCAGATTTGTTACGCCAAATTAGTTTTGAGGACTTGATCAAAGACATTGCAATTATAAAAATCTAGAAGAAAACTTTTTAAGATTTAAATATTAAGATATAAGTAAATAATTTACTTACAGGGTTTTAAGTTCAAAGTGAGAAATTATTCACATCGAAGTGAGAATTTTTTGAATAAAAGGGTTTAGAGTGAACTTTTCATCTTTGTTAACATCAAAGTGAGAATTGTTAACCCAGAGCAAAAACAAATACACAGTAAAAATAATTCTTTTTAATTATCAATAATCAAATAAGTGATTTCTTTCATCATTTCTAAATAAAAGGCCTCAGTCACTGCTTGATTTTGATCCGTGCCCATTCTGTTAAATAAATAAAATAAAAAAAGTTATTATTTAATATATATAATTGTGGGGTCTGGCATAGGTTCTGACCTGGAATAAAACTGAAGAAACGTCATAAATGTTCAAACCTTTGTTTCACTTTTAGCACTTATTGAGTCTTAATGACTTGTCAGTTAAGCAATGGAGGGGCCGAGGGGGGCACCATTGTTGAGCTGTGCTTAGGGCATCAGTTGCCCTTAATCCGACCCTAGAATATATATATATGTATTAAATGGCAATACTCTACATTTCATCTAATAACGAAAAAGAGATGAATATATGAACGAAAAGTAATGGAACAGAAATGTGTTGCTTGGAAATGGTTTAGATGAATGTATTGAGATTTAACTGTACATATGTTCAGTTCTACGCATATTATATCATTAATTTCTCAAAATACCAGATGCAAAATATAATGGGCTACACTGTATTGTAATTATAGTCAACGTATGACATGAATTATGGAAATAATTACACTTATCGAGACATTTCACTTGATATCCGTATTGCCGTAGTTTATTTAATATTACATTGTGGCGTAGTAATTGGTAAACAGAATAAAGTCGATTACTTACAAAAACATCATTCTCGAACAAGTTTTTTTGATAAATAAATGGTTCAAGACGCCATATAAAAGAATAATGAGAAACAGGTCATTAAATGAATTTCAGAGTGAGAATAAATATGTGGTCATGAGTTTACAATTTCGCGCAAAGCTACACGAGGACTATCTGCGCTAGCCGTCCCTAATTTAGCATTGTAAGAAAAGACATCTAGTAATCACCACCCACCGCCAACTCTTGGGCTACTCTTTTACCACGGCTGAAAGGACGAAGATGTTTGGTATGACTGGGATTCAACTCCGCAACCCTCGGATTACGAGTCAAGTGCCTTTATCACCTGGCTTTGCCGCTCATGGCTGTAAGTCTCTCCACTTATATAAAATTAATCTTTCACATAACAAATTAAAAACAAAAAGTGATGCACAATTATTTCGGAACTGTAAATACTATAATAAATGAAATAATGAGTTCAAAAATTAAACCTTCACTGTCATTTAAGTAAAACAAAACAGAGATGTTAAAGCTTGTACAAAATTTAATTAAATTTCTAACCAAAAAATGTGATGATATAAATAAAACTCTAAAAACTCAAGTTATTAATTATAAGTGAATTTATTGTACACTTTGAAGTACAATATTATATTTATATATTATTCTAAAATAATTATATATATTAAAGTATGTTGCCTTCTTTGTTATATTCTATTCAATTAAAGAGATGAGAAGCTTAGTAAAGCCTGTAAAGCTTTTGTTCTCAATAACTGTAGTTAAGAGTATTAATAGTCCTCTTCACTTCTTATGAGTGATTTAAGTAGGTCTTATTTCGAGTTATTTTCAGAATGCAGTTGCAGGTTTTGATTAATTTCAATTATTGGTGGTAGACGGGGCTTGCGTCGAGTAGCGATTAGAAGTCCAACCCTCTCGTATTTATGTTGAGAACTTGTATAAAATAATCCTCCACCACCAGTGGCGCAGCGGTACAGCTGTGAACTGATAACGCCAGAAACTATGTTTCATTACTCCTGGTGGGCAGAGCATACATAGCTCTTTGCGTAGGTTTGTCTGTGTTTTTCTTATAGCAAAGCCACATTGGGCTACCTGCTGAGTCCACTGAGGGAAATCGAACACCTGATTTTATCGTTGTAAATCCATAGACTTACTGTTGTACCAGAGGGAGAACGTAGTTTTGTCTTTAATTACAAACAAACAAAAAATGCAGATATAATAAGTAAAAAAAATAAATGAATTAGTTAACAACCACATAACGTGTGTATAAAATAAACTGCAACTTGTTGCTGGCTAATTTCCTCTTTGTTGTGGGTGATACGACATATAAATTAGAAACAGAGACACGCCGCTTTGACTGCGTATTGACAAATGTGATGCTTCGAGACTTCATAATTGGAAGAAGAAGATAAATGTGCTAAAACATCTTTTAGCGTGTAACCATAGAAAATAATAGAAACGCGCATCCACTGTTTATTGTATTAAATAAAATATAAATATCACAAATATATTAAATATTCACGTTCGGCTTGCCACTGACTCTAGACATTTTGGTGAGCAAAAACAAATAACAGTAAAGGTTTTCTGATATAACAAAAAAAAAAAAATCATTGTTCTGTTTAAAGCCTATTCATGTTACCAGAAACAGGCCAATCCTATGGCTAAAGCTCTGGATTCTCCAGTTGATGAACCAAGTTCGAATCCGTGCGATACTACAAAACATTCGTCGCACTTTAAGTTACAGTTGCGTTAAGAAAAAAAAAAGTAAACAATCTATTAACATGGCTGGTGAATGGTAAGGTTTTACTGACCGGCCACTTTCTTTGTAGGCAGTAATACAAATTTATAGTAGCAGCAAAAAGAATTGGAAGCTTTGTCATAAATACAAGTGGTAGTTGTGAAAGCGTTGGTAAAAGTGAATATAAAGGAAGAAGATGGCATATTTTCTAACTAGATTCTTACATAGATGCCGGGCTCAATATAAATAATCGATATTTTCGTGTACATACACTGCTTGCCAAAATCTTAAGGCCAATGAACATAAAGAAAAACTATGCATTTTGCGCTATTAGACTCAACCACTTATTTGAGTAGAGTTTCAAAAAATGAAAATAAGAAAAGGGAAAATTAAAAAAAAAACCTTTTTAACATTTAATAGGGAAAATATGAACACTATGAAATTAGACTAAATACTAGCTGGTTAAAAGTTTAAGACCATACTGAAACGAAGCGTTAATCGGTAAACACGTAACGAAATTTAGTCATTTGTGTTCAAGCGTTAGTGTTATCAACATCTCCCACTGACATCTCCTGTGTTACATTGGGCAAAAACATGGCAAAGGCTAAAAAGTTGACAGAGTTTGAACGTGGCAGAATTGTCGAGCTGCAAAAGCAAGGTCTCTCAACGTGCCATCGCTGGTGAAATTGGGCGTAGTAAAACTGCTGTTGTAAATTTCTTAAAAGACCCTGAGGGATACGGAACGAGAATTGCAAGTGGTCGACCCAAGAAAATTTCGCCGGCGTTGAGCAGGAGAATTCCACGGATTGTCTGGAAAGACACCAGCCGATCGTCGAACCAGATTAAGACCCTTACGGACGCAGAATGCACCTCAAGAACAATAAGACAGCATCTACGAGAGAAAGGCTTTACAAACCTTAAATGTCTTCAAAGGCCACGCCTTCTTCCACACCATGAAATAGCTCGATTAAACTTCGCTGAGAAGTACCAAACATGGGACGTAGAAAAGTGGATAGTCCAGATGGCTTCCAACGTTACTGGCACGATAAGGATATCCCACTAGAGACATTTTCTTCACGACACAGTGTAGAAGGTTCCATCATGATCTGGGGTGCTTTCTCCTTCCATGGAATAATGGAGCTTCAGGTTATACAGAGGCTTCAAACAGCAGCTGGCTACATTGGCATGTTGGAGAGAGCATCCTTATTGATTGAAGGCTCTCGGTTGTGTGGAAATGATTGGATCTTTCAGCAGTACAACGCTGCAATCCACAATGCTCGCAGGACTAAGGACTTTTTTGTGGCGAATAACGTGATTCTTTTGGACCATCCAGCGTGTTCGCCCGAACTGAACCCCCTTGAAAATGTTTGAGGGTGGATGACAAGGGAAGTCTATAGAAATGGACGTCAATTCCACACAGTGCATGATCTTCATGAAGCCATCTTCACCACTTGAAATAACATTCCAGCCAACCTTCTGCAAACGCTTATATCGACCGTGCCAAAGCGAATGTTTGCAGTTATTCACAATGACGATAGTGCAACTCACTACTGAGACTTCTTGTTGGGCATTTCCTACCCTGTTTAAGACTTTTTTTGGTATGGTCTTGGCTTTTGACCAGCTAGTATTTAGGCTAATTTCATAGTGTTTACATTTTCCCTGTTAAATGCTAAAAATGTTTTCTATTTTTATTTTCCCTTTTCTTATTTTCATCTTTCGAAGCTCTACTCAAATAAGTGATTGAGTCTAACAACGCAAAATTCATATTTTTTCTTTATGTTCATTGGCCTTAAGATTTTGG
Source organism: Tachypleus tridentatus (assembly GCF_004210375.1). NCBI lineage: Eukaryota > Metazoa > Arthropoda > Merostomata > Xiphosura > Limulidae > Tachypleus > Tachypleus tridentatus. The sequence continues at coordinate 111,278,322 of NC_134830.1, forward strand.
CCAGCGGTGTATGTAGTTCAATGCTGAAAAAAATCTAAACCATTAATTGACAATAAAATTGTGCGATTGTCAGCTTATAACTAGTGAAATATGTGTGTATGCAGTACAAACACAAAGAAATGAAAGCAAAAAATATAAACGAATCTTCATTAAAGTTTAAGATCACTGAACCATAAGACCCAGGATCTTTCGTGAGGCCTTCCTCTCCTCAACTTTCAGACCCCTGATCTTTTAAATAATTCCGGTATCCCTGCATCCAACAAATTAAAAAATAAATTAAAACACACACAAATTACAGCTAATATTTGACTGGGAGTTAAGGAATGCATAGAGAGAGTCATTTGAACTAGGCATTATGCCTCTCCTTCAAACATGGTCGCCATTTTAGTCGTGGGGACGTTATAATGGACGATCAATTCCATTAGTCGTTGTTAAAAGAGTAACCCAAGAGTTGGCGGTTGGTGGTGATGACTAGCTGCCTTCCCTCTAGTATTTCACTGCTAAATTAGGGATGAATAGGCCTCGTGTATTGTGTAGATTTGTGCAAAATTCAAACAAAAAACAGCCTCCCTTCCACAAAGGCGCTATTTAATATTATTTGTTTAATCTGGAAACAATACATACATTTACATAACAAGATTGCTTTGTTCGTATGGTTATAACATAGGAAATCATCAGATAAAATGTTGCTAAAACAGACTGAATTATTTTATTTTAAATTTAAAGGTTCGACTTCCAACAAATGTTTACAAACAAACAAATGCAATTATAGTGATAAATATGAATGCACCAAAAGAAAATACTATAAAGGAAAAATAACTTTGAAAGATGATTAAAGTGTGGGCCAAACGATTATTATTAACATTTACCATTCTTGCTTAACATTTCCACCCACCTCAATAAGCTGGAGAGTTCTTAAAATATTTCGTCTCACGTGCATACCGGACAAACATTTGTCATGGTAACTGTAGCGCTTTTTAAACTTTAGCTTGCACCTCAAAAAATATTTCTAGGTAAATATATAAACTTATAGTAGCATGTATGAATCAGTATGAGAATGCATTGTAAATTACACGTATATTCTGCAAGTGTACTTTGTTTTAGCTATGGTGAGTATATGTGTCAGTGATCACCTATATTTTGTGAATAATAAAGAAGTATTTCCAAACGATGCATATGTTCAATAAATTATAGTAAAATCAACATGAAATTAAATCACCTGTCTTCAAAAATTTTCCTGGGTGAGACTTGTCCCCAAACTTCTTTAACATTGCATGCTTTGCAGGATATTATATGAATTTCCCGACTACTACAAATTGGTTCCTCAATCCCTGATACATAACACTTAACTTCGAAATAGTAATTAATATTTACGAATTTGATTTGTGTTTGGTGGTGACTTGGTGCTTTTTTTAACTGTGAAATAAAATGTACAGTCAAATAGCGTTCATTGGTGTTGCAAAAGAAACAAAACAGTTATACCATCTTTTGAAATATTTTTCAACAGTTAAAGCTATTTCGAAGTATGAAATGCATAAGAACTTTAAAACGGTGAAAATCAATAAGGCAGTAATTTTTTTTTAAATGCGATAACTTAGAAGATGAAAGAAAAATGATAAAATATATCAATGTAGAATATTAAAACGTAGTTTTATTTAGTGGATGGGTGCCTCCCATCCACCCCCATCTTCAGTTAGTGTACACATACTATCATTAACAGCTATGTTAGATTAACTTAGATTGTTTTTGCCTACTCTTCCCACTTCCCAATAAAGTCATGTCACTTGTTACTGCGAGAAAATATAATACTTCAGTTTATTAGCTCGTTGAAGATACTTTTCTTATCGCCCATAATTAACAATATAACCTGTTTGCAATCATAATGATAACACAGAAACTTCAGTTTCCGATGAATTAGATATTAAAGGTTTTGTGTCTGTTGCGTTACCCTGGGGTTCGTGAAATGTCTTAACTTCAGTATTACAACAAACATAAGATTTAGTCTCATATTGATTTCCTTTCCTTTCACGCAATCTTCTAAAGTTATTACAAGCTGTGCACTGCTTCATTGGTGTAGATTTGACATTTATAAACATCAATATAAATAGAGGGAGGGGGCTTTCACAAATAGTGAAATTTGTGGGGGAGGGAAGACAGTCAAACGAAAAAGTCTATAATGTGATTACACCTATCAATTAAACTGCAACAAGTAATTATTGGCAATAATAAGCCCTCCTAACTTTTTTTTCTCTCCACTCTTCACGATTGAAAGCGTGGTAAGGCTTTTACAAATAAAAATAAATTTCAAGAGGCCTAACATTTTTGACAATAGATCGATATTTATTCCACTAGATATCGGTTCTTGTTTCTTTGGGTCTTGTATTATGAGTAAGTACGAGTATCACAGAGTTAGTAAGTTTGTGTGAAATATTACACGATATAGAAATTCAAGAACAGATAAGCCACACGTTTATCTTATTATTATTTACAAAGTGCACATTTCACCTGTTCCAATTCTTCACTTTCTTCATTGTCTTTCTGTTTCGAAAGTTTAAAATTCTTTTATTAGGTTTTTTGAGGGCCTGGCATGGCCAAGCGTGTAAGGCGTGCGACTTGTAATCCGAGGGTCGCGGGTTCGCGCCCGCGTCGCGCTAAACATGCTCGCCCTCCCAGCCATGGGGGTGTATAATGTGACGGCGGTCAATCCCACTATTCGTTGGTAAAAGAGTAGTCCAAGAGTTGGCGGTGGGTGGTGATGACTAGCTGCCTTCCCTCTAATCTTACACTGCTAAATTAGGGACGGCTAGCACAGATAGCCCTCGAGTAGCTTTGTGCGAAATTCCAAAACAAGCAGGTTTTTTGAGGAAAGGGTGTTAAAGTGCAAACTTTTATGTTTTAGTATCAGTTCAACTTTCGTATATTTTTATGAACTACAATAATAGTTTTACATCACCTCTTTTTGCCTTAACTTCCTTTTTTTTGCAATCTAAACTGGGAGATAAACTTTCCTTTATTATCAGTTGAGATTAGTAATTTTTAAATTTAAACAAAACACCGATCTGAACCCGCTGTAGGTACAATAGCATGTTTATTATTTACTGTTCCTCCTTATCTTTCCCAGAAATAATCTCTGTGAGCTTTGAGCGATACCATTGTAGTTTAATATTCACATGTTATCAGTCCTAGCTATTGTCGTAAGGCAAACAATGCTAAGAACATTCTGTTACTGATTTACACTGGCAGCTTAACTAAACCAGCCAACCTTTCCTAGGAAAGACGAGGTAAAAGGATATATGATACGAAGTGACCTTTGATAAACGCCGGCGTCGAGATTACTTTGCCTCCTGCTTCAACCAAGGTCCGCGTCTTCCACCCCCATCGGCCACTGATCGTCTGCCATTCCAGGCACCAAACATACATCAGTGTAGGGTCAATGCCGGGTTGAACTATACGGTTTCTTCTCTGGTCGTTAGCTGATATTTGTGGGTTGGCGGTTAAAGTCTGTAGTGAAGGTTGTGGGTTAAACAGCATTACTCGGCTGTTAAGCCCGGCCGTTTGGTTAGATTGGGGGTTGCAGCTACTTCGATGGATATTATCACAGACTGTAATACTTTAATATTGAAAGTACTTGATATTACTGGCAAGCATCTAAGCATTTGAAGTATATCTAGTATATTCATTTCTTTGTGTGTATGTTAATATGCCAGCTCGAACATCCTTGACTACTGTATCCGTCATAAAAAAGATTTTAGTTTCTACTCGCTCAGGTCCTGATCGGCATTCTTCAAATCAAACTTTAGTGAGGCGCTTACTATCAACTACCCCAGCTCTTGCGGCTGCCACGGGCGGAGGCGTGTCTACAGCGTATTCCTCTCAACTAGATGATTCTTCACATGCTACCTTGGGCCAAAATGATACCCATTTCCATGACGATAACAACGGTATAGAAAAACAAAATGAGAGTAAAAGCGAGGAAGAAGATTCGGGTTGTGTTTCTGAAGAAGAAGACACGCCTACAAAGTAAGTTTCAGTGCTTCTAAACTACCCATTATTAAGATTCTTACTGGCCCGACAAAAATGATGTTAGTATATCCTAAGCTTGCATTTCACAGCTAACTGAAATGAGTAAATTTAGCGAAATTAAGTTTCACCACTAAAGAGGAAGAAATTCCTTTAAAAGCCAATCAGAACTGAGATCATTATATGAAATAAATTCGTGGCGTACTTCTATAATGATTATTCGTAAACATAGGTTACATTAACACCTAATACATTGGAAAGCCAATGTGTTTTGGTAACAGCACGTTCTAACAATGGCTTTTAATGTCATGTTGGTTAATAATAAAAGTGTAACCTAATATTGTTGTTAATGTATGTACTTGAAGTATAAACTGAAATCTATAACCAAAAAAACTGGTAAAATATTTGTTAATTTCTTAATTTAGAATCTCCTTTAATTAAATAGGTTTTTTTTTATTTAAAACGTAGGTGATATTACAGAAAATAACTTTAATTCATAGACGATTGAAGTTTGAAAACTTAATCGATATTTTCAGTTTCATGAAAAATTTCATGCACATGGTTCAAGGCAAGGTGATCCCATACTACACCATTACTTAAGGCTTATTATACCAACACTGACTACACTTGTAATGTTTCGCGGCCCCCTTGCACCCCGTGACTAAAATCGTAGTGGGCAGAGAGTAATCGAACTATTCTGTCTGTATTAAAACATTTTGGCTTTTATGACACCTGACGTTTCTTGAAATCAAATGTGACGTGACACATGGGCTTTTACATAGGTTAGATTATAAGTATCAGACAGCACATAAAATTTGCTCTCGGTTCTCGTTGTACACTATATTACTAATTTACATTGACAACACTATCTATTTATATGCCTTATGCAAAACGAAATATTGAAGTTAGTAAACAATTTATAGTATTTCTAGAAAAAGTAAAACTTGTGTTTATAAAACCTAGCTAGTTAGTCTATACTTACACGTATAATTCGAGACACCAGTGAGCTATCGTCCAGTACCTCTGTATGTTAAATATAAGTAACATGCTCCATTCAGTACAATCAGGGTTCTGAATTTACACACAATTTATTTATTGCTAAAATCAGCCCATTTCTTCCTACACTTACCCCAATCATGTAACATGTAGATACATGATATAAAAGTGAAAAAAACGAAGAGTTAAATTTTGCACTATAAGTTACTTAGACATACTCTAATAAATCTTAATTTATAGAAAAAATATGACACTGTTAACATTCTATTAGGTTGAGGAATAATTCGTGAGCGTTTTTAAATAATTTCATTCAAGCATTACATGCAAGACTATACAATACTTCAATGCATGAACACATTACACCCAAAACATTTATTATGATACTTTATTTCATGTAATACCTAGGTATATAGTATGCATTGTTTTAAACGAAATTGCAAGAAATTAAATGCGAAAAGCAGATGATGTCGAAAATGCTCGATTTTGTCCACTTGACATTCCATTTAATGAGCTGAAAATGAAAGCAAAAATTAAAGACATATGAAAATCAAACACACCATCTATTAGAGCAAAAAATTATCTACCAAATGACATGAAATATTTTGCGAAAGCGTTTTATTTATGAATATATTTTTTTTAACTTGAAGAAACGCTCACGAATTATTCCTCAGCCCAATAATTCACTTTGAGAAAAAAAAAGTTTCCAATTTAAAACTGCACTATTACGCATTGGGTCTTTTTAACAGGATTCTTATGAGAATGAAAAACTATTCAAGCACTGAATAATAAAAATTTGAACTGAAGTGTATAAGGAAAGTGTAAGAAATTCTGCTATAATAAATGTAATTGTTTGTTTTTACAGTGGGAAATTTTTCTTCTTTCGTGCAAGAGAAAGGGGAATGTCTTTCAAATTAAGCTCTTCGTTTCTGAGCCAACGATTCAGTTTTCGGATTAGCATAAAATGTGCTTTCTTACACTTGTAAAAAAAAGTCACGGCCATGAAGCATTTATTTCCGTCATCTGATTGCAATAGCAGTAATCCAGGTTTTAACTCGGTGACACAGGTGGTAGGATACGTGAGTGTGGGTATTTTCTTATAGCAAAGTCACATCTGACTATCTGCTGAGTCCGCTTAAAGGAAATGAACCTTTGATTTTAGCGTTGTAAATACGTAGACTTACCGCTGTCCCAGCGGGGGACAATAGAATGTAACATTGTTCTACTGTTTAACTTTGTATTTTTGAAAATTCAGACAATTTTCAAAATAACTGATATTTGTAACAACTATTTCTTTATAATAGAAACCGGTTTCAAATAAACATACTTTTCTCCCATCAAGAACACGATTTTCACTAGGACTAAGTGAGGGTTTGTTTATATCCTTATTGATGCAATTTTTTAAATAAAGTACTGAAAGATTGGAGTTGTCAAAACTTCTTTTATAATGAATAACGCTACTTTTAATGTATAAATACATTGCAATTTGTCAGTAAAGTGTATGAATATTTTGAGGTTATACATTGAATCATTTTGATGTAATACGTTTCGTAAAACTATAGAACACAATCCGAACATTTTTTCCTATGCAGTACTTCCCCCCAAAAAAAAGAATACATTTAAAAAAATGTTCGATTTCTTAAATTATCTTCAATACGGTATAAATACTATTAGTACCATTACTAGCAGAACAGTCGCCCATAGGGCGGCGTTTCTGTTAGCATTTAGTAGTAATGTCTGTGTGTGTTTGAAGTTAAACTCAAAGCAACACAATGGGCTATCTATGCTCTGTCCATCACGGGTATCGAAACCCCGATTCTAGCGTTGTAAGTCCGCAGACACATCGATTTTCCACTGGGGGTATAATAAAAATGAAAGCATTCTATGAGTTCATCTAAATTCATTGTGTCTGCAAATGCACATCTGAGAAATCAGATTATCTCATTCTAGGCTAATTCTTTTACTATTGTCCCCCGCTTGTACAGTGGTAAGTCTACGGATATACAACTCTAAAATGAGGGGTTTGTTTCCTTTTTGGTAAACACAGCAGATAGCTCGATGTGGCTTGCTGTAAGAAAACGTACATACACGCACCCTTTTGTGTTCCCGCCACTCGTCGACAAGATTGACAAGTGGCATGTAGTGCACTAAGATTTATTCATGTCTACCACTAGCGTGTCATGTTACGTATAGATATTTATAATAGTAAGACTAACTGAGCTGTAGCTTTCCTTGGCTGAATCTTTTTAACTGACGCCCAGCATGGCTAGGTGGTTAGGGCGCTCGACTCGTAATCTGAGGGTCGTGGGTTCAAATCCCCGTCACACCAAACATTCTCGCCATTTCAGCCGTTGGGGCGTTATAATGTAACGGTCAATCCTAAGAGTAGCCCAAGAGTTGGCGGTAGGTGATGATGACTAGCTGCCTTTCCTCTAGTATTACACTGCCAAATTAGGACGGCTAGCCCTCGTGTAGCTTTGCGCGAAATTCAAAAACAAACAAACCTTACAACTGAACTCTGCTCCTCAGTTTAGCTAATTTCTGTTTCCTAACTTATTGATAATCGATGCCATATTAACCATGTAATGGGCTCTGGACCCCAACCCCATAATGTCACTTTAGAGTTATGACCTTTATCAACAATCAAATCCACAAAAATACTCACTTATGTGAAAATTAATAATAAAGTTCAAGTTTTTCCCAAAAATATATCCCATTAGGGCCCTTGTACACCCGAATAAGTGGCTTAATTAAAATTTAACTAAAAATGATAAAAGTAAGTTATAAAGTGATATAATCGTTTACATTTCAAAAAAATTCCATTTAATTTCAATACAAAAATGAAAAAAATATCTTTTCAATATCTACAGATTTTTTCTGAACCCTTTTAGAATGTAAACCATGAACCCAATGGATAACGTGACTATATCGATATTGAAACTGCCTTCTAACCTTCTGCCTCTAGTGAAAATAACGTGTATTTTTTCGAACTTGAATTATTTGAGATCAGCATTTTCTTGCTTGTAGTTATATTCAGTGTTTTTATGCCATGAAATTATTTATCACGTTACACTATGTAACACACATTTTGTTCATGGATGGTATGTGTTATTTCTTAATTGCTTATGTTGTAAAAGTACAGAAAATGGCCATTATTCCCTTCAAACTTTGTTTTTGTAACCTGGATAATGAAATGTAGAAATTAACCTACTTTCTATGTAAAAACGGGCATATTTGCACATTTTCAGTTGCATAAGGTCTGAATAAAACGGCATATGAATGAAGATTTACATGTATTTATACTAAAGTTATATAAAAATGTTTAGAAGTGAATAGTTTTTAGAGATTTGCTGCTCTCTTCTGAGGATGGTTGCTTTCTCTCTGGCGGAGTGGATACAGGGAGCTCAGGGCAGTGTAGCACTGGGGCGATGGATGATGGAAAGTCCGGATACATGATAGCAGATGCATTCTTGCCAGCCCGTCGTTTAGAAGAGTCCACCATGCAGAAGTAACAATTGCTTGAGTGGTCAGTGGGTTCACGCCAACTTCTTAAAATAACGAACTTCGTGGCTCTCTTTTCCCCTCTGCAAAAGAGCAAAATAAAATTGTTATTATGAAGAATAAATTTATTTCATCCACAACTGATGTGTAAGAGGTTCATGCAAAATATTTGGATATTTTTCTATATATTGGAAATCAAAAATATATTCAAATTTTAGATCTTTTAAAATTTAATGTTACTACTCAACCAAGCAAAAATTGGCAGTTTTACCTTCTAGAGTTTCTTGCAGTGCTCGCAGGTAAAATGAGATGCCTAGGGTTTGTCTTGATTCCCTACAGGCATGCCGAAATATGCTTCACGCATTTTGGCAGATGCTGTCACAGAGTACGTTTCCGCTCTTGTCTTGATAAATTGGCAACATACATAGCAGAATGCGTCTGGAGAATGCTTGCAGCTTTTTGATGCCATCTCTGATAAAATCAGATAGGTCTACGTATTCACTTAGGCAGCTAGAACTAAACTGAAATGGTAAGTGGAGACCCCTTGTGTGTGTGTGTGTGTGTGTATATTACTATACAGCATTCCAGAAAGTTCTTGAAAATTCTTGTTAGTTCGAGAAAATTCTCTATCAACTACTTAGCACTGAATTTACCAGGAATGATCTGGAAAATAGGTAAATCTGAAAATTTCATTACCCAGGTCACAAAAGCAACGTTTGAAAGCAAAAATAGGTCTTTTCCATTTACTGTAGGCACAAGCAATTGGGAAATAACACTTTCTACTCAGGAACAAGTAAAAGTAAAAATTTTGTTACATAGTGTTATCTTTTAAAATGGCTGTTTTCTTCAAACTGTTTATCGTATTTCTTTAGGGGACCATCAGGTTCTTAGCTTTTATGTGTTTATATAACTGTTATGCTCTTTATATAGAAAGTTAAGTACGTTGCAGGAGCTCAGCTAGGAATTATCCACTGTTGTTTCTAAAAAAAAAAAAAAAAAAAAAAAAAAAAAGCGACTACCTTCTAGTGAAACATCTAGTAAAACATTTTCTAGCAACATGTGGTTTCTCCAGCCAAATTTCAAACTCTAATGCTCCGAAATACATTTCCAGCCTTTTAAGGAGGAATGAGAAAAACGTTATATCAAACATCTAAACTCTAGTAATTTAAATGATTTGTACATTTGAGTGTAGATAAAATTTGTTTTGCCAAAGTAATTAAACTGTGGGTGTCCAATTTGTTAGTTAAGACTTGTTACTTTATGTATTGTGTTGCTTGGTTAGAGACAGGTCTCCCACTCTTAAATAAGTAAAACTAAAAAATCATCATGAAAGTTAACGCACTTGACAGTGGTAACTGCAAAAATGAGACAATTACACTTCTTAATTGTAAGATAACAGTTCTCTATCTTTGACTTTTCATCAAGGTTAGCTATTACAGACAAATTAGACAACTTCTTACGTTACCAAAATTATGACATAATTGCAGGGTATATCTTAATATATCGTGAAGAATATTAGACTTTTAAGTCGCTTGTCATGAGTTTGGCATCCTTGCAATTCAAATCTACAGAACTAAAATAACCAAGACTAAAAACAAAAATAGTAGATATACAATGATTTAAAAATAAATTGTTTCATCTGGAACAAACGAAACTGCATTACATGTATCGCATTTTTCATTACAACAAGTGTATTTCAATACCACAAAGCTACACCAAGAATAAATACAGTAGTATCTTTTTCGTCATCAGACCATAAAAATGGCCTCGTATAACTGACGCTTAACGTTGCAACGTGTACTGTCGTGATGTCAGTGAAACGTGTTCAAGCCACGAATCACGAGAAGAATTATACACCCTGTAGGCTACAACATAGTATTATATAGGAACTTCAAAAGCAAGTAATAATTTTTAAAATATTATTCGTAATTTTGGTTTCGTTTATTCATGAAATAGGGACCTCGCGGGAGTAAATCTTGTTTCTTTTAAATATATACTTCCAATAATCGGACTCCCTACCTTACAACTACGGGACAGAACATGTAGTTATTTCAAAATTTTAAAACCTACTTTCAAAATTACAGGTTAATTATATTAAGGAGTATTTTTAATGTGTTAAAGTACTTGAAACTAGAAAATAGTTGCAATATATCACTGTTTCTCGCTAATATGACACAATATATAGCAAATTATTTTTAAAGTTTGTTTCCAGTTAATAAATTGATCATTTGTGATACAAAATTCAAGTATGTAAAATAAACAACTCGCCCTTTTTTTTCTTTTTTTTTTTCGTTTTTCGAAACGCTATCCGTGATGTAAAAATATGGCCTTTATCACAAGATATTTTCATACCGCTACAATGTTTGGCTCCCTGTAGACCATTTAAATTGCCAAATCCTTCGAGTTTGCGCCCTTTGCCAATCCATGTCTTACTACCGACGGTACAGTCCTAGATATTTTTCTAACCACGAAATAATTTAGATATACACTGCTGGACAAAATCTTAAGGCCAATGAACATAAAGAAAAAATATGCATTTGCATTGTTGGACTTAACCGCTTATTTGCATAGAGCTTTGAAAGATGAAAATAAGAAAAGGGAAAATAAAAATAAAAAACGTTTTTAGCATTTAATAGAAAAAATGTGAACACTGTAAAATTAGCCGAAATACTAGCTGGTCAAAAGTTTAAGACCATACTGAAACGAAGCGTTAATCGGTAAACACGTAAAGAAATTTAGTCATTTGTGTTCGAGCGTTAGCGTTATCAACATCTCCCACTGACATCTCCTGTGTTATATTGGGTAAAAACATGGCAAAGGTTAAAAAGTTGACAGAGTTTGAACGTGGCAGATTTGTCGAGCTGCAAAAGCAAGGGCTCTCAACGTGCCATCGCTGGTGAAATTGGGCGTAGTAAAACTGCTGTTGTAAATTTCTTAAAAGACCCTGAGGGATACGGAACGAGAATTGCAAGTGGTCGACCCAAGAAAATTTCGCCGGCGTTGAGCAGGAGAATTCCACGGATTGTCTGGCAAGACACCAGCCAGTCGTCGAACCAGATTAAGGCCCTTACGGACGCAAAATGCAGCTCAAGAACAATAAGACGGCATCTACGAGAGAAAAGCTTTAAAAACCGTAAAGGCCACGCCTCCTTTCACACCACGAAACAGCACGGTTAAACTTCGCTAAGAAGCACCAAACATGGGACGTAGAAAAGTGGACACAGGTTTTGTTTTCTGATGAGAAAAATTGAACCTGGATGGTCCAGATGGCTTCCAACGTTACTGGCACGATAAGGATTTCCCACTGGAGACATTTTCTACACGACAAAGTGGAGGAGGTTCCATCATGATCTGGGGTGCTTTCTCCTTCCATGGAACAATGAAGCTTCAGGTTATACAGGGGCGTCAAACAGCAGCTGGCTACATTGGCATGTTGGAGAGAGCATCCTTATTGACTGTGTGGAAATGACTCTATCTTTCAGCAGGACAACACTGCAATCCACAATGACCGCAGAATAAAGGACTATTTTCATGGCAAATAAGGTCATTTTTGGTCCATCCAGCGTGTTCGCCCGAAATGAACCCCATTGAAAATGTTTTGTTTGTTGTTTTTTTTGTGTTTTTTTTTTTTTGGGGGGGGTGGATGGCAAGGGAATTCTATAGAAATGGACGTCAATTCCAAACAGTGCATGATATTCGTGAAGCCATCTTCACCACTTGGGATAACATTCCAGTCAGTCTTCTGCAAACGCTTATATCGATCATGCCAAAGCGAATGTTTGCAGTTATTCGCAGTGACGGCTATGCAACTCGCTACTGAGACCACTTGTTGAGCATTTTCTACCCTGTTTAGGACTTCTTTTTGGTATGGTTTTAAACTTTCGACCAGTTAGTATTTAGGCTAATTTCACAGTGTTCACATTTTTCCTACTAAATGCTAATTTCCCCCCCCCCTTTCTTATTTTCATCTTTCGAAGTTATACTCAAATAAATGGTTAAGTCTAACAACGCAAAATTCATATTTTTTCTTTATGTTCATTAGCCTTAAGATTTTGGCCAGCAGTATACTAAATTCTGTGCCAGTTGTTAGATTGGGGTGATCACAAGCTAGGTGTTTATGTGCATTAACACGATGAGGGGTGTGTGTTTGTGACTTTTCCTATAGCAAAGTCATATCGGGTTATCTGTTGTGTCTGCCGAAGGAAATCAAACCTCTGAATTTAGTTTCGATTAACCGCTGTAGCACCGGATGATACGAATGAAGAATAGAGAAAGCGCTTTTTAAAAAAACAAGTCAAAGTAGTTCTGTAAGAAAAGACCTATAATTATACTGGAATGTCGTTTCCCTTGAACATTAAGGACTCTAAAGTTTATATTCAACAACAACATGTACTATAAAACGTTTATTGTTCATACCGCTTGGGTGACGACTGACCACACTATTACAGGTTATCATACACATATAGCAGTTAAAGCAAGTAATGATATATTCATTCACTAATTAAAAAATTGAAACAACCTTATTTTTCATTTCAAAATCAACATCATCGTGGAATATGAATACGTTTAACATATTATTTTTGAAGAAGTTTAAACATAAAATAATACGATCAGCTCAGCGTGTGTTTTGGCCTCTTCCAACGCTACTTTAATATTCTCGATAATTCAAGGAAATTACTTCTCTCCGTTTTCTTTGATTAAATGCAGTAAAAATGTACTTCCACCCTAATGTCTGTTTGTGTGAACAAAATATGGAAGTACACGTCTCCGAAATTCAGAACCATATTAAAGAAATGAGCAAATTTTGTTTAATTACTCTTGCTTCTAATGCTTAGCTAGTACGATATAGCATTAATGTTGCTTTCAATTATTTAATTTTATTCTTTTTAACCTTAATTGTTTATAGCGATTGTTTTGCACTGTTATTTTAACATATAAATTTAATAACAAGCTGAATCTCACGGGCTGGACAAACTTTGGAAGGTATTATTGGGTCTACAACCGAAACTATCGTTAACAGCGAGTGCACCCAATTGAGGAATTGCATTGTAATCATTATAAATAAAATCTTTAATTAGTTATACTCATTTTCCATCTGATTTTTAGTTTCGCTCTAAGCAGGTGACTAGCTTTGATTCGAAATAAGTATTATTTAGAATTTTATATTTTGGGTTTTTTATGTGCTGGTAATATTCAATTTATGATCTTTTATATCTGTTCTCAACTCGATACATTCAAAAGTGACTGAAAAGTCACACTATCATCAAGAGACAAGTGCACGTTCTCCCACGATACAGTGAACTAAGTATTATTGTCCAGTCTCGATTCTGTAGCTACCACGATCAAAATTCGTATGTTAGGCTACGTAATTTGAATCGGATATAATAAGCAGACGATTAGCCTCCAGTATGAGTGAAATAATAACAATAATCTTTCAATTAGTTCACTTTTCAAGTATCGTAATTAAAGTTTTAGTTGTTTTTGATTTACAGCACAAAAATTACTTTATTCAAGCACAGGACTTGTTTACTGAAGACCATAAAATATATTTTTAACTATCGTCAAAGTTCTTATTGTAGGTTTGACATGGATAAAGACAACCTCAAATTTAAATGCTTTTAAGCTATTCTGTTACTTAAAGCACCTCCCCTGTGGCTTAGCGGCAAGTCTTCAAGCTTACGACGCTAAAAGTTGGGTTTCGATGCCTGTACTGACCAGAGCACAGATAACCCATTGTGTAACATTGCGCTTGACAACAACTATACCATAAAATAACACCCGTAGGGCATATAAGTGTTTCTGGTGTAGAACATGTGAAGTAGTAAATATTTTTGGGTACTACTGCATCGTGAGATTTTATAAAGATATTTACATTATAGCATTTAGTCTATATAGATACTTTCAATACCAACACCGTTTCAGTGATTCACCTAAAACCCACTTTCTTACTAATTGGTCAACATATATCCACATTTTTGTTCAGCAAATAATAATTTAACAAGTCAAGTGTTAGAAAAGAGTACTTTAAATTTAGATTATAATTGCTCTAGTTTTGGTTGTTGGAATTTATTTCATTCCGATCATATTTGCCCCAAACGTTATATAATGGTATTTTGCACTTTAATAGTTTTAAAGCGTTAGTTATAAGAACTGGCACCCATTACAAATAAAAGAGAGTTAAAACTGTGTTGATGATGGTATTTATGTAACTCGCGTACCTATTTTTGGTATTTTAAAAGTGTACGTTTGTCTTCTTTTTGTCTCCCAGAGGCACACCGGTATGTCTACACATTTGTAACACTAGAAACCGGGTTTTGATACCCATGGTGGGTAGAGCACAGATACAAAGCCCTTTGTGTAGCTTTGTACTCAACTACAAACAAACATCTTTTTATTTTTTATTCCTAATTGAAATTAATCTTATACATTTACTATTTATTGGTAAATCACACACCTTTAGTTGTTCCTACAATCCTGATTAGAAATATTAAAATGAATATTTTAGTTCGCCCTCGATACTGAAACTGGTTGCCTTTATACAGTTTGTTTGCTTGTTTGTTGTTTTGGGAAACGCACTGACGTACTGGTATCTGTTAATAAATAGGTAACGAAAATAAATAAGACATTAGGCAAACATCGCTTCTTTTAACACAATCGAATGGTTTTATTTTTATTTACATAATTCGCATCACATAAAATAATGTTTAGATACAACAAGAAACCTATTGGTCTATCTCGGCTGCCTCTTCCTCAAAACTAAACTTAAACTGTTAAATTAATGGAATGAAAATCTTAAAGCCAGCCCTTATCATTTACATATCTATCAAGTTTTCTTTTAAGCTTAGTTAAAATTTAATGCCCCCACAACTTCCACAGGCAACCCATTCCAGAAGCCAACACACCATTAGAAAAATAACTGTCTTAGCTAAAGATGACTCTTACCCTTTCAAAATCTATATTTTGTGTCAACACTATTAATTCCCTTTACAGTCTTAAACACCTCAGTCGGATCTCTCTAACTCTTTCAAGAGAAAACAGTTTGAGAGATTTCAACCTCTCATTGTATAAGAACACATTATCACAGACACTATTATAGTAATCCAACACTGGGCCGTTTCCAATAATCCAATGTCCTTTCTAAGGTAAAGAGCCCAAGACTGAACATAGTACTCCAAATGTAACCTAATTAGTGATTTGTGCAATGAAATTACAACCTCTTTAGACTTGAACTCTGTATTTCTCTTTCTGTGTGTGTGTGTGTGTGTGTGTATAGATAGATAGATAAAACCTAAAATCCTATTTGCCCTACCACTAGCAATGCCTTGAGAGACTGATCAATGATAACATCAAGATCCATTTCTTTTATGACACTGTTAACGTTATTCTTATCCAAATTATACTTATGATTCAAATTAGGATAATCAATGTGCATTATCTTGCATTTATTATTACTAAAATCCGTCTGTAATTTATTTGCACAACTCATTAAATGATCAACTCGTGAAGCAACAGCATTCTATTCACGGCTAGTACCACCAAAGGCATTAATATTATCAACAATTTAAGTAATTTCTTGCCCATTCATTCATCTATATCAGTGATGTAAATCAGAAAGAGCAAAGGTTCTGAGATGAAATTAAACCAGTTTGACTAAACACCGTTTATAACAACCCTCTACTTTCTTCCATCCAGCCACTCTTCTATCAATTTTGCTGTCTTAGCCTCATCTGTATGAGCAGTAGTATTTTCAAAGAATGTCAAAAGATTTGCAAGGCAATATTTCTCCTTACTGTAATCACGTTAAATATCCATTAAAATTCTAAACTTTCTAAAATGACTTTGCAAACCATCCTTTATTACTTTCGAAAACGTCTTGGAGAGTTGACTATCGAATAAAATTCCAGACTTTACTAAATGACTTTGCAAAGTATACTTTATCATTTTTCATTTTTTTTTCCTCGACTGATGTAAGATTAATAGCTCTATAATTAGTGAGACAACTTTTGTCACCTCTCTTAAAAAGAGGGGTTACACTAATTAACATCCAATCCTTTGGCACATGCCCACTATTCAAAGACTTACAAAAAATAATAAGTGGTTCCTATATTTAATACTTAATCTTCTTTAAAATCCTTGGGGAAATGTTATCTGATCCTGGAGTCTTATCTCCCTGTAAACTTCCCAGTGTTTTTTTAATAATCTCAGAATTAACATCAATTGTGTCACCATTAAGTATACTATTAAAGAAATTAAATAATTTCTATTGCTATTTCATTGCTTTTCTTTGTTTTCATTTGTTACGTGATTAATTTGTAAACATCATAAGAGGGACTTTTTTGAGTTGGGATGGTCATGGGATAGAATGGAGCAACATCTAAAAACTGTTGTATTAAATATAGAAGAGTTTCGGAACCTTTCTTTCACAGAACAAAGAAAAAAGAACCCTGCCTTTATGAACTTACAAGATTAAACTGTGTTCGTAAAACATTTCTTTAATGCTGAAAGTGAACATTATTTGTTTGTTTTTTGAATTTCGCGCAAAGCCACACAAGGGCTATCTGCGCTAGCCATCCTTAATTTAGCAGTGTAAGACTACAGGGAAAACTAGTCAACACCACTCACCACCAACTTTTAGGCTAGTTTTTTATCTACGAATAATAGGATTGACCTTGACATTGTAACGTCTCTAGGACTGAAAGAGCGAGTATATTTAGTGTGGCAGGAATTTGAGCCCGTGATCCTCAGACTGCGAGTCGAGTGCTCTAACCACCCATACCAGCTCACACTAGGCCAGTCAGCTGGGATACGAAAGGCATAGTAGAAATCTAGACGCTTAATACATTATCAGTTTCCATTAGCGATTGTTAATGTCTGAACTAGATTTAATGAATGAATTGCAATTATTGTACATTTTATTTAAATCATTTACAAACTGAATTCTTCTGATGAATGTTAATGGCACAATATTCTTCTATATATTTGAATTTTAAGCCTATAATTTATACTTTTATTATTTAAACTCTTTTTGTCATTTAGAAAAACTGGCAATTTAGCAAGTTTGCTTTTTTCGGAACTGGTCAAGAAGTCACAAGAAGTAAATTACTTTAGCAATTTTAAGAACTTGTAAGTGAAAGCAAAACAGAAAATGTTGTGTGTGTGTGAACGAGGTTTTTCGCCAACTTTTTCATTTCCTGAGATAAACGACTTAGTGCTATTTTACTTTAATTTTAATTCGATATAGCTGTTTAAATACTGCTCGTTACCAAGCAAGATGTTATTACTTGCCACTTGACCTCAAAATTTAAGCAGCTGATAAGTAGCTGTCGTTCAAGTTCTGATATACATGATATTCACGATAAACGAGATGACGTTGAAAGAATCTTAAACAACCTTCCCTATTCTCGGTGTCTAAGGTGAAGAGGGTAAAGTTCAAATTTTTGTATTTCGTATTCCCAAAGTGTTGCTGAATGATGAAATAATATTTATGGCTCTGGTAATTTTATAACTTAAACACCATTTATGCATACAAGTGACTGGAACAATTGTTACTGGGAAATGTCATCAAGTCTATTATCATCGTAATCTTGGTATGGCCTGGTTGTTAGAGCGCTCTACTCGTAACATGTGGATTCGAATCCCGTTACCGAATATGCTCGCCCATTGAGTGATGGGGGCGTTGTAATGTGATGAAGGTTGATCCCGCTATTCGTTGGTAAAGTAGTATACAAGAGATGGCTATGGATGATGTTGACCAACTGCATTCCTTCTAGTCTACTACTACTAAATATAGGAAGACTAGCTCAGATAGCCTTCAAGTAGCTCTGAGAGAAACTCAAAACAGACTAAACCAAATAAGTCATCCTACGTTGTGAATTACATATAAATATAATCTGACTCGTTATTCCTTTTAGATGTCCACTCGCTACTCTCGGCTTTATTGCTACTACGATGAAAATTCATTTTAGCCTAAATAAATTGAATTTACATAGTGTCCGAACGATTAGTGTAGGCCCTACATGGACAAGTGGTTAAGGCGCTCGACTCGTAATCTGAGAGTCGCAGATTACACCAAACATGCTCGCCCTTTCAGCCGTGGGAGCGTTATATAGTGACTGTCAATTCCACTATTTGTTGGTAAAAAGTAGCCCTAGAGTTTGCAGTGGGTGGTAATGACTAGCTGCCTTCCCTCTAATCTTACACTGCTAAATGAGGGACGGATATCGCAGATAGCCGTTGAGTAGTTTTGAGCAAAATTCAAAACAAACCAAATGATTAATGTAATGAGTGAGTGAAATTATGATAATAATAGCTAATCTAATTACGTATAGGATTACAAATATAGTTCTACAATATTTCATTTATTTGCACTTGTAAAATAGAGTGGCCATAGAATATTATTTGAGTCCCGTAAATGCAGGGCTGCAAATTCCCCATCAGAGTTAATCTGTATAGTTGTGGGTAAGAGAAAGGTTCTTTCCGATTTTCAAAGGACATTGACAGTAGGTATCTGTATACGAAGAACATCGTTATCAGTTTTTTTATTTGATTGTTTTTGGTTTGTTTTTTTGTCCATTAGAGTATCCAAATTGAATACTTTCGCCACTAGGAAAAGTTGTGGTTTACAATAGGTGTCAAATAGTATTTAAAGACAATCAGCTCAAACTACTTATTTTCAAACAGTGAAGCATCCCCCGCTGGGACAGAGGTAAGTCTTCGGATTTACAACTCTAAAATCGGGGATATACCCCTCGATGAACACAGCAGATATCCTAATATGGTTTTGCTATAAGAAAAAACATGAATACACAAGCAGTGAAGCACATTTTCTATGGGGGTAAAAGTGAAAATTGTGGGTAACATTTAAAATAGTCTGATGTCCTGACGAATCACTACGTACCCTTTTCTATGCTGATAGTAAAACTAAAGCAAAGAGAAAAGACATTAGGCAACTTAGTTGTGTTCTTCCATTATCAGCTGCTTAAAGTAGTATAATGATGTAAGTAACGTTCTCGTGATAAGATTGGCACCATTTGACTTTGCTGAAATTAAAGATTACATCCACAGTGTATCTGCCAATAGTTTTATTCCCATAGTACTGATGGTTGGGAGCTATTTCTAACTTTATTTACATTTGATGCTCTTCAAATCGTTTCCTAAACTTTCAAGAAGGTTGTAATTAAGTCGCAGTCATCAAGCTACGTTAAACCTCCCTCAGTTGCAACAACAGAAACGAACATCTAAATGTCTAAACATAACATACAACGCTGCGTCTTCCATAAATTTTGAAGTCTTTTGAATATTCTCATTACACAAAGAAAACAAAGGTACATTAAACTTACACTTCTCTAATGAACATGCTCACCCTTTCAGTCGTGGGGGCGTTATAATGTGACGGTCAATCCCACTATTCGTTGGTAAGAGTAGCCCCAGAGTTAGCGATGGGTGGTGATGACTAGCTACCTTCCCTTTAGTCTTAAACTACAAAATTAGGGACGCCTAGCGCAGATAACCCTCGTGTGGCTTTGCGGGGAATTCTAAAGAAACCAAACTCTAATGAACAATAAAGTCACTTTCAGATTAACAAAGCAGTTTTTTTTCTCTATTCATTTACTGTCTCTAAACAGAGTCACCAAATCCATTTGGTGGTGTTTTTTGTTCTGTGGCTTATGGTAAAAAAGATATGACCTATTGACCTTTTATTAACTCTGTAGAGATTCTTTTTCATGTATTTTGTCGAGTGAATGCACAGATATCTCTATCCTAGTGTTCTGAAATTGATTTCAACAAGAATGCCGGGTTTTCAACAGTTTGATTTACCTCTGATAAAGTGTTTAATTAGTTGTCTGTTATTTCACTTATGTACTTCCAAAAAATAATCCATAAGTGATGTCTGTTTTATTGACTGTAGCCAGTGTTTGTAGATGCCAAGAAAAATGTGGATTATATTTAGAGTTGAGATATTTTAAAGAAAAACATTGTGTAACCCTGCGTATTTGGAAGACTTTATTTTATTGAAGTTTGATAATTATGAATACTTTAAATTGTCTAAAGATACTTTTTATTTCTGCATACAACACAAATCACAACTTTAATTAAACACAAATACAACAATAATGTTAATATACTGAACCTTTTTTTTTTTGTATAATCCACCTCGTTCATTGTAAGGTCAATCACATATATAACATCAATCAAGTTGAAAATAGTAAAACAATCGGGCCACCAATTGTAATACCACAATGAAAACAATATAGCTTAATACCAACCAATTACACAGAGACAAGTGCATGGTTCTCAAATAATATCCACTGAGAAGCATAGATTAGCAGTTCTTTCGAAATGAAGGGTATGAAAGTTATAGTAAAATTTGGTGATGAAACAAGAGTGAGAAGGGTGTGGTTATATATATATATATATATATATATATAGCCAGGCTTCTATAATAATTATATACTACTACTGGAATGAAGGTGAGAGTGACTAAGCGATAAATATTTGATATTGCTATAATAAATAAAAGTAGTGAACAATTAACACTTTGTTTGCTTAATTTTTGCATTTTATATTTGTGTGTAAGCTAGTTGGGGGAAAATTAATTCCCTGTTTTTATTGATGTTTTATGGGTTATTTTATAAAGCCTAATTTAGGTGAGAATTGTCTCCATTGTCTGCAAGGTGAAGAACAACCACCGACTGTAGATAGTCTTGATGTTTCAATATCTCCTGGGGAAAGAAAGGAAAATCTAGATCACGTTCTTCGGTGTTCGCCCACACGGGTTGATAATTAATTTTAAAATGTATGAGTTTATACCTCTACCATTCTATAGGAAAAGAGCATGAAGAGCTTTGGTTTTAGTCTTTTTCATTCCAAGAAGTAATAAATATTTCTGTGATTCAAAGTTTCGTATCTGATTCGAGTGAAGTTGTATAGGCACCCCAAATATTGGGCAAATTTATTGACAAAATTCATGGATAAAACCAAGTCATTTGGTGAAACAGTCCATTATGACCAAGATAAAATTGTTCCTTCTATTGCGCAGTGACAGAAGGCCAAACACATTAACAGCAACTCATTCACATAATACTGCTGCAGTTTTTTATCTTTTTCCTCAGCGTACAAATCACATGACTTGAAACAATCTTATACAAGTTCAGTGGATTGGGCTAATTCTGAATAGATTCATTCGTGAATTCCCTATCCACTGACAATGTGCTCAGAAAATTTTCTAATGAAACAACTGACACTTCCCGAAAACCAGTTTTAGTTTCTATTCCTAAAACAGTCCATTACAAACATCACTTAAGGATTTTCTTTCCTACGTGTTATTTTGTTGTCTAAGTAGGAAAGCCCCCTCGGTGCGAATTCCTGTGTATGGTGTGAGGATCTACCAGGGAAGGTTCTGTTCTTTCAGTTTACCTCCTCTGGGATCTAAACATCCCCCCCACGTGTTTGCCATGCGTGGCAACCCGTGAAGGGGAGGAGAGGATCCTGGTGGTCGAGAGGTTCAACGCTAACACATCACTTTGGCCTTGAATTCCTGTAGACGGGCGACCTTGGGGTGGCCCCCTAGGATCAGTCAACGGGTCCACTTGGGCTAGGGTCAACCATGTTCCAGTGTTGGACGTTCTCCACAGGTGTTTGGGTATAGTACTCACGAAACTTTGGCGTTGCTGCAGTGTCATTGTTTGACATGTAGTGCATCCCCTCATAGGGCTTCATGGTAGGTGGAGTCAGTAGGCACTGAAACATGGTAAACAACCATGTCTTGAAGGTTCTGAACAGCAATCTTCAACATCTGTAACACCTATACTTCTTTTTCTTATGCTACATTCTCTTTCAAACAAACCTTTATTAAGAAGGGACTAGAGGGACTTGCTGACTCTCCAAAGCCAATCAAAAAGCTTCACTCTGGTGATATATTGGTGGAAACATCCACATATAAACACAGCGAACTCCTCTTACATTCGAAGGTGATGGGGGATATACCCATTAAGGTTAATCTCCATGCTACTTTGAATTCGTCATGATGAGTTATTGTTGAGAGGGATTTGAAGATCATCCCCGAGTTGGAGATTCTTGCTGGTTGCTCCACCCAAAAAATTTGCAGTGAGGCATATCTCCACTCTCAAAGATGGAATTGTGATGCTGACCAATGTCCTAATTTTAACATTTACATCACTGCGTCCACCTGCCACATCAAGGCAGGTTATCTTAATTGCAAGGTATGCCTATATATTCCAAGTCCTCTCAGATGTTTCCAATGTCAGGGGTTTGGTCACTCTAAGACATCAGGTCGTGGTTCCTTGAGTGCTCGTTGTGGTGGCAAGGACGATGATGCCTTTGAATGTGAAACGGACTACCATTGCGTCAACTGCAATGGCTCTCGCCCCTCCTCCTTTCCTTCTTGTTCTAAATAGTTGGAAGAAAAAGAGGTGCAGCGTTTGGAAACGATTCGTTACATTACTTACCCTGAGGCTAGCAAGTTGCTGTCCACCACATCTTAGCGGACGTATGCTGCTGCACTTCGTTCTGCTACTACATTGGGAGTGCAGACGGATCTCTGTGTCTCCAGAAAAATCGTAATCAAAATAAATAGTATTTTGACCTCCATGGTTAAAAAACTTGATGAATTAACTTCAACACAATCTCTGTCCCTTAGATACATTCCAACAAATCCCAAGATCCACTACCTTTGGCTTTGGGTACAAGCATTTCCTCGGAACACCATGCTCAGTGGATAAGATGTCAAAGCCAGAAGGAACCTTGGATTAAGTTCACAACCAGAATATCTTCTTCCGCCAGTTCCAAAGTCATATGGGACAAGATTTGGAAGGTCAGTGGGCAGTATAATTCTGTCTCCCTCTCGATCTTGCTCTCTGATGGCCAGGAAGAAGTTGATACCCGGAGCATCGCTATTACTCTAGGTGAAAGACTTTGCTGGGTATCTAGCACTTCTGCTTCTTCCTCCACCTTCTTAGCTATCGAGATTCGGGAAGAGCGATCACCTCTTTCCTTTCGAGCTGATTTCTCTATGACTATGATCGTTCCTTTACACTGGTGGACCTCAAACTGGCTCTTCATTGGTCTGACACTACATCAGTTGAACCTGATGATGTACACCATGAAATGCTGAGCCATCTATCTCCTGCTTCTCTTGCTATTCTTCTGGTTGTTTTTAACCGGATCTGGCAGGAAAACGTTTTTCCTGATGCCTGGTGCTAGGCTATTGTCCCACCTTTCTCTAAGCCTGGAAAGGATCCCAAAATTCCTTCAAATTACCATCCAATTGCTTTGAAGAGCCGTCTCTGTAAGACCTTAGAGAGGATGTTTAATGCTCGTTTTGTGTGGTTCCTCGAATCAAAAAACCTCCTCTTGCTTACGCAGTGTGGGTTATGGCGACAGCACTCCACCGTGGACCACCTTATTCGACTTGAAATGTCAATCTTCTATCAATATTCTTTGTAATTGAGAAAGCTTATGATACAACATGGAGGGATGGCATTTTACGAGACATCTATATATTCACTCCATATATAAAGAAAAAATATGCATTTTGCGTTGCTAGACTCAACCATTTATTTGAGTAGAGCTTTGAAAGATGAAAATAAGAAAAATGAAAATAAAAATAGAACAATAAGCTCAAAATAGCTTATTTGAGTAGAGCTTTGAAAGATGAAAATAAGAAAAATGAAAATAAAAATAGAACAATAAGCTCAAAATAGCTCAAGAACAATAAGACTGCATCTACGAGAGATAGGCTTTAAAAACCGTAAATGTCTTCAAAGGAAACGCCTCCTTCCACACCAAGAAACAGTTCGGTTAAACTTTGCTGAGAAGCACCAAACATGGGACGTAGAAAAGTGAACGAAAATTTTGTTCTCTGATGAGAAAAAATTTAACCTGGATGGTCCTGGACGGCTTCCAACGTTACTGGCACGATAAGGATATCCCCCCGGAGACATTTTCTACACGACACAGTAAGAGGAAGTTCCATCATGATCTGGGGTGCTTTCTCCTTCCATGGAACAATGAAGCTTTAGGTTATACAGGGGCATCAAACAGCAGCTGGCTACATTGGCATGTTGGAGAGAGCGTCATTATTGACTGAAGGCCCTCGCTTGTGTGGAAATGACTGGATCTTTCAGCAGGACAACGCTGCAATCCACAATGCCTGCAGAACAAAAGACTTTTTCATGGCAAATAACGTGATTCTTTTGGACCATCCAGCGTGTTCGCCCGAACTGAACCCCATTGAAAGTGTTTTGAAGGTGGATAACAAGGGAAGTCTATAAAATTGAACGTCTATTTTAAACAGTGCATGATATTCGTGAAACTATCGTCACCACTTGGAATAACATTCCAGCCAGCCTTCTGCAAACGCTTGTATCGACTGTGCAACTCACTACTGAGACCTCTTGTTGAGTATTTTCTACCCTGTTTAGGACTTTTTCTTTGGTATGGTCTTAAACTTTTGACCAGCTAGTATTTAGGCTAATTTCAGTGTTCACATTTTTCCTATTAAATGCTAAAAAAGTTTTTTATTTTCCCTTTTCTTATTTTAATCTTTCGAAGCTCTACTCAAATAAATCGTTGAGTCGAACAACGCAAAATGCATATTTTTTCTTTATGTTCATTATGTTGGGGTATGTGGCCATTTGCCCATTTTTATTAAATTTTTTTAATGGACAGGAGTTTCCAAGTTCGTGTGGGTTCGACCCTTTTCCATTCTTTTCCACAGGAATTTGGAGTCCCACTGGGCTGTGTTTTGAGTGTCACACTTTTCAGTGAAAACATTAATGCTATCACTGAACAACTCCCTCTCACTATTGCAAACGAGCTCTATGTTGATGATTTCACATCTCATGTTAGTCGTCGAACATGAGGTATATTGAGCAGCAGCTACAGACTGCCCTTAATCCTTTATTAAAGTGGACCACAGCAAACGGCTTTAACTTGTCTCTCTTTCTAAACCCGTTTGCATGCACTTTTGCCACCAGCAGCGTATTCACCCTAATTCTGAACTCCGTATCAGTGAAGTTGGGATGCCTGTGATCCCTGAAACCAAGTTCTTTAGGTTTATCTTTGACACGTAAGCTGACCTTTATGCTACACATCAAGCAGCTGCAGGTCAAATGTACAAGAGCACTGAACATCCTCCGTGTCCTCTCTTCCACCACTTGTTCTATGCTAAAGATTTATTGTGCTCTTATTTGATCGAAACTCGACTATGGATCACTGGTCTATGGCTCTCTAACCTCAGTCTTATAGATGCTGGACCCCATTTATCATCAAGGAATTCAGCTCTGCGCTGGGGCTTTATGCACTTCCACAGTTCAGAGCTTATACACAGTCTCACGAATGTTCTTTGCACCTCTGCCATTTTCAACTGCCTTTACTCTATGGTTCAAAACTTCCTTCCTTTCCAAAGCATTCCACCTGGGGTTGTGTTTTCCTTCCTCAGTGGGCCGTACTTTTTCAGAACAGACGATCTGCCATTGCTCCTTTCGGCCTTCGTATCCAGGCACAGTTGAATGAATTAGGTCTGTCCTTGGATAACTTTGCTGTATCCACTGGCCAGCCCATCCCACTATGGCTTGTTACAGTCCCCAAATGTAACCTTGTCTTCAAGTCATCTGAGAAAAGCAGACACTCCCGATTAAAATTACTGTCTGTTATTTGCTGAACATCTTTTGAACCATCCTTCCATTCCTATTTATACATATGGTTCGAAATCAGGTGACTCTGTAGACTCTGCCATGGTTTGTTGGGGTCCAGTGGTTGTGTGCAGACTACCTTTTACAGTTTCTGTGTTCGCTGCTGAACTGTACGCCATTTCTCTTGTCCTGAATCACCTAAGCAGTACTCAAACTGCTCTATTTATACTGATTTGCTTAGTTTTCTACTGGTCATGGAATCGCTTCCTGTTAGCTAACACCCTGTTCTCGCCGATATTCAAAACTGACTGTCCCATGTCTCTTTAACATCTACTTCTATCCACTTTTTCTAGATACTGGGACACGTTGGTATTCACGGGAACGAGCTCGCCGACACTGCAGCTAAATCTATCTGCTCTGGCACTCTCACTGCTGTGCCTGTTCCATACATGGACTATGGCCCTGTATGCAAGGATCAGTTCTATGACAGAGAGCTGTCAACTTGGAGTGAGCAACGTAAAAACAAGCTTTTCCAAATAAAACGCTATATTGGACTTTGGCCGTCTTACTTCAATAAGGATCGGAAAGAGGAAATTGTTCTAACTAGACTTTGCATTGGTTACAGTTTTTTAACTCATCGTTTTCTTTTATCTGGAACTGATGCACCAGTGTGTAGTCTGTGTAACACTCAGGTTACAATAATCCACAATTTACTTTCTTGTCGTCGTTGTGACTCTCAACGACAGCACCTTTTTAAATGTGTTCTGTCTCAAGGTTTGTCCATAACGTTAGACAGTGTTATTGGTGATGGTGACACTGTCCATCTTGGTAACGATCTTAGTTTTTTAAAGGCCATTAATCTTTTTAATGCCACTTAAGTTTTTTTTAATTTATACATTAGACTTTTTTAATGTGATTCCCTGTTAAGAATCACAATTTATTTAGTTTGATTTGAAATTAGAAAATGGCCGTGACGCCAAATAATTCGAAACCAGGACTGGAAAAGTCAACTTCAGGTGACTAACGTTGCTGTTTTGAACTATACGTTAATCAACCTGGCGAGTTATTAAAATTTTGCTACAAGTCTTTTAAAACTTTTTATTACTTTTTGAATATGGCCATAACGTCAAATAACTCGGAACCAGGACTGGAAAGGCCAAATTCAGGTGACTGGTGGTGGTTTTTGTACTTACCTGTTAGTCTTTCTGGCGAGTTATGATAATTAGTTACACCACAGAAAGTCCTTTACAACCTGAATTACTGTAGTTTTTCTCTTGATGTTGTAGGCTAGATGTACACATTGGTTTTATGCTATTTGTTTTTTTTTAAACTTTGTTTTGTTTTACCTTAATTTCCTTTTATGAATTTTACTAAATTTACTTTAATTTTAACTTTTTACTGCGTGTTTGGTGCATATAGCCTAGCTGCTTTGTGTCATAAAATACCAAATCAACCAACCAAGATACATTCCAACGTAATCCAGAGATCATATTTTTATTACTTATTCAAACGTAGCAGACGCTTAACTTAATATAGATGGTAACAGATCAAATTACCAAAACCAAATTTCTGCAGTAAAGGAAGCATTTTCTGACTGGGATGAAAGCATCTAAATAAGTCAATCTTTAGCAGAAGCCCCTGCTAATACAACGGTAAGTGTACGGATTTACAACGCTAAAATCAAGGGTTCAATTCCCCTTGGTGGGCTTGGCAGATAGCCTGATGTGGCTTTGCTACAAGAAAACACACACACACACACACACACACACACACACGCGCACGCACGCACGCACTACGTCTGGCATCCTTTGATATTGAAGTACAGCCAGTACATCATCATATTTTGCTATGTTTCGTCTAAAATTGATTCGAATATTATGGTTTGTTGTGTTTATAACACAACGGAAATTGTTATTCTTCAAAGTTGTGAGAAGTCTTTGAATCATTAGTCACTCGGAACATTCCATACCCTAGCTACAAGACCTTCGGCTGTTCCTAATAATTCCGTTTTATGAATATTTCACTTTTTAGTGGTGTAATTGTTGTCATTGATAGTTCAACTTTTGGTGTTGTCAGAACTTCCTGGTGATACTCTGCAAAACTGTTTGAAGCAAATTTAACCTTGCATTCAATGTCTTCACATGAAGTCTATTCATAATGTGCATCATTTCATAATGTAAGCACACAAAATATCATGGGTATAGAGAGGATAACTTCAAACTTTCCTTTTGTTGGAATTTTATAACAATATGCATTAATCTATCTTCTTTCTTCGTCTCTGGAGACAATTTCTTGCCTTTCATTACCAAGTCATGTCAGATAATGGTAGCTGTAAAATTAGTTTTGACCTTTATGGTGTAAATCTTCTCATTAATGAATTTGCTCTTTCAGTACATGTTCGGTTCTGTGCATTTTATAGTTTTTACGATATAACTTTTAAATTAGTAAACGTATTTCAATAAAATTTGTGAGATTATCAGTAAGCATTAAAAACGCAAAATATCTTTTTTTTTTCTTTTTTTAATTAAGTCTCAGGGTTTGTTAAGCAGTGTTTTTCTCGGACCTTTTCTTTACGCATGTTACCTATCCAACATGCAAAGTAACTTTATTCTAAGATTAAAAACACTTTTACGGATCAGAAAATGTTCAAATTTTACAAAATCTTTGTTATGCCTGGATAGTTATCAAACGTTTCTTAAAAAGAAAAAGATATCTGTTATTTTCCCTAACGAATCTCTGTATGGGTATGGTTGTGTTGACTGATCTGATAACCACCATAAAAGTTAGGAAATATAATTCGTTGTTATTCTAAAACAAAAGAAGCATAATTTATAACATGAAAACATAAATGTTTAGATTAAATAGCTTTAATCTCGTAACATATTCCATATATATATTATTTTTATTATATTGACCTTTCAGCCGTGTCTGGCTACCAACAGAGAAGTTACAATGACGCAGCACGTTTGCACTAGTGTTACCGTATCCAACAACATAAAACTGACCTTTAACCTTTACACATTCTTTTCTTGCTGTGAATTTGTGCTCTGTTGCTAAGCTTTTTAAATTTTCACACGCGGAGGATTTAAATTAAATATTGTTTTAAGTTATATACAGTTAAATAACCAAAAAATCATAATTGTTATATTGATAACACAGAATTTCACTATAATTTATCAAAGTTACTAACTAAGCTGTATTTCGGTTTAAAAAGTTATGAAATTTAAAGTAGACTAAAAACATAACCTACCTGCTTGAAATCTTAGTTTTAAAGAAGGAGATGGTCTCCTATCACATTAAAATGGCTGAGAAAACAAGTAAGGGAACATTCTCAGCTTTCGATTAGTTATTCACATGTCATATACTGAAATAAGTGTATATAAGGAATTAACTTGACGCAAAACTTAAATTTCCATGACAATATCATTATTATTATTATACCCAAGAGCGAGCGAAGTGAATGGGGATACCAATATATCTGAACATCCCAACTGAGGAAAGTTCTGTTTTCCTTTAAAACTAAAGTCCAATTACTATATACGTATATATAATGGGTCAGTTTCCAAAAATGGAAAGAGGCGAGTGGTGCCACTATATTTGGTTCAGTGCATAAGCAATATCTCGGCAAAAAGAAAAGCTATGAGGCTCTTATTTTATATTCTAACTTGACAGTATCGGTAATTTGAATTTATAATTCATGGAAACTATAGATGTAGTATTTATATTTTTGTAATGTTAAATTTGAACCATTCAACATACCACGTAACACTAAAAACTCGACGTTTAGTTATGTTGTTTTTTTATTTACTTTTAATTTAAGAAACTTTATAATGTATAATACTACAATTTGGATTATAATCTACAGTTGTACACCAAACTTATTTACATAACTTTTATAAAATAGTAGTACAATGAAATTTTGAATGAGAGTAAACAAACGTAATGGCATAGCCTTTGACCCATGGCTCGTCTGGAAAAAGAGTTCATCGACCCCGTGGACTAGATATTTTACATAACGAAAACCTTATAGCAACTGAAGCACAGGTGGAGTGTTCTCAATTGAACTTTTACCACTTAAGGTCATTTAATTCCTATTTTATTATGGTTAGATCGTGGTTGTTCCTTTGGTCTATTTTGAATTCTGGTATTATCTCCTAAGTCCACTTTCATGTGTTAATTCATCACAGTTCGGCTGTGTCAAGTTTTTCATACTTGTAACATTTTCCTTTTTATGCCGCTGTTTGTTAGCATTGTTTTCATTACAGGCATTTGTCTGCAGTATCTGACAATATGTAATTCTAAGTAGCAGTTGGTACACTCATTTCCTGTAGATTACATCACCCATTCTATGTAAACAGTGACTCGATTAAACCTTTGTATATTTAAGCTTCCGTCAGAGGGAACTGATGTTCACATGCTATGTGATTGGAAAATCCCATAACTCCTTATTAGCAACTTTAATTGTTCATCTCCAATTTTAATTCGCACTCCTTTAAACTTCCATTAAATATGCACGTGCATTATGAAATATGTACGAACAGCTTACACGACAAAAAATACTCCAATCCACTGAGTAAATCTGGATAAAATGAATGGTCAGTTCTTTTCGCATCTTCAGCAACTTTAGTTAAGGTGTTATCCTTTCTTTCTTCTGCTCCTAGCTTTGCTCAAGAAGCTTCTTTCTTACCTGACATTCCAAATGTACTTGTTAATGTGAACAATAACGCCTGATGGCTGTTAGAGCTCTCTGTTGGAAGAATTATTATTATTTTGAATGCTTGACTTTTCAAGTGTACAGCAAAACGAATAATTTGATGCTCACTACTCCACATGTTCACTTTGGTATCCTTCCATCATAATCTATTGATTTCTTAATTGACCAATTTTATTAAACCAGCCTGCATAATTCTGTAAGTTTATGAGGTATTGGTGTAGCTGGCGTAGTTTAAAAAACCACAAACATTTCATATAGCATAGTTAGTTATGTTTTAGGTTGGAATTCTTAAGTGGATGTTGAAAGAGAGAAACCACTGGTTTGATCCTTGTATTTGCAGATACAGTTACTCAATTTCAAACAGTTTTATTCTAGCATTAGTAATATTTTGTACTTCGTTGATCTTGTTATAATACATTGATTTCATCAATTATAATTCTTCTGAACATCTCATATTACTCTTCATTTTCCACCTCGGTATGTACATTTTTGGATTATTTGATCTTGTCTTTGATTAAATTAAGTTTTGTTTACGATTCTTCTAGAAATTTTTTTTTTAACCTTACTCGGAACTTTCTGTTATTTTATTTGAGATTTCTATCTTTCAATCTTTTTTGCTGATCTTAATCTGGTATGACGGGCTTCTCACAGAGATAAAGGTAACAGGACATCTACCAATCATGCTTGCCCTTTCAGCCGTGGGGACATTATAACATGATGGTCAATCCCACTATTCTTTGGTAAAAGAGTAGCCTAAGAGTTGGCGGTGAGTGGGGATGATTAGCCGCCTTTCCTCTAGTCTTACACTGCTAAATTAGGGACGGCTAACGCAAATAGTCCTCGTGAAGCTTTGCGCGAAATTAAAAAAAAAACAATGAGAATATGGTAATTCGTAGCTTGGCTTAAGCTTTCCACATGCCTACTCTAGTCAATTTCACAATCGTACCCATGTTTTGATAATTTTTATTTAATTCGGCAGGCATTCTAGCATGTCTTCCCATCAGTTGTGGATTGCATTACAGTTTTATACTTTACAGTATTTGTTTTGCCATGGGGCTTTTCAATTGCACGTATGATGTTGCCGAGACAGTGGCAATATCCACCCTATTAGGCCTTTATCGATATCGAGCTTCATTGTGTTAGGATGATCTATTGCTGGTGTAAAAGCTGTCCACAATTGACTGAAGTGCCTGCACTTTTGATGTCGGTGCTTTTTAGATAGATTCTAGAGACCCCACTGATCCGTAAACCAATTTAAAATATCTGTTTTGCATTTTAACTATACAAGTCCTATTTAGCTTTAATTCCCGTTTGTCACCCTTCGCATTTAACGTTCCAATGAAGTAAATTTCTTTGATTCATTTAGGCTTTACTTTGACATTTTAGTGAAATTTGTCACCACTGTACTATTGGTAATTTTGCCCTATATTCTAATCTTAAAACTGACATCCATTAGATACGTTACATATGTTTTCATTAATTTTAAATTACAAAATAGTGTATGTCTTTAAATGTTTTGTTAATTAAAAAGTGATTTTATTATTATTATTATCATTATTATTATTCGTAATGTGAGAGCCCCCCGCTAGTACAGCGGTATGTCTCCAGATTTACAACGCTAAAATCAGGGGTACGATTCCCCTTGGTGGGTTCAGCAGACTCATAATCTGAGGGTCAATCCCACTATTCGTTGGTAAAAGAATAGCCCAAGAGTTGGCGGTGGGTGGTGATGAGTAGCTGCCTTCCCTTTAGTCTTACACTGCTAAATTAGAGAAGGATAGAGTAGATAGCCCTCGAGTAGCTTTGTACGAAATTAAAAAAAAAATTTACACACGCCCCCCAGTGACACAGAGGCATGTCTGTGGATTCAAACCGCTAGAAACAGGGTTTCTTTACTCCTTATGGGCATAGCACAGTTAGCCTATTGTGTAGCTTTGTGCTTAATTCCAAATACAAACAGACAACTACACATTTCTTTAAATATTTTACTGTAACGTAGTGATTATTAAAATTACATGAAAAATGAGATCCTTTCGCCTGTTCTTTGCCCATCTTAATTGTTTACCTTCGATTCGTAAGTTTTTTTCTACACCTGACATCATTACGTTTAGTTATGTTATAAGTTATAATAAACACGTGCCTAATAGTAGTTGACAAACTTGGGCCTAAGCACATTACCTCAGTTGCTTCCATATGTGTGCATACATGTATAAAACATCTAAAAATGTAAAAACAGCTTTCAAGATTATCAAAATGCTTCTTTTTTTTTTCTTTTTGCAAATTTCTTTTTCTGAAAGTCGTACTGTTCTCCTCCCTCCTCGTTAAGTGTTAATTTACTGTCATCCAAAAATCTCAACCTTTTACAATTCAAAGTAATGCGACGTTTATTTAAAAGTAAATGTTAGACGATCTCGGATATGATCTTGTATCTATTCATGTTGTTTAACAGATCAGTAATGGAGAAACGATTCGATATGGAATCATCTTTTTTTTTTTTTTTTTATTACGTGAAGCTGACGTTGGACGAAAATGTTTAGTGCCACAACTTTCTTGTGTTCTCTTTTCAATCAAGCACATGTGGTAGGCCTGAATGACGAATAGCGCACATACCACACCATCTCCCTACCTTCGTAAAGCCAAAGAAATAAATACTGCGAGTTTTATTTTAAAACATATCCATTTATAATCAAAGTGAATTATGTAAAACGTTATAAAAATTATTTTACTAGTAACTGCGTATTTTAATAAACTGCGATAGATATCAAACAGTGGGAAGAAATTATTTTAAACTTGAATAAACTATAAATATGGTTTCAGTTTTGTTTTTGTCTGTGCTTTGTCTAGCAAGTATCTAATACCGAGTTTTATTTTTAATTGTGTTTGTATGTTGGTTGAATGCGATCAAACTAAATAACCATACATTACTGCAGCTATTTTTATAATTTTCATTCTGGTAATTACCATCTATGCACGTGTTTCTTCCCAAGTTACACACTGATCTGAGTACAAAAATGTTGCGTACTAATTCGAACTGGAAGTGTCGAATGGTGAATAAAACTTGTACTGTTTGTTATTGTTTTTTTATAGCATTTATGGCCAAAGTTTTAACTCCATTAAATGTCTTCCGCAACTCTACTATCAGATTTCTAGAGTAAAGGTCCCACCCTTCTAATGATCTCCCCAGCCATAAAAAACATATAATCTGTACAGTCGGGCAAAATACTTTCATGTCATTCGGGGCACGGCAAAAAACCGTACAATGCACAAGTGTGTGGTTCACTCTGTATTTGGAAGCATGCGCAGAGCTCTTGTCTCGTTCTTGAGGGTCTAGGTCAGGTCGTTCTCATGTCGAAATTGAAAACTTTTATTCGATAAAAGAGTAGTATGCATTTTATATTTTGTTTGATTTGTTTAAATTAGTTATAATAGCTTCATCTCTATTTGTAGCGCAGTAATAAGAACGTGTCAGTTTTGTTACTACAATTGTATTGTTTTTCTTGAGAATTTAGTTCACATCGTTTCTGTAACAATCACGAACTTGTACAAATAGGTAATTATCATAGGAGCCAAAGTCGTTACCACTTATTAACCGTGATTCTTTCTTCTTTTTTTTCAGGCGTTTAATTGGTGTAACTTAGTAACATCTTAAACCTTTGTGTTTCAGAAAGGAAAAAAAAATCGAAAATAATACAGCTTAACTGTCTGTATACATTTCTAAAAATCGAAACATTTGTACTGAATGGCTTTTGACTTTTTACTTATTAAAAATAGCAACGAATAAACAACTAAATAAATATTTCGTACGAGCTGTTTTTTCATAACTATGTTCAAATTTTAAGCAGTTTCTTGCTATTTACACAACTAGAAAATGTGCGCAAAAACGAAAACGAGCAACAATGGCCGATCCCCTGACAATCAGCTCTTGTTGTGTTTGTTTTGGTTTGTGTGTGTGTTTCGAAGTTGTTTTATTTCACACAGAAACAAACTTTTTTTTTAAATCATGATCTTTACCCCCCCCAACCACGCGTGCGCGCTCATATACACACACACACACACACACACACACACACACACACACACACACACACACTACAAATTGCTTTTTAAAACTCGAATCTGCAAGTTTCTTTTACTTATTTTCTTTTTCCTATAAAATTTGACATTGGTTACCTTATTTTATCAAGTTTATTCATGGAGCATGTGCATCTAGATAATGTCTTATAATTTTATGTTCGTGTACTTCATGTATATTAAAAAAAAATTACTGTGAAAAGTATGTTTCAATGAAGCAGTCAATTTATACGGGATTTTCTATAACTTCATATTTCGTTTTGATATAATCCTCATAAATTTCCTTGTATATCTGTTTGTTTTTTGTATTTGAATTTCGCGCAAAGCTACTCGAGAGCTATCGGCGCTAGCCGTCCCTAATTTAGTAGTGTAAGACTAGAGGGAAGGCAGCTAGTCATCACTACCCACCGCCAACTCTTGAGCTTTTCATTTACCACTGAATAGTGAGATTGACCGTACACATTATAACGCCCTCACGATTGAAAGGGCGAACGTGTTTGGCGTGACGGATTACGAGTCGAACGCCTTAACACGCTTGGCCATGCCGGGCCTCCTTGTATGTCATGCCGACAACATTTTAACGACTTGCAATGATTCTACCAGATAAAAACAAATGATATATTTTCTACCAGTTCTCTTGTTAAATTGGGTCAAATAAATTTAACACCCAGTAACCACAATAATAATGTCACTTTGATTTCTTACATATTTAAATTATTTAAGAGAGCTCTACACAAGTAGAAAATTTAGTTCCCTTTGTCTATTAGTTTCCTAGTGTCAGTGAGAGTTCATCCCCTCTAGGCCAGCTGTAAGTTTACGGACTTGCAGCAATAAAATCAGGGATTCGATTTTCCGAGGGTGGACTAAACACAAGTAGCTCGTTTTGAAGATTGGTACTTCCGAAGGTTGCGGATTCAAATCCTCGTCGCACCAAACATACTCGCCCTTTCAGCCTTTAAGACGTTATAAGTGATGGTCAATCCCACTATTCGTTGGTAAAAGAGTAGCCCAAGAGTTGGCGGTGGATAGCGATGACTAGCTGCTTTCCCTTTAGTCTTAAACTACTAAATTATGAACGGCTAGCGCAGATAGCCCTCATATGGCTTTGCGCAAAATTCAAAAACAAGTAAACAAGCAAGCTGTGTGTTAAAACAATAACAGATAGCAGAAATTCAATAATCTTTCGAATATTAAAATAATATGTATATTCATGCAAGTTAAACGTATATACTAAAACTTCTTTACACTGTATATCGTAGTTGTATTTTAAATAATATAATTTTCTTTGTCAAAAGATTAGTGACGCCAATTCAGCTGCTTTAGAATTCAGTTGACAAACCAAACATTCTTCCTCTATTTTTATCTTAAAATCTATTAGTATATAATTCTCTTATTGCTTTTCTTTTTGTCTTTTATCACAATAATATCCGTATATAATTCATTTACACTGCTTTTAGTTAACATAGTTGTTTCTTGAACTTCTGATACTCGTCTGCTTTTCGTATTTCGGCCTTACTTCCAATAATCTTCTACTTTTCATCAGTCCATACAGGCGGGTTCTGTTGTTTTAGGTACACATTTTAACACGGCACATTATTCTCCTAAAATGTCGGAAAACTGTTAATCTCACTCTAACATATCAACCGTTAAATTATTCACTCATACGATAGTTAACTTCAGGCGATTTCTGACTTTTTTCTGACCAAACGTTTCTTTCCCTTGGCTTTACTTTTTGCTCATTTTTATTCTTTCGTTCATCTGGTCATGTCTATTTATATCTCTCACTGAGATGTTTTATAAATCTTCATAACCTCGATATCAATGACTAACTATCATAACTTGCAATAATCGTCTGCTTTAACTCTTATAAATTAAGTCATGAAATGTTAACACACAAAATTAATTATTACTGCCTACACTAAACAATATTTCATATTTAGAGTAAGTAATAACCTATATTTAAGTACAACATTGATTCTCTCCAGACTTGTTCTTTGTTTGAGTTTCATGCAAAGCTACTCGAGTATTTAACAGCAGTCACCCATAATTCTGAAATGACAGACTAAGGAAAGGCAAGCTAGTCAGCACTATTCGATTGCCAATTATTGGACTGCTCTTAATCAACGGAAAATGGGATTGACCATAACGTTATCACGCCTTAAGGCTGAAAGAACGAGCATATTCGGCGAAGGGCTGTAAATCCGCGACCAGCAGATTGTGAATCGATCCATCTAACTATTAGTCCACTCCAACCCCAGAGTCTCCTTACGTAATCTCTTTATTCTGTGATATTTGTTTTATCATTACTTTGTTTTTCAGTAAGAACAATGTTTTTGTCACACACAAATTATCACTATTGATATATTCATTTAATAACCATTTGTATACGTATGTTAAATGTTGTTGTTTTTTCTTACAAATACATACGTTTGTCTTTTTTTAATATTTGGCGTACCAATAGTAACTTTAAAACCTGTTTATATGTATTTCAATCCTTTCCTACACTAACACTTATTATCGGTTGCTAAGAAAGGTCGTCACATTTTACGTTTTTGTAGCTTTATATCTGTGTAGACTGTTAGTAATCAAACTTCAGTTTCTCATTTTTTTTACCTTTCCTGGTTCAAAATTTCAAAGCTTCTATATTTTTTTAATTGCTTCAGCTAAATACTGGATTGAACAATCACCAAGTGTATGTGTGTGTATTATTAAAAAAAAAGGGTGACGTATTGAGCTAGTGCTCTTTGTCAGATCGTACAATTTATAATAAAGGCCTAAAAATATTTTTAAAAACTTGGTGATTGTTCAAGTAAATATTAATCATACGAAAAACACTTGATAGTTTCTTCCTTTATTATGTTTTCAATTTGTTTGATCTTTCTCAGTAAAGAAACAAGCCATAAGCCTTTGCTGTTACCTTATTTCTAAACAGTGTCGAATATGTTGTTCTGGATTAGACCAGCTGTATCTATATGTAATGTAACACGCGAAATATTTTATAATTTCTGAGACAGGTCTGTGAATCTATGTAGTTACTCGAACATGTAATTCTGTAGTTACTTCATAACAACGTTCAATATATGAATTCGTGTATTTATTAAAAACTATCGAGGAAAGAAAATATTTGTGGGAGAACTGATCAAACACCACTTATTTTCTTTCTCCTTCAACAAGTATTGGCTTCTATAAACGTTGCTAGTCAAAGAATAATTTTATTTAGTAAAAATTGAAATGATATACGTTACAATATTATGCTTATAAAGAAATTATTCTCTATTTTTCCATTAGTAATAAAATGGGGATTTTTTGTTTGCATTGTATATTATTAAATATACATTATTTGATAACCTTTCAAAACAGTTCATATTAAGGAAGTAGGATGTATAATAATAATAATAATAATAATAATCGAAGAAAAAAGTCTGTCGAGTTTTAGACACTAACTGTATTAATTTTTAACATATGCTATTTGAACAGGCAGTTACGCAGAAATTGTGTAGCGTTAAATATTTTATCACTGCTCAATACCCAATGTTAAGAAAAACCTCAG
The DNA here is from genome assembly GCF_004210375.1 of Tachypleus tridentatus. Taxonomy (NCBI): domain Eukaryota; kingdom Metazoa; phylum Arthropoda; class Merostomata; order Xiphosura; family Limulidae; genus Tachypleus; species Tachypleus tridentatus. The sequence continues at coordinate 111,316,825 of NC_134830.1, forward strand.
TGTGCATATATTATTTTATTATAAAATCATTCATATCACTTGTAGAGCTCAAAAATGGGGAAAAAAATGCTCAATGTTGATTCGAAGGTTCTTAAAAACTTCATCAGAGAAGTATAAATTAAACACTTTTGCTTTTAACACACAACATCCTGCCTTTAGTGGTTCGAATCCCCGTGGCACCAAACACGCTCGCCATTTTAACCGTGGGGGCGTTATAATGTGACGGTCAAGCCAAGCCCACTATTCGTTGTTGATTTTTATTATTATTATTTACGGTTTGAAAATTCGCAGCAACTTTTCAAGTATATCAATTGCTGATGGCATACAGTTTCTCTTGCGGTAAAAGAACCGGTAGAGGATAACTGTTGGTAATATAATATAAATGTTATTATACATATAGTACATACACGCAAACTGTAGAGATTATTTGTAATATTGTCCACTTGCGGTTATCCTAGACTCGGTAAAACCAATTATAACTTCGTGATGACGAGAAACCCACTTGAAATAAAAATGTATTCCAAAAACGTCTGGTACGGATATTTAAACTTTTATTAAAATAAAATAGAGAACAACGTTTCGACCTTCTTAGGTCATCTTCAGGTTAACCTTCTTTGTTAATACCAGTAATAACTTCTTTTGCATTGTGTGTGAGCACGCGTGCGTTTTAAACAATCTAACTTAATTTACATTTAATATACTTTTTGGTTATTAATGTTAAAACACGTTTGCTATTACACTTTCATAATGTGCCCTCTGGTTAGTAATTTGTAGGTTTTTATCAAATTTTTATCTGGAACGTTGAATTCACAAGTCATAGTATCGTTTAGTTACCATTTTCGCCATTTGGTGGTTACTGTAATTACATCGTTGCAGACTGTGTGAATCGTGTATATCAAGCGCGTTTTGGTAATTCAAGTTGATGATTTTGTATACGATTAATCATGAAGGCTGTAATGTAACATAACTACCATCAGCTAATGTTCCCGAAGTGCATGTACAGCATTTAGTAAAATAATAGTTTTAATAACACAGAAAAAATAAGATTAACACTTAGGCTCTTATATTACTTTAGCTGATAATAATTTGTTATTTCGTAAATCTTCACATCATGGCAATCTCAACGAAAGAATCTGGCATTAATCTGAATTTTGATCTATATAACAACAACGGTGTACCTAATGTTAATACTACTACAAACCCTACTAGTAATACTACAACCCCTAATGATGATTGTAGAACCTCTAGGAGATCTTTACCAAGCCTTAATGTTATTTTTTATGAACTGAAAAGCAAAACACCGTCTAAAAACTGCACTCAAAGGTAAGTACTTGAATGGTTTACTGCTAATACTGTAGATCCAAGTACTAGTAGAGCTCGTATTATCACAAGTACAATTTTTACATCTGTGAACGTTACCTAATATAGTATTAATAGAGGTTTGTTCTATGTAAATTTCCTAATCCAATGCTTGGTTTATGGTCTTGGTTGTTTTTAATTTTCGGATAAGTTCTGATGTATCATAACCTTTGTAACGTGTTTAATAAATCCCATTAAAACTTCTCTAAGTGATGTGATGTTAAATTATTTTAAATTGTCTGGATTACCCATTCCCTTGGATGGTTAATTTATGATTAAATATAATGAAAGGTTATCTAAAGGCACGAAAAGTGTTTACCCTTATATGTATTACAAAAATCATTCATTAAAAACAGCAAAATGCAAAACTGAAAAATGTGTTTATCTGCCATGAACCCAAGAAACTTTCATGCCACATTCAGTGAAGTTCTATAAACAGTGAAAAAAAGCCATAAAAACTGCAATTTCATATGTACCTCACATGGACCTAATGAACCTCTATACCAGTTTTGATGAAGATCCATCTCACTCTGTGGAATTGTTACATGGACATACAACAGACAGTAGTATTATCTAGATAGTTAAACATAGTTTTACTTCTGCTTCTATCTTTGTTTTGAGATTATGGTTGCACTTGTTAGTAATGAGCCATTACAATATATTGAATAATTGTTTCTCACTTTATATATAATTAAAGAAAGTACTCGGTTATGTGAAACTTGTTTATTATCTAATATACAGAGCACTGTATATAGTTGCAATATTTTGGCATTATTTAGATCATAAATTTAATTCTTAGTTGTTATACCTCATAACACTGCATTAACCTGCTGAAACATTGTACCATAGATATTTATATATTGTATATCAAACGGTAAATAACGTAAACTTGAGGCACTTTGTTTTAAATGCTAAGGAAATAAGAATAGAAGTACTACTCTCTGTGAAAATGGCAAAACTAGATTTAGAAGCACTAATTTTGTTTTTCTGGTATAAACTGCTTTGTTCTTACTGTGAGAATCAAGCATCAGTATTTCCAACAATGTGGCATTATTAAAGTACATGAGAGTATGAACATTGTATGTATTTAATTATTTATAATATTATTGTTGTTATTATTCAATTAAATACTTACAATTTATGTATTTATTCTTTATAATAATATTATACTTACTATTATTCTGTTAAGTCTTTTGACTAGGTCAATAATATTTATTGTGCATACATTGCTCTTCTGTGTTCTGTCTCTTGAACAAATTTTGTGTACATGCACTGCAAAGATACTGTCACTGTAGTCAGTACAAGTGAGATAAATAATATGAACCTATCCGACTACATTTGCATTCTGTAGATGGATAATAATTTAAGATGGAAATAGAGCAATGTCCTGATGTTATACTTTACTATTGCAATGAATGATGTATGGGATGTTTTGTCAGTTTTTTGTTCTGCTGAAAAGTTAGTTTTAATTAAATATTTGAGTACAAATAAATGCGTTTTGCATAACTCTTAAAATTTTATATTCTTTCTTATTTTTATTTTTCGTTAAACTTTAACTTTTATTTTTCCTTTCTGTAAATCTATTGAAAACTTTAGCAGGCGTTAAGTTAAAAATTAAAAAAATAACTACTTTATAAAGAAACTACATAAAGGTAGTACATTATCTGAATGTTTAGTGTAAAAACTATTTTACACTAGTAGTGTGCATGTGAAAATGATATTTAAAAAAAAAAAAAAGTTTTTAGTCTTAGTGTCCTACTTATTTCTAATGTAAAATAGAACATTTCAACAGCCTTGTGGCCCAGCATGACCACATGGTTAAGATGCTCGACTCATAATATTGAAGGTCTTGGGTTCAAATCCTCATCGTACCAAACATGCTCACACTTTCAGCTTTAGGAGTGTTATAAAGTTACAGTCAATCCCACTATTCATTGGTAAAAGACTAGTCCAAGAGTTGGCAATGGGTGGTAATGACTAGCTGTCTTCCCTCTAGTCTTACACTACAAAATTATGGATGGCTAGTGCAGGTAGCCCTCATGTAGCTTTGTGCAAAATTCAAAAACAAACAAATAACAGCCTTGCTTGCTTTGTACTTATTCCATAGGTGTTTTAATTTTGGAAACCATTACACATATTGCAATTATTGTAACTTCACAAGTTTTCATTTTTATCATATCTTGACCTTACTTTCTGATTTTCATCTATGGGTCATAAAAACATTATCTTTTTAGTGCCTAGAAACTTAAACAAAAAAAAAAAACACTTGTGTGATAGCCTTGACATATACACACACATATATAGAACTTTCACTGTGTAAACTGTTTATACTGACATTTCTAGATGTGTATAACACTTCTTTAGTCCAAAAAATAATGATTGAATCTTGACATGTTCTGTAACCGCTGTAGTAGCAGAAGTCTAGTATGTTTTTAGCATTCCTCGGCAACAAGCCCTATGAATATTTAGTATGAATATGACTGCATAGTTTCTACATTGATAGTGAGGAAAACTTTTCATAATGTTCAAATTTTGTTAAAGGCCTCACTCAGTATTTTTTATTACTAGTTTTTCATACCAGATTGAAGCAACTGACATCTATCTTTACAGTGTCAGAAATGTGATCACAATTCTGCTGTGATCTGCTTACGCTACAAGAGACAGCTTGGGTTGTGTTACCATTTCTTTTATCTCCCCAGGGAAAAAGTTTGTTATTAGAATTTTTACATGACATTCAAGTTTCATTTACCTTTTGAAGATTTTTGTTCTTGAAGGAGAGGGAATATGATAGTGCAAGTTTTTATAGTTTTGTAGGAATGTATCATTTTCTGTTAAATTATTTTAGTTTAAGATAGCTTTATTCAAATATATAAAAAAGGTGCATGAAGCTAATCATTAGGTTGCTGTGCAGGTTTTAAAAGTGCAACTTTTTTACTACCAACTTGTACTATTTAAGACCAAATGCTAAAACAAAATTAGTGTAAGTTGTTTTATTGTGTTTTTTTTTGTTTCTTGTTTAGCTAGACAGTATATGTTTCTACTGTAATTACTTTATGCTTTTATACATACAGATATGTAAAATTAAGGTCTGTAATGCATTTAAACACATGTACAGAGAAAGATACATGCAAATAAGCTGAAAGTGCAAATGTGGTGTAACAATAACATTTCCTGCATTAATAGTCTGTGTATTTTGTTTTACCTACCACAGTGCTCCAAGTTGTTACCACTTTAGCCACCAGTTTTGATTTTGTTCCTTTAAGTTGCACACTGAATCCTTTTTTGGTTGCACTTTTTGTTTCACACCTGCAATGTTTTTTATTGGATCAGTGAACTTCCTGAATGTTCTACTCTCCTTAATGACATTCTGTGAACAATGAAAAGTTCATCAGTATTTAACTTAAAGGATCATTGCATTTTAGTAAAATTACTGTGATGTCTGGCCTAGGAAAAGAGAAAGAAAAAGCATCTTCTTCCCCAACATATCACATTTAACTGTACGTCTAGTATTTGAAACTAAACATTAGTAACTACTTTTAAAACAATTTTGATCCATATTTTTTTCTTTTCATGAATTGTAGAATATTGCGTGCTTTGTTTATTGCTTAATCATTATTCTATGTTCCTATACTTTATAATAGAAGGAATCTTGATAGTTGACTAGGGAGGAAATAACCTTCATCTTTTTTGCAAAATAATTTTCTGTTTTATTATGGTGCAATTCCTTATGCTTATTTCATTTTTCTGATAAGTATAAATCTCTTGTAACTGACAGTATTCCTGTTCAATTTTTTTCTAGTTCTCCAGGTCTGAAAGCTGTCACTGTCATGAGTCGTACCAATCTAAAACAACAGTTAATGCGGGAACAAATGCAACAAATAGAGCAAAAGGAAGCTTTAGCCCAACATAAGACAGACACCCTATCTTCTCTTTCTACAGCTACAATCAAAGTACCAGTTTCCACAACTACAATAGGACTTTCTCTTCCCCCTCAGGTGCTGCAGGTATGTTTAACAAGACATGAACAACTCAGTAGGACAATGCACATATACATATCTCTACTTGATTGTGAATGTTAGCCAACATGTACTTTTTATGGAATAAATATACTATACATGAATTCCACCGTGGGGAAGAAAATATTGTAGGTTAAGGTTAGCTTTCACTCCTCAAGCTTAGTTGCATATCATGTAAAGTTTCAGTATAATGCACATTTATGTGTACAGAATAAAGAAACGTGCTTCATTTTCAAACTGTTTTATCTGTTGTCACCCCTGGCTAGATTGATAATAGTAACTATTATTAAACCAATAGTTATGTTCTTTGCATGGAATTTGTTTACCCATACACATGCATTATACTCTCTCAAATTGGAAATAGATATCAAATAAATCTCATCTTCTTGCTAGTGAATATAATTTTATTTCATTATTTGTATCCTTCTCTCTCTCTCTCTCTGTGTGTGTGTGTGTGAGAGAGAGAGAGAGGGAGAAAGAAATATTTTAGGATGTCTCTTAGTGCAATTTTCTAGTGTCAATAGGCTCATTCTTTACAGATGTCAATTTGCATTTTCCATACAGAATGGCTTAACATTGTTAACAGTTTTTTGCCTTGCTAACAATTAAGTTTATATATTCTTTTGGCCTAAACTTTGTCTTTTGTACGTGTATTTTTGTGTGTGTGTAAAGCTGAGAATAACATAAATAATCATGTTTAGAATCAGATACCCCCTGGTCTTTGTGTCAATACTCCTGGTATAATGTACTTTTAGGATGTTGAGATGGATTAGTTATAAGCTGTAACTACTACATTTTATATATTTTATCAAATGAAGTATTTCAAAGTGCTATTAAGTACACTGACAAATTATAGTAACAGTAAATGCATTTTGAGATCATAACTGCTGTTGTACAGTTTGAATTCAGTCACTTCAGTGAAAGTATGAAATACAATATAAATAAAGATATAATCTCATCTTTAACTTTTTGAGGGAATTTCCTTAACTAAATTTTTAACTTGTCAGAAATTGGTTATTTAGTATTCAATTTAGTCTTCATAAAAAACATACCAGTTTAATTAATTAAAAATAAAGAAACTAGAATGTTCTAGAAAAAGTGCTTTTATAATGGTGTTAGCTTTCTTTAATTACATTGTATTATCCAATTGCTTTCATTTGGTTGTGAAGAAACTAGTTCAAAGGCTATGCTTTATTTAGAAACTAGCATATAGCCCATCGAAAAGTATGAGCAAGTACTACCACCCCTACCTCATAGTACACCATAATGTCACATTTCATAGCTAACTGAAATAAATAAATGTAGTGAAATTGAGCTTGACCAACAAAGATCAGAAAAGTACAGTTAATACAGTCATATATCAGTAAATTCTTCTGTAAGCCAATTAAAAGTAAGGACAATCATGGAATGAATTTTTGGTGTATTCACAGAATAAGTATTGGTAAAGATCAGTTAGGTTAACAACTTCTAATATGTAAAAAAGCTGGTGCATTTTGCTAACACTGTTCCAGCAATGGCTTTTATGTCATGTTTCTTATCAACAAAATTATAACCTTAATGTTGTTGTTAATCTATGTTCTGAAAGATTGAAAAATATTTGTTGATTTCTTAACATTAGTGTTTCAATTTATTAAAGAAGTTTGTTTTCTGTTAAAATGATGGTGATATAACAAAAAATAGCTTAATTCAAAAATGATTTAAGTTTAAAATAGAATCTACATTATGTACTTTTCATGATAAATTTTATGCACTTTGTTGTAGGCTAGGTATCCTACACTACATTCTCACTACACTTAAGGTATCATGACCCCCTGGCACTAAATCATAATGAACAGGCAGTAATCAAACTATTATATCTGGATCTGGATAAATGCATTTTAGTTTTATGACTCCTATTTCCATAAATCAAGCATGACATGAAACACTGACTTTTGTATAGATTGGATTTTATACGTATACATGTGCATAAAGATAATTCAAGTTTTGAATTTGAGCACAGGTTCATATAAATCATTTCCTGATCTAAAACAAAAATAAATTTAAGAATTATTAAAATAATATTGTTAGAATTTTATTAAGATTTCTATCCAACTAAACATTACATAAAATTATCTTGTGAAAGTACTGTTGAACTTAGCTTGTTTAATAAAAATACTGTTTATTATTCAATGAATACATTGTTCTATATGTTCACAAACTTTAATGACAGCCATTAAAATAAGTTCTCTTCACTTTGTAAAGTTCTCTGAAGCCAAAAAAAATTGTTATAATCCTTGAGTTACAGATACTACAGATCTTGTTGGGTTTCAAACACTTCCTTTTGTGTGTTTTTCTAACTATTTATGCACTAATTTGCTTACAGTTTCACAACTTTGTTTATTACATGGTCTGTAATAACATAAGTCACAGATATCAATTAACATATGCCAAGCAGGGGGTCACCTGTAGTATATGTTGTGTGTGTTATATTGAAAAATGTATTTTTTTGACCAAATTATTTAGATTAGATAAGTTAATCACACAATGTTTTAAGAGAGTAAAAGATAAAATTACTTCAAATGATGCAATATGTTGACCCTAGTGGTAGTGAATAGTATAAAAAACATGTTGGAGATTTAGGGTTAATTAAATAAACATTATAGGAAGTAACTAACAATGTGCAGTCAAATGTGGGTTAAACTTTCAGGAAGATGCTTAAGTGAATCAAAAATAGTTAGTAGTTACTCGTTAAAAGACAGATGTATAAAGAATTCTAATGAAAATATATGCATTTTTGTTCTTTTTCACATAAATCTGTTTTGATATATTTATCATTAATAGCTAAACTGTGCATATCAGTATAGAACCTTAATTAAAATTATCTTGAGTTTAATTTCTTTGTCAATAGTTAAAAAAACTGAGTGCTTTAACTTCATACATTGTGGTTTTGTTATCATACTTAGTTCCTTGTTAATCTATAGGTTCAGACTCGTCTCGAAAATCCCACTAAATACCACGTTATACAGAGTCAGAGAAGACAAGTGCGACAGTATATCAGTAGTGCTCATAGTAATAATCGTCCCCAGATCCATACATTATCACCTGCACTCAATGTTGAAAGTTGTGATCCAAGTCCAAGTAGTCCAGCATCTGCTCCACCAAGTAGCTCAACGGCTACTAGTGCCTCAGAGGTGAGATTTTATTACTCTTGTCAAAAATACCACAAGAAAGTGTGTATGTAAATGGAGGATTAGTTAATATAGTATTCAAACAACTAAACTGTACATTTAAGATAATAATTTTTAAATTAATTGAACTCTAATTCTTTAATCAAAGAGTTGTGTTAGATATTTAGATATCAACATTTAACTGTATTGGATCAGAGACTGTTAATTAATTTTGTTTGAGAAAATTTCATACCAGCAATTCAACGTCAGATACATTATTGTTAAAGGAGTAACATTAATGAATGTTCAACTTATTTGGTGCACCCACAAAAAAAATATGAAAAACATAATTATGACACGCATCCCCTCATAAAAGTGTACGAGGAGATTCACAGCAAAATATATAACTCGTAGAATTAATAACTAAAAATATTGGTTTCAATTTTAATATAAAAGATTTGTCATATGATAAATTTCATAGCTTTGAGTATAATTTGCATTTTTAAGTTATTAATGAAATCAACACATTAAGACTTAACATGTTGATTATAAAATATACAGCAGTCCTTTACCTCTGACATGAATTACTATATTTGTGCTTCAATTATCATCACATACTGAATCCAAAGTGACAGATGATGGGGAGGAATTGAGAAGATAACTTACATTCTTGAAGATATTTTGTGTGACACAGCTGAAGAGAAATAAAGTAGTTGACAACATTAGTCAAGAATCAGTTTGAAATGCACCTAAGGGAGTCTAAAAATTATATTTCTGCTTTCAAACAAACAAACAAAAAAAAACCCTCCAAAACAGGTTCCATATCTTAGATCTGACACAAATTAAGTGTTCACTATACTTGTATACCTGCATTTTTAACATATCTTATAGAAGGGAGTCCAGAACAAATCTATATCTAACTTGTATTTTTTTAATAACCTTACAAAAAGTATCTGAAATAACCTGCATTAACTTTCAGAAAGAGAAATGGAAATTGAGGTAATTGAATCATATTACATGAAAGTAGTTATTCAATATTTTCTAAGAGAAAACAACAAATTACAGATTTACACAACAGTAACTGCTGAAACAAAACAGTTTTAACTAGCTTTTGATAATGTATTATCAATTTTTATTCCATTCATGTTACCTCTTCTGGAAAACTTGCCAATAATGTATAAAATTGTGCCAAATCACCATCATTTTGAACATATAGCATATGATAAGTAATTGATTAGAAACAGTGCTTCAATATTTGTAATTTTGAACATATGAAACCTTTTATTTCAATTTCAGAAGGGCATTATAATACTTAAATTCTGAAAAAAATTTGATATCATGCAGCTCAGATGCTTTTAACTACCATATTGGGATATCCCACAACAGCAGGAAAAATATCCTGACTAAAGCTTATTTGCTCATGATGCAACTTACTGCCTTAAAGATGCTGGCATTGTAATTTCTCTTTTAAGAACTAGTACGTTAAGGCTGAATTCTCGAGAGGTTTACTTTAAGCACAACTTTTGTAGTAAGCAAACTTTCAACATGCAGTTATTGCATAATATCTCCACACTTTAGTTAAATGGTCATGCTTTCACTGCTTAAGTTACATTGCACTGTTGTTGTAAGGTTTCCAAAGAAACAATTTTAAGTTTGAAGATAGACCAGAAAGAATACTGGTGAAAGGGGAAGAGCATTGACATCAAAATGATTAGATCACCAACATGTCAGACATGTTGGTTGGAGTGGCTATAGCATACATATACTGCCAAATCAACCTTTGGATCTATCTCTGGCTATATTCAGTGAAATTCTTTCTTTTTCTTTGAGTGACTGTATTTTTTTATGGAAGCTAAGGAATTTGACCCTACATTTGCAAGTGGAAATAGGACAATAGGGTACCTTGTGTCTTTGTTTAGATGTACACAGCAGTTTATGTATATATTACAGGAACAGGCTTTCTCATTCAAGTGCTTCATCTGAACTAAAAATGTAAAAGAGAATGAATTAGATTTTTAAGTACTTTTTATTCCTTAGTCATACTTTAACTATGTATCAGTGCACAATTGACTTTGACTGGTTTTGCTTAAAGTCAAAAACAGTGAGTTATTACAGTAAAATTGCTTGCCTATGATGAAGTTTCATGAATCGCATCAGTAGAATCTATTACACTTCATGATGGTTTACTTCACTGATATTTGATCTCTATTTTGAATCAAGATAAATTTATTTGTTATTATGATTATCAATAGTAGTATTGTATATTGAGGAGCAGTAAAAATGCTACAATTTAAAAGCTACATTTGTTTTAGTGCTCTTTTAGCATGATATTTTAATCATAGAAGCTGTAGTGTTCAAAACTGATGAAAGTAACTTTATTTGGGACATGGGTTCCTGATCATTTAAAGTCTGCTTGCTCTCATGAAGAGTCCAGTGTGGCTTAATGGTTCTCATGCCAGGCTGTGGATTGAAAATTAGTGTCCAAACCTTCATTTGTTGGGGTGTTATGACAGTGAAACTGCCAATTGGTTGCTCACTCACTGGTCGACAGTCATAATTGTTCTATATCATATCTGATAGAATTATTGGGAAGTTAATAGTAAGTTGTTTTTTTGTTGTTGTTGTTGAAAATTTACTCTGTATTTTCTGCTTCATTTTTAATGTTAATTATTCTAAGTGGCTGTAACTGATGGTCTGTTTGATTTTAAATTTGTAGGGATGATAGCTTGTTACCTATGTATATGCAGCTGTAATTAGATTTGGTCATAAGTGCTCTCTAGTTTGCCATCTGCAAACATAGTTCCTTCAGTTTATTTTGTGGGTGGGTAAACAAGAACAAAATGAAGAACTTATCCAGCCCTCGATATATACAATACTTCCAACTTAATCTGGCTCATAAATACTTTTAAAATAAAGAAAATCATGTACCCGAGCAATCATCAGTGTTAATATGTTATATCATTAAGTTAACTTGTCTACTGCTAACAGTTGCTGTCATCCCAAAATTACAACCCATTTCAGTAGTTTTACAAATGATCAAAGGAATTTTGATTATAATTTAGAATGTACTATGTGTCCTATGCAAAATATATCAAGCTTTGAATTAAATGTACTAGTCTGTAATGCACAAATGATCAGATGTGACTGAGAGTCTGACAAGTTGTAGTGCAAGGTGATGTTCTTGTGACGAATGAACATAATCCATTAAACAATTTAAATATTGCATTTACATAACTCCTTAGGACATGTAAAAATGCATATCTAGATATTTTTATTTCCTTCAATATGCACCTTGTATCTAATATTTACTACCAAATCAGCAATGTAGGATGAAATTAATAGTTAATAACACTGATATTACATGTGTAATACCATATTGAAGGGCACCATGTAGAAGGTTGTAGCATATACAATTTGGCCTCCACCTCTGCACATAGGTATAATTTATAACCCTTTCACCCATCTTGGTAGTGTTAGATATTTCAGTGTGGCTCTTCACAAAAAAAATTTCCACCACACTGGTCTAGTTGTAATTGGATGTTACTCACAAGGATTGTATACTCTCACTTAACTAACAGTGGTTCATTCCCAAATATATGTTTCTTAAATAAAAACAGTAGTACCAGATAGAACAATACATGAACCCTAGTATGATAAGTTGTGGTTTGTGTTATTTTAGACATGAAAAATTACACGGTATAATCCTTAAGAAACCAAGACCACAAATAAGATTTGTGTGCATTAGATTCTGTAAATTTTCAAGAGTTGAGCACTTCCATTTGAAGCTCTTCTGGAAGAAACATTTTCAGAAATGTAATTATTTATAATCTTGTACACCAAATTAATTTACAGCTATCAGAACTTTTAAGTGTGTGTGTGTGTGTGTGTGTGTGTAGGATGGCCAATAAAGGAGATAACGCTGAAATACCTCCAGACCCAAGGACACCAGGGCACCCATATGAAGTCTTGCCAAATGGAGTGTTCAGAGTGCAATATGTACATTGCCATAGGAAACACTCAGAATGGTATATATTTGTATGTAACCAGTATTATGGGGGGCCCATATCTACAGGAGTATCACTGGGCTTGGAATAACTCTTGACAGTCCTGTTTGTGTGAAATCTGAAGAATGTAGTGTACATACATGAATTTTAATTTAATTTAAAAAGTTAGATCTTACTGTATTTCACACAAACTTTCCTTATAAAGTAGAGATTGTCTGTTCAGTAAAGATTTTTTTAGTTCTGTTGTTCCTTAGGAGTATCAAAGAAACAAGTCAAAATTTTCAAACTTGTGACAGGTTTTAAAAAGAATAATATGCACAGGCTATTATTTAATTTTCAGGGAATGTTTTGAGATTACTGTATTATAAATTCAAATCCTTTTTGCTGTAATAGAATCAAAACTTTCTTAGTTTGGTTACTCAAGATTGTGCACCAATTAACATTACTTTTGTTGAAATAAGCTCATTTGTAAACTTCTTGTTACATATAAAATAATATTGAAGATAAATATTGTAATTGCTGCCCATTTCTTTGTTTGTTTTTCCAATATTTGTAGTGTCTTGTTTGTTTGCCAGTTACCATAGCTCGTTAGTTATGCATCAGTTCTGTTGATACTTAATTGATTTGTATTGTTTTCACATCCGTTAGTGATATATGAAAACTCCTTCGCAAAGGATGCAGTGTTCTAGTTTTATGGGATGCTAAGCGCAATTTTCCCCTCTAGGGTTTTGACAAACCACAAGAAACAATACTATGTGATTTCAACATTATGCAGCCTCAGGATTGCATTACAAAACAAGAAACATCGGGTTACGCAGCATCTGGGGTTATTTTACTCAGATTATTACGTGACATGTTCATCACAATCTTGCAAAATACCGTGGGTTTCCGTCATGTGTGGCGGGGGTTGCATTTGTCTCTTCCCCCCTCAGAAGTGCGGAAGAATATTTTTTGAAGAAATAATACTATGTAAATGTAAGTGACAAAATTAAGTTTAACACGAGTAGGCTGTAATCAGCCAGAAGATTGCATTAAAATTTAAAAAACGAATGGATTACATTCTGCTATTATACCCCCATTCCCTCCTGCATCTGAAATAAATTCTACGGGTTCTTGTGCTCAAAACCTTGAACATTTATGTTTGGAACACTGGTCCTTTAAAACGCCGATGTGAATAATTGTTGAATACAATTGTACATGTAGAATCGCCCGTTTTCAACTAAATTTAAGAAAGCGACATATTTATGGATATTTTTTTTCTTAAGTCGCAGAAGGTTTTCCAACATAAAATCTATCAAAGGTCACATACAAGACACATATGCAATAGACTGTGTATCTGACAAACTCGTTGGTGGTTACACAGTTATCTTGCACCAGCACTTTTGTTTTTTGCTACAGAAGAGAGGCCTGGCATGGCCTAGCGCGTTAAGGCGTGCACTTCGTAATCTGAGGGTCGCGGGTTCGCGCCCGAGTCGCGCCAAACATGCTCGCCCTCCCAGCCGTGGGGACGTTATAATGTGACGGTCAATCCCACTATTCGTTGGTAAAAGAGTAGCCCAAGAGTTGGCGGTGGGTGATGATGACTAGCTGCCTTCCCTCTGGTCTTACACTGCTAAATTAGGGACGGCTAGCACAGATAGCCCTCGAGTAGCTTTGTGCGAAATTCCAAAATAAACAAACAAACAAGCTACTGAAGAGACCCCTGGTGACTCAGCGATAAGCCTAAACTCTGATAAGAGTTTGGTGTACATACAACTTGATTACGCATGGTTTGTCTATAACTGTAGCTTTTCACTTAACAACAAATACATGATATCAAATAAAGCCGAGTTTTCTGCTGTTAGTGAAAACACGTACAATTTCTTTTATACTTTTTATTGTTATAAATATACGAACATTCGATGATATAGATAGATAAGTAAATAAAGCTGTCGTCATCATTACCTTGAGAGTGTTTAAATACACTGACGGGAATGAATTACTTCTAAAACGTTACATTTTAATAAGATCTACAACTAATGGTGTTTCTAGACCTAATCTAATCCCGTGGTGTATCGTGGAAGGTGAGAATTAATTTTTTGTGTGCATGTTTTATAACGTGAACAAAAGAAAGGTATGTATGGCGTTGGTAAAATCAAAACGAAGCGCATGATTACATCTAAAATAAATCTTTTCACAATAAATGTAAAATTTCAATTCTGTCAGATACGTTCAGCACTAACTGTACAATAATTTAATGGAATTGTTTTTGTTTATTTTTTTTAATCTTTGCATGATGCTAGTAAAGAGCAGTAACTTGTTTATAAAACACAAACTTTGAATAATAAGCATTTATTAAACCATCGTAACAATTTGTGATAATATTTATTTCGTCAAGATTTTTTTTCACGAAAACTTCTTATCTGAGCCACCACCAACTTCGTTCAAAGCTATTTGAATGAATATATTGCAGAAGACCATCTGTTACATAACAGGTTATTTTGCGACACTAGAGGTATGAAAGCACTGAGTAAGTTGTCAGTAAGTATTGGTGACTTGACATGTCTGATTTAGATAATTAGGAATGACTGTGTAATCATTCAGTCTTGTATTTTTATGTGTGAATATTATCAAATGATATGAACAGTATTATACAAAAGGTTTTACTCTGCCGGTAGAAATATTAATAAGAGAAAAAACTAGATTGGAAGAGGCGATTTAAAATAGTTTGTTTTTTTTTCATTTCGCGCAAAGCCACTCGAGGGCTATCTACACTAGCCGTCCCTAATTTAGTAGTGTAAGACTAGAGGGAAGGCAGCTAGTCATCACCACCCACCGCCAACTCTTGGGCTACTCTTTTACCAACGAATAGTGGGATTGACAGTAACATTATAACGCCCCCACGGCTGAAAGGACGACCATGTTTGGTGTGATGGGCATTCGAACCCCCAACCCTTAAGTTATGAAGTCCAGTGCCTTAACCACCCGGTCATGCCGGGCCGATTTAAAAGGGAGGGACAGTGTATATGATTTCTGTCGGTTGTATATTAGTGCTTTATAAATAAGAGTACAACTATATGCTAGTATTTTTTAAAATAATAATAATAAAGTTACTGAAATGTTATTAAATTTGATGTTTTCAATCCCTAATTTTGAAGTGATAACACTATAGAGGGAAGGAAAGTTAGTCAATATCGCTCAAAAAAAATGCGGGTGCGATTTTGCAGCAATGGTACACGAACTATCGATAAGTTTAAAGTTTATAAAATGAAATGCAAGATCGTTTAGGATCTTCACGTAAGAGTCGTGGATGTTTAGTCCATACATCAGTGACAGGGGCTACTGATCGTCTTTAGTGGACTCCTCGGAACTCCCTCTGTGAAAATTGTTATTAATTCCTAAAACATTTAAGCCACCAAGTGAGATTCCAAAAACTAGTTTCTGCCCTTATTGCAAAAAGTTGGCAATGATGAGCTAACGTACTTTAAAAGATGGTAAAATTACCGTAGGTCAGACAAGCAACAGAAATAAAAAAAAAAAAAAAAACGTCCTCACGACACCTGTCTTTTCTCTTTTCCGTGAGTTTCAGTTTAATTTGTAAACCGAAGGATAAAAAGAAAATAAAGTTGAACTAGATGCACACTCGCTGAGAGGTTGTTGTTAATGTTCTTACTGGGAAAGGTAGTTGAGGCAAGTTTAGGGCCAGTCGCGAAGGTCGATGAAGGTTAACACTCCTACGAAAAGTAGGGCCTAATAGGCCCCAGAGCAACTTGAAAGGTTATTAATATTAGGCTAATAATTTTGTATTTAAATGAAATTGCCATTTAAATCCATTAATGAATGGATTAACGAGATTCCCACTGTCCCTATCTACTATCTAGCGAAACCACAGCCAGGGCAACGGGCTTGGAGAAATCAGGACTAGAAACGTCTTTTCGTAGGAGTGTTAAGAGAGGTGGAAGATAAGTTCATTAGAATCACCAGGGTTAAACTTGATAGCTGCTGCTTAAATCTAACAAGCAGAACCCTTTCTCTCCATGCATAAGTATTTGTGTTAATGAGAGCACTGTTTTTATGGATTGGTTCCCATGATTTTGCTGTGCTATTTTCATTATATTAATTGTTAAGAACTAATAATGCTTTAAAATCTTGGCATTAGTTAAAAGATAAATATTGCATATGTGAAAGTCTTTTTTTTTCAGTTTTCTTCCCTTTTTGTGTGCGAGATGGCGCTGGAAATCTTTATTTTTATGATTGTGTTTACTTTAGACTGCTGTTCTAGAATGATTACTCATGGGAGCTAAAACATTTACAATTCTCGTCAAATCTTAGTTTTAAACCTCATAGTCAAAGTGGAAAAAATCTATCGTAATTTCTAAATTTAGCAAAATAAACGTAGTGAAATCGGCAAAAATTTGCGTTATTTTCGCGTACGTTTGATGTTCAACAGATCGTTCTTAAAATGCAAGATCTGAGGTCCAATGTTATATTAAAACGACTTTGGAGACTCATCACGTCGTTAATAATCTATCTTTCCGCGTCGAGTCGTGCTCTATCTCATGACCGTGTTTCTTGACAGTATCCGTGCAGTGTAGTCTCGACACATGAGACCCCGTTGAAACGCTGTCGCGTCCAAAGCACATCACTCCTTCCTGCAAGCTGTCCATAACCAGGCTACTGTAAGAGGACGACAATTTCCCCGCGTTTTTTGTCAACAGCACAATCGCACAGACATATGTGGACTTAACTGGTATGCGTTCGTTTGAAATAGTATGAATAATCCTTTCATTTTTCAGTTAGTTTAGCTATGTGATAATTTAATGGAGAGTATTATTAGAAGTTTATCTTTAGTGAATTCGTACCCTGTTGACCTTGTCTACAGTCGAAGAAATCCTCCTTGATTATGTTGCGTAATGTTACCTGGAAAACGTGGACAACTTTTGCCACTGCTCTTTGTATTTCTGTATTATCACCTGTTATAAGGGTGGTCGGCCTTTGGAATGGGTTGTCTTCGAATATTGTGGAAGTAGGAAATATAAGTTTAAGAGAGAACTTGATAAACATATCAATGAGAAGAAGTAAATTTATTTATTGACAGCTTTAGTTTATTTCAGAGTAAGGGCAGCCGAGATTAACCATTAGGTCCCGTATTGTCACAAAACAGTTATTTTACTAATACTAGGGTACGAATTGTTGCAGGTCTGTTGTCCCAAGTTGGTTCATATTCCTTTATTTTCAGATATCTAAGTGAAAAGGATATCCCCGTCTCAGAGGTACTAAATCTCCAATCTAAACACATCTTTATGTTCTTGTTGTTTAAGCGCAAAGCTACAAAATGGACTATCTGCTGTCTGTCCATCAGGGGAGTCGAAATTTGAAATTTAGCATTGTAAGTCCGCAAGTACTGCATACGCGCCAGGAAACGTACTCTTTGTGAACTGAGTGTATGAATATTTTACGTCAGTAAGAGCTGTTTTATATTTCCAAAAGCAATCACTTTTTGGTGGTATCATATTCTAGAACAAACGCCAACACGTGACTTCCTTATTTTCATATACAAAATCATTTTAATAAAAATTAATCAACTATCTGTTTCTAATATATAAAATTAAGTAATAGTGTATTGTAAGCTAGTTTTATGGTATTGTATAAAGTAAGAGAACTTCTCAAATATTGCTACCTTCGATTTTACTATAATGAAAATAGCGTGTATGTCACTGTGTATGTATACAACCAAAAATCTTGCGCAGTCAGTTGAATGGCACCACAAACAGTTATCCATAAATAACTTCTCACTTTTGGTATTCATGACTCAGACCGTTGGCAAAATAACTGGTATGTGTAACAATTATATCTTTATAGCAGAACACAATTTCAAATAAAAGTACTATCTTCTCGCATCAATAACATGACTTTCAATGTGTGGGTTTGTTTATATTAATAATGATGTAATTTTTAAATGTTGTACTGAGAAGCTGGACTTTAAAAATATTACTTTTTCAATAAATGGTATTTTTATTGTATAAAAAAAAATTGTTTGTATCTGGAAAGTTTTTATGAAAATGTTAAGCTCTGTACGTTCAATGATTTTGATGTAATGAGTTTGGTATTACTAACAAACATGATCCGACTACTTTTCAACTGTAGTATCCACCACCACCCCAAAAAAAAAAAAATTTCTTCAGCAAATGCTTGCTTACTCAAAATTTATCCAAAATGAATGAATACTACGATTAGTTATTAACAGAAGGAACCGCCTACAGCGCAGCGTATTTGCTAGTAAAGATAATTACCCGAAGAACATCGGTTGTTAGTATAGCCGTAGTACCCATTAAATATCGTTTCAACGTGTCATTTTACGTTTGAGTTTCGACTCTTCTTTCTTTTTTCCTGGTAACTAAAAATAGTAGTCGGAGCACCATTTAGTAGATTAGATACTGAAAAATAAGTGAAAGTGCACGCGTTTTAAAACTTAGTGAAATGGTTATTTTATAACGTATCGCAAATGGTTGAAAGATCTCGTAAACAGAGATGGAGATTATGCTTTCTTCAGCGCGACATTGGCAGCCACACGTGCTTACTCGTAGCCAGATGTAATTTGATCGGTATAATTTCCTACTGTAGACGATATTGATTGTGATTCTCATTTACATGTTAAAAAATTTGAATACAATTTAATGAACCTTCTGTATTTGTAGCGAGAACAGTAGCTAATCCTATAATACCGGTGGCTTTTGTAGACTTTTAAATTAATTTTTCCGAATTATTGTGTCCATATTTTTGTTGATTAGAGATCCTAACAGTACGTGATTCATAAACACAGTTCATTTTTCTTTACTTTTAGATAGCCATCAGGCAGTGAAGGGTGATATAGATGCGAGATGTTGTGGGCTTCAACACCCACATCTCGCTCTTCTGATTTTCTATATTTTTTTTTTAGGATGTTGTTTTTATGAATTTATTCATACGAAACTGATAGGCGGGGTATCCCCACCGTAATGTGAGTCCTACTTTACAAGTATCTCTAAAACTTACGGCACATTTTATATCCCATATTACAGTCTGTACCATGGGGATCCTTTTAATTTATGCAACGTCTCTGTTTTGGTTTTTCTCTGGGGTTGTTCTATTATTTTATATTGCAAATGAGTGATTTCTTCACGTTTTCTGCGAGTTTTTAAACCGAGTTATGTAATAGATATACACTTGTATTTTGTTTAATATGTTGGAGGTAACAACACAAATTAAGTCGTACATTTATAAGAAAAGACCAGTTAACGTCTTGACAGTTATTTAAACTTTCTTTAAAGTTCACACAAATCCTCCAGTTACTGAGTGAGTATTTATCGACGACTTTATTTAAAACTAGAACAGTGAATGGCTTTGTTTCCGTGTTTAAAATCATTTCCGTGAACATCCTAGTATATTTAAGAAAATAAATTGATTCTTAACTGAAAATTAGTACAGGTTTCAGTGCCGAGCGCGCGCGAATGGCTAGCGTGCTGGATTATGGAGTTGTTTACCACCAAAATATTAAAAATTGTGTTCCAAACGTAGAAGCCACAGGTACGTTATAAAAGTGTGGTAGTCAAATTCCACTATTGGTTTGGCAAGTAGTAATAGCTCAAGGTTATAGGTAAGTGGTGGTGTTGACTTCCATGTAGCCTGTTACCTCTAACTTAAGGACAGCTAGCACTATAGGTCACAAGTCTTTTGATACAAAATTAACAAAGTATAGTTTATTTTATACAATATTTTTTTCAGGCTTTTAAATTTTATGAAAAGCTTTCATTTATAGATAGCAAAACTACGATTAATCACTTCCCCATCCAAAAAAAGATTACTAGATGCAGTTGAAAATTTAAATTATTTAAATTTGTAAAGGCTCTACCTCTCGGAAGGATTATAAAATACCTTTTATAAAAAAAAAATTAAAATTTACATAACGTCATTATCGCTTGTTGTACCAAAACAAGACTCACGTTATTATAATGACCAAATTACTTTATTGAGTTGTGTGCCCTTTTTTGAGAAAACTAGATAATTATCTCTAGTGTTGTGTTTTTCTTTATTTTTCATACTATATATAAAACGTAGACAAAGTTAACATCGAAATACTCAAATCGAACGATGTTGAAATGTTAGTTTTATTGGTGACGACCATATCAGGCAAACTGTGGCAAACCTCGGAGAGATATACTGTTTAGATCAGTGGCTCTCAATATTTTTTCCTCGTCATTAACCCCCCCCTTCTCTTACGCTAAAAGAAAGACGGCTTTTTTTTTTTTCTTGTCATGAAGCCTATTTTGCTTACCTCCTGGCCTGGCATGGCCAAGCGCGTAAGGCGTGCGACTCGTAATCCGAGGGTCGCGGGTTCGCGCCCGCGTCGCGCTAAACATGCTCGCCCTCCCAGCCGTGGGGGCGTATAATGTGACTGTCAATCCCACTATTCGTTGGTAAAAGAGTAGCCCAAGAGTTGGCGGTGGGTGGTGATGACTAGCTGCCTTCCCTCTTGTCTTACACTGCTAAATTAGGGACGGCTAGCACAGATAGCCCTCGAGTAGCTTTGTGCGAAATTCAAAAACAAAGCTTACCTCCTAGTACGGTGCGGCAGTCGTACTCGTAACTTCACCCTTATACCCTGTGTATAAAACACATTCAAAAGATGTAAACACAGCTCCTGGTGTCATCAAAACGCACCACTTTAGTTTATAATATATTGGTATATGTTCTGGGTGGCATATCTCCGGATACCCTAGTGCGACATCGACACTGATTTATGTTTCCTCCAGAGGTAGTATCCACCCTCTATTTTGTATAGATTTCTGTTTGTGTCACTGAATGTGCATTTTTCACTTACACAAGTAAATTAACATTTCCTTTAATTCAGACACAATATTTTTTCCTTTATTGTAACTTTAATCTGCATACTTGACCTCTTCTTTTTCCAACCACTTCAGAAAGCTCCTGGATTCTTAATAGGTCGCTAGGCAAAGGTTGACAACCACAAAACTGCGTATAAAATAATATTCAGTGTTCACTAATTGTTGTCATTCTCTAGGTAACTGGTAAGATTTTTTTCTAGTAACTGAAGTAGATTTTCATACCTTTTAATTACCAAAATGTTGTGAATACACACCTGGCAAATCAACATCGACCTTTCTTATTATTACTTCCCTTCGGTGTCTTACTGTATGAGATATTGGAATTTAAAAAGAAGAAGAAAAAGGAAATGAGCCAGGTTTTTGGTTTCGTTCGATAATTTAACAGCATTGAAGTAAAGGTTAAGGTAGATAGAAAAATCTGATAACAAGCCGCCTGTAAAGTATTCTACAAAACCTTGGAACGCTAGCTTACGATAAAATGTGAAATATATAATTTTTGCCAAGAAATTGAACTTAATGTATAGTAATTTATCTGTTACATATTTTTTTTTTTCATCCGGACATCTCCAGTAAAACAGAAGAGAGGGGTTTACTATCTTGCTCTTAAGGATACCATACTGAGAGAAAATTGCAAAACGAAAACTTTGTTGTAAATTATCCCTTTCCCATCTCAACCTCACCTCCAGCATGGTCATGTGCTTAAGACACTCGACTCGTAATCTCAGGGTCGCGGGTTCGAATCCTCGTCACACCAAACATGCTCGCCCTTTCAGCCCACTATTTGTTGGTAAAAGAGTATCCCAAGTCTTACACTGCTAAATTAGGGACGGCTAGCGCAAATAGCCCTCGTATAGCTTTGCGCGAAATTAAAAACAAACCAAACCCTCACCTCCCTCAAAGAAAAAAATAGTTGTTTTATATTTGCTGTAAAGTTGTACTTGTGATTCATTGGAACCATTGTTTCAAGGGAGAATTGTTTTTTTAGAAACTTTATTTGTTTATCTCAGCATTTTAAGGCCACACTTGTTAAAATATAAGATTAACTACCTGTCCGAATCAACTCATATTTAAATTTGATCATTTTTATAAATCTAATCTTTTGTTTTGAATTTCACGCAAAGCTACACGAAGATTATCTGCGGTAGCCGTCCCTAATTTAGCAGTTTAAACTAGAAGGAAGGCAGCTAGTTATCAACACCCACCACCAACTCTTGGGCTACTCTTTTAGCAACGAACAGTGGGACTGATCGTAACATTAACGCCCCCACGCCTGAAAAGGCGAGGATCTTTGGAGTGACTGGGATTCGAACCCGCGACCCTCAGATTACAAGTCGAGTACCTTAACCATTTGGCCGTGCTGGGCCTTTAAAAATAAGACATTTAAAATTTTATAAACAAGACATTTCAAATTATTTCGTGTAACAACCATGGCTTACTAATTAATTACCGGAATTAAATTATGAATAAACTAAAATGATTGGAGATATGGGCTAAACCAAAACGCAATCCTTCGTAGGTACCATGTGATGTAGTTTAAAAATTGTATTTTGGTATTAATTTGTTATCAAGAGGGAAAAAATTGTTGCGGAATTGTTCTGTTTAATGAAATACAACAGGAAACAAATTCTTTACGACTGGTAAAATATACATAAGAACGTTTTTCGTATTTTTTCAAGTCTTGAAAACTTTCGTTTTAGAAACTGATTGATCATATCGGTATGTTGCTTGTTATTCAGTCACGAAAAAACGGTTAACTGATCTATGGCCGAATTTATTTTAATGTACTTGCAGGAGCTTCCTTTTTTTTTTTAACAGACTTGTACCAATTAAGGCGAATATCTTGTACTTTAAATTGCTTTTAAATACAGAATTCGATATCTTAAGACTATTTTGGATCTTCGGCACATCCAGTAGTATTCTAACTCACGACTGTGCATTTCAACATTAGCCATACAGCATAACGTTTACTGCAAAAGGCTTCTTCGTAAAGCTATCAAGTTCAAATAACACCCATGCTTGTTCTAGCTGTTCCTTCTGTAGATCAGGGGTTCTAAAAGTGTGGTCCTAGAATTGCTGATGGTTCGCGAGGCTACTCCTGATGGCTTTGGAGGCAGGTCCAAAATTCAAGTCAGTGACGAGTTTCTTGTTTATTTGTTTCACTTTTTTGTGGCTTTACATGATGTGTCTAACGTACAAAGACAACGGTTTCTCAACGGACGTTTTCCAGAACCCACAGGGCTGCATCTAGTGATTTAACCAATACATCTCCGCATAGAATAGCATGAATAAACTTTGTATTCTCCATCTGCCTGAGATATGAGACGGCTGAATGGGATTATGTGTGTTTTCTTATAGCAAAGCCACATTGGGCTATCTGCCAAGCCCACCGAGGGGAATCGAACCCCTAATTTTAGCGTTGTAAATCCGAAGACATATCGCTGTACTAGTAGGGGGCTGAATGGGAGTAACTACAAGTCGTGTGTTGATGAACTTTAACCTCTTAACCGTTGTTTGCCCTTATTAACACTAAATTTTGTATCTCTGATCGGAACGCTCCGTTATGATCTAATTGTGTCAATATTTGCCGTCGGGAAAAGCTATTACGTATTCTTTCTGAGAGCGATCCATTTTAAGTAGTATCACACAACGTACGACGGCCTAACAGTATCAAAAATGTAATTTTGTTACATGTAATTCCACCGTGATTTTAAATTAGTTGTGGTTGTTGCCTAGGATGATCATTTATGTGTGCAAAGTTGTTTTAATTTTTCATTCATTAGCAACTATGGTGAATACTAAAGGTGTTCTTACAGTTTTATAAACGTTATTTGACCCACTCAGTATATTCAATGTATGTGCGTTTTTATTATCAGCTAAATGTCATCAATATTTAACATTTCAGGTTCTATTCACGTTAGATACAAAATTATGTTAATTGTCTTAAATAATAAAAAAACTATTTACATATTCAACAAGATACGCAATTATGCAGTGGGATTAGCATTGGAACGACTGCATTAAGTATTAAATCAAAAATCTTGTAAATTCTGTGTGAGCAGTATGTACTCGTTTCTCATCAGTTGTGTTTCGTATCGTCTCTTGTCATCTTGTAATTCTTACGTCACCACTTATTTTGTTTGTAACTCTACTTTGAAGTAAATGTAATAATAATGAATACGCATTTTTTTAATTTTTTTTAAGGATCTGAAGAGTTGAAAAATTTATATTTTGTAAATGTGATTAATATTTTAATTCGCGTCGAGTGCTAGTTGTTGCTTTATTGTTTTTGGTTTTCTTGTGTGGAAAGTTGCCAAAGAAACGAAACTAGCATGTCAGTTATCATGATATGGAAGAAATAAGGTGTGCTTAAAAAGAAGGCTTGAAGTAAAAAAAAAATACATTTAGCAAACCTATTTAACTTTTTTAGGATTTCAGAAAATAGTATACAGTTGGTGAGCAACAACAGTCGCTATAAGGGTCGAAGGTCATGGACTATTGCAAAATTATCACCCCGGAGGAAATGAGTTTGTGACAATCAATTAGATAAAAGTAAAACTACGGTACGGATTTTTCCCTCGTTAGTCGTTGGGCTGAGAACTATTCTCTATGACCATGATTTTACTTAATCAGAATGTCCTTCTCTCCCTCCATGTTCATGTCATTATCTTAGTATCGAATCAGTTTTTGTTGAGTTATCAGCTATCACAGAATGTGTTTTAACGAAACAAATGTCTCATAATTTTAGCAGTAAATTGATTTGAACTCTGTACCGTCCGCTATCAGCGGAGTGCAGATTGGTGTTAAGTTTTTACTGCTGTTATTTAACAGCGGTTTTCAACCTCGTTGTGCATCCAGATCAACTGTACAAAAATAAAATAAAAATGGGCGAATACGACAAATAAATGTTGCTCCTCCTTTACTGTGACGTTCATTTTCTGATACTGACGTCACTGCCGACCTTGTGCCTAGATTGGCTAATGTGTAAAGAATGGTTGCTACACTTTACACTAGTGACCAAGAACATTGTATTTAAGATTTTTCACCCTAGGAACTATATGTAATATATCAACCAATGAATCGGTAAACATTTAACCAGAAATCATGCTACTACCACTGAAGATATAAGGTGGTCCCCGTGCCCTTTTTAAAAATGCCTAGCAGAAATGATTCAGAGGTGAGTTTGGGGTGGGGGTGGAATCAAAAGAGTTTCAGGATATAGCTTTTTATGATTTTAAGCATGTTATGAATATATATGCAACATATATGTTTAACTAATATATTTCGAATTATCAACAAGAGACCGTACATTAATCAAAGATGTTGTTGTTAGTATTTCTGTAAATTTTGTTAATTGTTTTTACTTCTAGGACTGTTTATTGCAGGCTTCATGATAACATAGTCTCTCTCTCTCTCTCTCTCACACACACACACACACACACACACACACACACACACACACACACACACACACACACAGTAAAGCACTATCAGTATTACAAGTATTTTCGCACTTCAGCTGTGGTGGCGTTAGAAAAGTCCTAGCCGATTTCATTATTCGGTTTAAAGAGTGGGGCAAAGCCCTCTTTTTTTATATGTGACAGTTGCATCTTGACAGGCTTTCTTCCCTTTAGTCAGTAATTACAGCCACACATGAATTCTAGATGGTTTCTCTTTGTGGCTGTTTAGGCGATGTGCAGAGTTTAGAACTATTTCCTTGTATATTCTGATATTTTCTACTTGTTCTAGTTGCGCTTTGAGTAGATCACTAGGTCTTAGAACCATTGGTAATTCGCGAGGGCTGGTCCAAAAATTCGAGTCAGTGATGAGTTTTCTTTTGCGGTGGCAAGTGAAAGCGGATGGGATAGTACTAGTATATGGTGCGCGGGCTTTTTATCCCCTCCCCCCCAGTTGAACTGGTTCGTCAACGAGAAAGTTTGGGAACCACTGTATTAGTCAGCCTTTTAAAACTAAGCCTCCATAATTTGTCAGTTTAACGTTTGTGTGTGTTATAAGTCCGATAATTTTCAAGTGCACACTCTACTGGCTCTTATTGGAACCGCCGATTTCTTTATTGGTACACTTATTAGTAATTACAAACACTGTCACTCTGAGACCTCTGGAAAAATATAATTAGTACTGAAAGGCTTAGACGTTAAGGTGGAAGTAAGTTAAGATTAAATCGCATAATAAAAACGATTGGTGTATTTATAACTTCATTTTGGAGCTCCCGTAACATTATAGAATAATATCATACGTAGATTAAAAAAATAGTTCTTGCAATTCAGCAGAAATGTGTATTTTTTGTTTACATTCTGTTTGTGAGAGAAGGATCAGAGAAGAGGTAATTAACCTTAATAATGCGAAGAATAGGCTAACAAATCTAAAAAGGTAATAATATTGTACTTACTAGTGAATCCGTGGGCCTATAGCCCACGTTTACAGGATCTCTGTAGTTCAAATTCAAAACTTGATATACTATCTTGTGCTTTATTTCACTTTAATTGAACGTTGCCGCTACAATGAAAATTTTATTTCTTTAACCAATTTACGAACGTTAATTAGTAAGCCAACTTATTTGCGTGCTCTAATGTAAATGAATGCGAAGTTTGGGACTTGCTTTCGGGGAAAACCCGTAAAAGTATTTTCACGAAATACCCAGATTTGCTATGGAGTTGATTAAAAGTTTTGCCTTTGTAAAAAAACCTCGTGGCCGAAGACGATCCGTTTGGCGCCATATAGAAGTTGGTGCGAGCAACAGTTAAGGGGGAATTGGGTGATACACACATACACTGTATCTTATTGTACAGATCATTGAGAAGTGGGCATAAGTTGAAGATATATCAGACAACAGTACAAAGAAATTAAAGATCAAATATTGACTCTCTTTTTTTTTTTAAAGTATAAAATTGTATCATAGACGGTGTAGAGATGTATGATTGAATACAGGGTAACTTATAGAACACAATACCTGTAAGAGTTGACAAGGTAATGATTTGTATCAAAAAATTTATATTTCCAAAGTGTATTTCATTTCAAATTCTGTAAACAAAAAGGTTGTGATTGCGACAAATTTTCATTGAAACTTGTTTTATACTTCTATATGTGAAATGTGTCGTATTGAGGTTTAAAATTTAAAATTACGCACAGAAATACATAAATTATGCAACCTTCTAATGAGGTTCATGTAAGAAAGCACACATTTTCGTAACGTGTACAACACGTTTTTTGTAATCTAAAACAGTCATTTTTCAACGTCCCTCCGATAAGGACATTTATTTAAAATATTAACCTTTTGGGCTTTCCTCCAATAAAACGTTGGTGTCACGATTATTATTATATGTATTTCAGTATAAGCTAAATTGAATGAATCTGGTCGTCAGTGCGTAAGAGGTAAGACGACGAAAGGAGGATCGAAAAGGTTTCTCGTTTTGTTTTTTGGTGATTTTGTTAAGATTCTTGTTGTTTGTAACTAATTTTCATATACACGTATTTTTAACGTCTTAATGAAAACAATATTTACGACTTATCACTTTAAAACATTCACAGTATACTTCTGTTAGAAATGTAATGTTACGCGAATTTTTTTCTTTTTTTTTTTTTTTTACGTTTTAAGAAGCTGTTTCGGAATCCCGGCGTAATGTTTTTCATGTTTAGACATTTAAAGCCTTTAATTTTGTTTTTCCATAAATATAATTTCACACTTGGGTCACTAAAATGCCTCAATGCTTATTATAAACGCCGACTTTTTTTCAATGCATACATGCAGCAGTATACATATGTATGTAATACACCTCTTTGATTCCTAACAGAAACTAAGTCAATGTTTATCAAAAATCCTTAGATTATACATGTTTTGTATGTGTTAAAGTGTGAAAAATAGTGATATTCATTATTGAGAAAATTTTAGAGAGAAAAAAAAAGACCTACCGAAATAACACCGAAACAACTCTTTGTTAACCTGAAGATGGCCTAAGAAGATCGAAACGTTATTCTCTGCTTTATTTTAATAAAAGTTTTAATAAGCCGTCTTGAAATACAAAGTTACAGTTAATAATAACTGCCTTGATTATGAGTGACAGGCAAACCATGAAAACCCTCTTTTACCAACCCTCTATCATCAATCAGGTATCATAAATGTTTTCGGCCTTTAACCCAATAACGTCTGACGAGACTAGTTTTTAGCGAATTGCAAGGTACAGAAGTAAAATTGTCATGTCCAAAGCTTCACAAATCATATCTGTTACGTATGGCTACTATTATAATTATTAAAAAAATAATAATTTTAGTTATTTATATCTAGCTAATATTGTAACTAAAATACATAAAGAATCGTCTGTTTATTACTGTAAATTTCATAAAAACTTGTAACCAAAGTTTAGAGTGTGAGTACCTTACCATTGGTAATCTGATACAGAAATCGATCTGTTTGGCAAACTTATCATGAAACACTATGTTGGCTTCAAGTACAAGTCGATCTACGAAAATAAAAATAAGATTAAACGCTATCGTTTATAGAAACTTGCAAAACACGTATTCAGGTTTTCGTGATCTTTATAACGACATTTAAAGCCTATTACGATGTGGTTAATAGAAAACCACCTGGATATCTATCTGTATAACTCGTGCTTGCTACGTTTTGCCACGGCCATATTCCTTTGTCAGGTTATATTGTAAATCGGTAGTATCGTGTCATATGTTATAAGAACCGTGAACTCTCTTTATGGTTTGCGGTAACAAATGTAAGATTACATCTGCTATATGTGGAGCGCAATATAATTACAGTGCTTTAACTTCTCTTTAATGTAGTTGTGAAGCTATCCCATCTGCTCAACTCACGTGACCATTCACTCAAAAATAAAGCATTATTTTGACTCGAAGTTTTAAAGTACAGTTTCTATCCCTACTAACTGTATAATCTCCTTCCAATATTTTGTTTTAGTTGTGAGGCAAAAAAAGTCAGTTATCATAAAGGACATTTTTGTAATTTATCGGGGCGAGGGTTATATTAGCGGCCCGTTTTAATTATCTTTGTAGTAGATAGCGATGTTCAAGTTCTACATGTTTATGCAATACTATAAAAGTAACTTACAGTGCGCCAGTAATTAATTGTGTATAATATCTACATATAATGTGAAATATCGAATGCAGTTCAAGCTATTGTTCTCTTACGTATGTACAGAGAAAGTTTTCAAACTCCAGATGTGACTTTGTGCAATTTAAACAGAAAAAAAAAACTATCGAAATACACATTTAATAGAATTACAGCTGTCGCCGTGTACTAAAGAACGTGTAATAAACTGATGAATGAGCTTCAAACCCGATTTCAAAATATTTTTACTATTATCATCACAGAGTTTAGTACGTTATAGTTTGTTATTGAATTTTGCGCAAAGCTACACGAGGGCTATCTGCGCTAGCCGTCCCTAATTTAGCAATGTAAGACTAGAGGGAAGGCAGCTAGTCATCACCACTCACCGCCAACTCATGAGCTACTCTTTAACCGACGAATAGTGGGATTGACCGTCACATTATAACGCCCTCATGGCTGAAAGGGCGAGCATGTTTGGTGCGGCCGGGATTCGATCCCGCGACTCTCGGATTACGAGTCGAACGCCTTAACACGCTTGGCCATGTATTATGGAAATATGTAAATACAAACTAACATGTAAAGCAAGATAAAATGATTTAAGATCCACTATTACAGAACAATAAATTTATAGAGAAATATATTTCGGCATTTTCACACGTCTTCTTCAGTCCAGGTGAAGAGTGCACGTAAAAGTGTACACTTTTTTGGTCTATAACAATGGATGTTAATTTCCTTTTTGGTTTATGGAAAGTATGCAGGAAGTAGTGTTGTGCTTTTGATATGACAATAATTAGGTTGGGGGAGGAACCAATATCAGTGGACCTCTCCAATAATTTGTTGATATCAACTACGCTGCTAGTAAATTTTTGGTTGTCTGTTAAATATAATAACAGATATACATTATACATTCTCGTTATTTGTATGGCTTGCAGTTTTATAGTGTACACAAAACAATTTTATTTGCGTTTTATTTGGTTTTGTACTTACACGTCATCACTTACAATATAGTACTTGGTATTGTGTGAAATTGTTTAACAATATTTTAAAGCGTTTTTTTGTTTATTGTTTTCGTTCATTGATGACTTCCCACACCAGTGTTTTGCACGTTTCAACATGCTCTTCTTTCTTTTTCTTATTAAAATGTTATTAACTGGTTCACTTTCGGCATGTACAGTAATAATGATTAAGCTAGGTATACAATTGCCTACTACAGCAAAACGATAAGTGTTATATTAGTTCTACTTTCAATAGAATCGGCTATCTCACGTTCGTTTTACATACCCTGTTATTAGTATTTTTTTTTAAACTGTTGCTTATAATAGGGAGGCGAAATACGTTAAGGGAGTCCTTGTAAATTGTTTTGTTGTTCAGCATAAGGCTACACAGAAGATTATCTGTGCTTTGCCCACCACGGGTATCGAAACCCGGTTTCTAGCGTTGTAACTTTGCAGACACCGTTGTGCCACTGGGAAGCGGTTGTAAGATGAAATGTGGAAATACACCAACAAGAGACAGCCTTTGACACCAGTTTCAAACTAATCTCCTACACTGTTATGCATAATCCTGTTATTCATATTCACAACTTGTTATTTGGGTATTACAATACCAACCACGTTCATGACTGCTCATTCTTTTTAAAGGTTTGACAGTATTTTTGTTTATTTGGTTATGTTGTATGTGTTCGTACTGGAGCAGCTAGCGTTGGTTTTTTTGTTTTTGTTTTCACTCTAAATCCTTACTTAACCAACCAACTCAGCTAATACCAAATGGCTGCTAAATCAAGAACCCAGAAAGTCTGCAATATATTGTCGTAGGTTTAGTGGGTATCCATGGTTAATATCATGTTTATGTGAAAATAAGTATAGAAGTATGAACGACAGTCAAAATGATGAACTATACTTCTGACAAGTAACTTCAGGTGTGACTATTATTCTTGTCACCAGGGGTGTTTACCCTCTCCACGTAACGACACACAAGGTAGGACACGTAGAGGGTTCGTCATAGACTGTTTTACAAACCCAATTTCGTATATTTTTCTCTAACATTGGCTTCATAACTTATCAAAATGTATTATGTAACTTCTGCACTAGCGTTTTTCTTAATAAAATTCTGGTTATTTGTTGTTGTTTTTCGAATTTTCTATTACGGGGTGAAATGCAGCACACTTACTTAACCAATTTATGCGTTTGTATGGTTTTTCTTTTGCTTAACGCAGACGAAGCCATAAGAAAATTTGTAGTGTTAAAGTTAATGCTCCTAGTGTGGTGCGTGTAAATTGAGGTGACGTGTGTGAAACCTCATCTGTGTTCCATCGATATTTCGCAGATTGCTAAGGCTGGTAAACTGTGCTTTGTGCTTGTCAATTTTTATGCACTATTAATAACTAATGCCTTCGTCTTTAGTTGTGCATGTACCAAGTTCCTATTCGAACAGTTAGCGAAGGGCCATTGCAGTAGAATAGCCTTTATATAACAGAGGAAACCTATAGTCGATGGAACTGGATCAATAGTATTGCAATATATACTCTCTTCACTGTGGGCCCAACATGACCAGGTAATCTGAGAGTCGCGGGTTCGAATCCCCGTCACACTAAACATGCTTGCCCTTTCAGTCAAGGGGGCGTTATGATGTGACGGTCGATCTTACTATTGGTTGATAAAAAGAGTAGCCTAAGAGTTGGCGGTGGGTGGTGAAGACTAGCTGTCTTCCCTCTAGCCTTATACTGCTAAATTATGGACGACTAGCGCAGACAGCCCCTCGTATGGCTGACTTTGCGCGAAATTCGAAACAAATAAATTTGACTGTGTGAATAATACGGTCTTTCAAAGCTAGGCACACCCTCCAGTCTATCATTTCAAAACAAGGGACGAGTATGCGTATATAATCCTTATGTGACCTAGCGCGAAACCTCCCCAAACAAACAAGTGGATAAACATTTAAATAAGATCCACTGACTCTCAGTGTTTGCTTATCTAGAATCATCTGCTTTCTAAGTTGGGAAAAAAATTATAAATAATGTTTGAGCTCTAGAAATTATGATAAACTAAATTATTGGATTTGATCGGAACATCTTAACCCTGGACTGCATCGGAATTTCAAACATATACCATTTCTGCACCAAATTACATATGGATCCATATCATTTAATGTTTACTGACTTGATGACGGTCCCAAGGACCAGGCAACGAGAAAAAGTCGGCGAATGTTATATTTTGCGTTCCTGGTCCGACAAACGTCAGAAAATTCCATTTTACGAGCACAAACTGGGAAAAGTCAATGAATTTGTGTGATTCGGTGATGTTTCTAGGACGAAAAATAAATTATCTTTATTGCTGATAAATCGCATGCAGATTGTGGCACATGTATCACATCCATATGTGTGTATTGTGCTCTTTGTGTGTGTGTATGTGTGTAATTTCCGCCTCGATATTTCTGTTCAGTTAACTCCTACGGAGTATGAAACCAGCCGTGATGTTTAAACATTACCTAGGTATCCATTCGCCTTAACGGATTGTAAGGGCGCTAGACCCGGCTTCACCTCGTTTCTCTAAAATTAGGGTATCGGAGAATATTTTATTAGCGCCTAAAACCCGTTACAAATGCATCTCTAGAGGCATTATATACATTATGCATCAATAAAACGGGAGCCATAGAAGGAACACGTAATACCAAGATATTACATCATAATTATTTGTGTAGAAAAGATTTGAAAAAAAAAAAAACTGTTGAAACGAACAGTTATTATTTCAATAAAGTTAAAAAAAAAATTACACGTAATCTTAGGAGTTATTGTTGTTTCATACATGTGCAAACATGTATTTAATTAACTATGAAAAATAATAATTATATAAAATAATGTTTAATCGGTAATTTTTGTTTTAATTCGTTATGTATATCATTTGTATATACGTGATAATGTGACCTTACTTGGCAATGACTTTAGAAACTTCCCTTTAGGGGTGTGGCTGAAAGTTGGAGACACCTTTTAAAATGTGTTCAGATAAACAAAATGCCCATTTTTGTACTTACGCTAAAAAAATGTTTCCCATATCAGTTTTTATTATGTTTTGTTCATTCTTCTGTTCCATCAGTATGGTCAACCTAAATGAACCCTAACAGTGCATGCAGTGCTTCAAAAATAATAGCAGTGGTACAAAAGTAATCTCTGGGATATCCAAACTCAACCCATGGATCAGTTGTCGACCTAAACTGACTAAAAATTGACACAGTACACAGAAAAAGGCATTTCGTTTGTCTGACTACATATTAAAACGTACCTCTGACTTTTACAAATATAGGCATTTAGGGCTCGGTTTCGAGATTAGCTATGCCCCTGTCGCCATCCCATTTTTTACTGAACTGACGAATGTAGGAAAAAGTAATATTTTTTAATTGGTATTTACAATTTTTAAAGTTCATAGAAGTTTTAAATTATCGAATTATTCTACTTATTCATATAATAACTAGTCTCGTGTATGCCTGAAAAGAATATTTGACTTTGCATTATATATAAATACACTCGTCAAGTTAATAGACCATTTGCAGAATGCTCTCTGATCAAAAAGCATGAAATTATGAACCTTAATGAAATAAAATGTGTTTAGTAAATTCAATGTACAATGTAGAAAATGTAAAAGTAGCCATCCGAGATCGTACTCCGGACTGACCTCATGTGAGGTCAGGTTAGCCACAACATTCCTCAGGTTTGATGTAAAGCAGTGTTTTTCAGGTAGTGGTAAACCAAACGAGTAACCTTGTTATTTATGTACTTATATGTCCCCCCGCTGGTACAGCGGTAAGTCTATGGATTTACAACGTTATTAGTTTTTATGAAAATAATCAATACTTCTTATCAAAGAAAACTATGTACATAGAGCTAGATATTAAATGTTCCAGCGAAGAATTCAGCAAATGTAATACAACATCAGTCAAACTAGAGTGTATTGCTTCTATGGCAGTAATCTTGATAATATCTCTCAATTTGTCCTGCTTAAAAGCAGAATATCTTAAACTGTATAATTTGGGAGTATTGTATTCTTAACTTAGATAATTCTTTGTAAGATAAAGAAAATGGAACTTTGCATGAAAGAAAATAGATCGCACACCAATGCCACAAGGCAGGCGTATCATAGAATTTTTCTGATAACCTTGTTTAATATCTTGCATTTCCAGTTTTTATGTATGTGTTTTTCTCTACATGTACACATTCATTATGCAGAAAAACGGTCATGTCAATGGTCAAATGGAACCAGTTTATTTGCCTTTAAACATTCTTAGGCCTACAGATATGGTAATGCTAAAAATACCCACATTGATGTCTGTGCCTGTTTGCGATCAGGAACATTAAATCTCAGGTTCGAGTCGTTCGTCATTGTTGGAGCTGGCTTAACCAAGCTAAGGAGCTTCAGCTATATAAGGTCCAGTTGTACTATTTGAAACCCTTTTAGTGTTTTGTACTTTGCACTTGTAAAGAGCTTAAAAAGATAATAAACTTTTATGCCTTTCGATAGTAACACTGTATTACGGTGTTTGTGTTTTTAAGGAATACTTTACACATACATATATATAGGTATTTTATCAATGTTTGTAACAAATTTTCAAAATATATTTCACTTTATCATTTATTGTCTTGTTTTTTAAGGGTATAATACATTTGTAAAATTTATTTTATTACTGTTTGGGCTTAGAAAATCATTATTCTACTTTGTAAAGGATTTACTTTTATACATTTATTTTAATACCTACATGCGTTTCAGTTTGCATGCGACATATATTGTTGGAAGTTTATTGTGCAATTATTTGTTTTGCGAAAACGTAGCGTGTTCGAACACTGTTGGACATTCTAGAAACTAGATAAACCAACACATTAAAGGACAGTAATATTATTATTATTAATCAACTACTGTCAATGTGCTCTAGGCCGTAGAAGCTATAATTGTGATTAACGCCTGGGCCTGGCATGGCCTAGCGCGTAAGGCGTGCGACTCGTAATCCGAGGGTCACGGGTTCGCGCCCACGTCGCGCCAAACATGCTCGCCCTCCCAGCCGTGGGGGCGTTATAATGTTACGGTCAATCCCACTATTCGTTGGTAAAAGAGTAGCCCAACAGTTGGCGGTGGGTGGTGATGACTAGCTGCCTTTCCTCTAGTCTTACACTGCTAAATTAGGGACGGCTAGCACAGATAGCCCTCGAGTAGCTTTGTGCGAAATTCCAAAAAACAAACAAACAAACAAACAAAACAAACGTGATTAACGCCTATTATAATCGGGAAACTACAGAATTGGGCTAGGAATGTTATAGATTTCGAACAATCCAAAGTGTTCACATTCGCTGAATTACTTAGACATCATTTATACAAAGACCTAGTATTTTCATAAGTAAAAAGTCAGCGGTGTAAGGCAGCTCAAGGTAGCTAGCTCAAGTGAGATGTGACAATATCAACTCAGAATTAATCTACTTGTCGTTGACCTGGATCGTCGTTAAAATATTCAGTTTTAGACTGGATACAAGACTCAGTATTGCCTGCAAGTGTAAAACTGTTGTATATAAATCATTATTTGTAATAATCATCATTATAGATTGTATTGTTTGTATATTAAAGTAAATTTGTGTTAAGAAAAAACAAATATGAATCAATCTTGTTGGGAAATATCATAAATTTGATACATATTAACAATTAATTAACTTCTAAATTCAAATTGCCGGTTATTTGAAATTGTAATACGTAACATACGCAACGCAACAAATTGGACACTTGTCCAGAATAAGTTGTGTAACATCATGAAATACCATATTTAGCGCCTCACATTTTTGATACTCTATAGAAAATATTCTAATAAGAACGATATTGAGGCTCCAGTTTCATCTTCAAACTTTTAAATTAGTTCACTTGGTTATTTGCAAGGGCTTCTGATCAGTGACATCATGTCCACAGGCTACAAGTGGTCATGCCTCCCACACACACTCACAAATGTTTTCCATACACTGTTTTGATAAACCTAAATCATTCATTAAATAACAGTTATGATATGTATTATCCCCTTGACAAACTATTGAAAAATGATTAGAACTATACTTATCCTAAGCCATTAGGATTTGGCCTGTTACATTTTCACACACTACATTCTTAATATAATATTTTGGGGATTTTCAACCACACTATATCTGTCATATCTGTTGCCAACATGTCTGCAATGGATAAGATAGCTATAATGTGATTGGAATACTGTCATTACACACACTAAATCTCAAAATCTCCATGGGCTAAGATTATAGTGTTTAAAAATGTAAAAGACCTAATACTTGTCTGTATTGTAAAACCACTATGTTAAACATAAGTAACTTATGACTATCTCCCCCCAAAAGGGGGGAGGAGATAGATAACACTGGTTTTGATAGTTAGTTTGTTTTTTTTAAGTGAACAGTATTTGAAAAACTATATGCTAACATTTTGAAGACAGTGTTGAGTAGTCATTATAGTTGTCACATGCTTTAATACAAACATCGTTTTTGTGACTCCTATAAGAACACTTTCACTTAAATGATGCTTTTACACAAATCTAGATAATGGTTGTTAGAGGTTGAATAATAATATGTAAATGTGTGCGAAATTCTGAGTGCCAGCAACTTTACTGATCTTTATAAATGCTGAATAGCAGTAATGGTTGCAAATCTGGTAAGGTGGATTGAAAGACTAGTGCTAGTAGATGAAGTCATACGATAAAGTGTAAATTAAATAACATACTATTAGTTACTAAAGTTTGTGTATATTACAGAAAAAAAGTAAAATTCTGGAAACATTTTGTAGAAATCAGTTTATCAAAGGTTTGGAAAGCTGATGTGGGAAAAAAAATGTTTCTACAAAGGATATTTTAAATTTACAAATGATCAATGGAGTAGCTGAAAAGTGTCAAATTGTTTAGTTATTGGTATTGGATAACGTGTTTCCAGTCTTTTGTATAATAACAAGAGTGACAAGATGTTTCTTGTATGGTTCACAAAGAAGCATGTTTAATTGTGAAGACAGTTTAGAACCTCTACCCTTCATTGCCAAATGATAAAACACCATAATAATTAGATTCCCTGTATAAGCAGTAAGATATAAAGGTGTATTAGGTGTGTATGTGTAATCTAAGTGTGTACTAGTTGTATTTGTGTATGTGTGTTTACTTATAAGATGTGCATTAGCACTATCTTTTTCAAATATTTGGGGATGGCTGGTGTATGCAGTGTCAAAGTGCTTTGTAACACTTGCATCAATAAAAGTTGGAAGTACTCAAGCATGTATGGACCTGGTATCTACGTGTATGTGCCAGATGTAAGTGTATATGTGGGTGTTTCCTATTTTCTCCATTGTTGTCTCATATAATTTTCAGATGTCTGGGTGGAAAAAGATGAAAAAAAAGCTTTTGTTCTGCTTTTAATAATTTACTCCTCTTGAATCTGTTCAATTTAATCCTAATTGATGTTTCACAGAGTAAAATTATCAGTTTGATTTCATAAATTAAAGCTTTTTAATTTTTTTTACTGAAGTCCTACTTAATCTTGGTTGAATTATAGTAAATATTGTGTTTCTAACTAATTAAATTCTATCTATTTAGGTAATAATTATCTTTCTCTTATTTTCTCAGCTGGAAGAGTTTTGGGATGATTTCAGTAACCTGGGAAATGGAGGTATGGAAGGTGATGTAAACCTTCTTGAACTGGAACCTTCTTTCAATGTCCCATCAACAGTTAGTGTCTTGTTTCTTTTACGGACATAATTGTGCTCTTGATTTCATCCATGCTATCTTTGATCAAGATATTTTATTATCTGTGATTTTTTTTTGTGTTGCCACCTAAATTAATTCCTTTTGTTACATCAAATCTGGATATAATGTATTTTTACAGTGAAATAAGATTGGATGTTTAGGTTTTTCAAAGAAATGTTGTAAAATATGAGGGATACTATTTTCTCTCAAAGGGGGGAAAAATAGTTCTAGACAAATACACCAAAAAATTGATTCCTATTTTCCCTTTTTTTTAAAATAAAAAATGGTATCTTCCCCCCCCTTCTGAAACCCACATGCTTATAAGTATTTTTAAAATAGCTCTGACTTTAATTGTGGTCACTTCTTATGCAGCTCCTACATACAAAAACTGTGAATTATGAGCATTCAAAATAAATAATTACTTGCACATAATTTGAATAATAGAAGGTTTAGAGATTAGCTATTAGAAATTAATTTAGGATCAACATGGTAACCACATTTAAGCAAAAAATAACTTAAATACTTTGGTTTAGATGCATGATCCTTTGAGTCATTAATACTTTAAAGCACTCTAGGTTCATTATTAACTAGACATGCACTCACAACTAATTATCTATTATCATTCACCAGATTAATTGGTTAATAATTTGCTAGTTAATTTCTTTTCTTTAAGAAAATGTGATTCACTATTCCCACTGCAACAGATTAGTTTTTGCCAGTTTTACTACTTAGTGCTTCTTGAATAGGTAAAAAAAAAAAAAGGTAAGCCTTGTATGTTTCTATTTACTTGTTTCACTCTTCCATAATGAGCTGTAAACCTTTCAAACTAGTCTGTCATGATATAAGTAGCAAATGAAAAAATACACAATGCTTTATATCATCCATCCTCTTTACTTAAATGTGTATTTTAATAAAAATAAATAATTAAAATACAAAAGTAGTTTAATGGGGATTTCTTGAAAGATGTTTGAAGATTAGGAACTGTATTGTAGGAAAATATTAATGTTTTTCAAATATTTAGAAGCATTCAATTAAAAACATAAATGAAAAAAATGTTTCTTTAAACTTATTATTTCATCATACTTCTACACATTTTGCTTACGTTAAAAGTAAAAATTTTCTTTTAATAGGCAAGACGTCTACTTCATTATGAACCATTTCTTATTTTGTAAATGTTTCCTTCTTGTTTACACTTTATAGTTTTTATGATGCAATTACCAAAGTTTTTCAAAGAGCATCTGAAAGCATAATTTGTGGTTCTACAATTTACTCTCACAAATTTAAAATTGGTGTCCAGTTGTTGGGAATTTGTATGCTCTACAGATTTTTTTACATTTCATTTTCATAGTTATTAATAACATACAAGTACTTAGTGGAATAGTTTTTGTAAAAATATACAAAAAACTAATGTAAAAATTAAAAATAATTAAAAGTAATACTGGTTATGGGCTAGAAATATTTTATATGGTAAGTACTAATTTATTTTTAACAAAAAAAACCCATAAAAGATGAGGTAAATTAATGGTAACTATTAACATTCCCATATTTTGTTTCTAAAAAGTAAACCAAGTGGCATAACATGAAACATCATGGAATTTGAAATGAACATGAAACTTTCCTCTGGGTTTGACTTTATTGTTATATAATATTGTTAATGATTAAAATGTATCTGAAATTGTAAAATGCTTACTGAAGAAATCTTTTTTTCCACAGGTAAAAGTACAAAAATTTTAAATCTAGTATTAATGTTGAAACAAAGGATTTGGAAGCTATGCTCACTGTTGTTAAATACAAAATTGCTTATCATGGTATATATACTTTTCTTAGTTCTTTTAAATCTCTTGATGTTAAAACATTTTTACAGAGACCTTGTATTATTATGCAGTAATTAACAGTGATGCAGAACACTAACTTAATCTAATTGTAGTTGTTTCTTTGAGGTTTTTAACCCTAAACGTTTTAATTAAGTGTGATTATTTTAAGTGCCAAAAGTTAAAGTAAAACCAAGTTTTTATTTATTTATATTTTTATTTTTTGTAGCCTTTAATATAGAGTAAGCTAAATCTTGTATATATGAAGCCATTATATACATTTTAGTATTGTAAACCTGTTTTGTGTGTGTGTGTGCGTGCACACGCACACAGCCAAAATAATAAATACCAACTTTAAACTGTAGTTAGTTGAGATATTGATCTCCCATATATAGTTGATATTTTCCACAAACACTCTTAAAATTTTAAGATACATATAATATTTCAAAACTAATAAATTTAAATGAAGGCACTTGGCACACAATCATTGCAGATACATAGTAAATATTTAAATGTTTATAGTTTTCCTAAAATTAAGAAGTGCCTTAGTACACAAAGGGAGGATATTTTAATTACCTAATATAATTAACCTTGTTATTTTGTGCATAAAAATTGAATAGTGCTTTACATGAAATTTTTTAAATTACTTTATAAGTTTTATTTCTAGTGTAAGACCAGTATGAATTAGAAAACTAAATATATGGTATTGATAGATAAAGTATTTAATCTGTAATTCATTATTACAGTTACAGTAAAGCATAAAATGTAATGGTTTCTGTATGTATTTAAATGTAGATAATATTGTAAACAGTAAGTATGGGATGTAACTACTTATAAATCCTGGCTTTTATTTTTCTCTGTGGTCTTTTTCTTTTGTGTACAATGTTGGTAGCCATCCTTTTCTGTCTCTTATCTTGTTTTTTAATTAAACTGTAGATAATAGTCTTAGAATACACAGTATTTCAGTACCAATTAGTGTTAGCATGCTTTTATTATATAGTAAAAAGGAAGTACTACATTTGTTAAACAAGAAGTAGTAATACAATTTGTTCAGTCTCTATTTTAGTTACTAGCAATTTTCTATTGCCTTCTGTGATAAATTTATATTACTGAAAACGAGTATGCCTGATATCGCGTGTTTGCATTTTGTTGTTCAGCTACATTCTTATATAAATGGTAATTGTTAAACTTGTAATTTAACAGGTATGCATGGTTGCTGTAAAAGTATATTTTTCACCCATTCTGCACATAAAAACTAAATGTTACACTACTAGATGT
Source organism: Tachypleus tridentatus (assembly GCF_004210375.1). Taxonomy (NCBI): domain Eukaryota; kingdom Metazoa; phylum Arthropoda; class Merostomata; order Xiphosura; family Limulidae; genus Tachypleus; species Tachypleus tridentatus. Next base: position 111,358,143 of record NC_134830.1, read on the forward strand.
AGTTTCACAGTCTATGTTATTGACAGAAATTCTGATTATGAATAGTAATTCATGATGTAGATCTCTTCTTCAAACTTCTCTAGATGCCAGGAACTACAGATTTACTAGACCTATTTTCTGCTGAGCAGACCAAGTCACCAACATCCTGCCCACCTGACCTCATGAATGTGAAAAAAGAACCTTTATCACTTACTGAAGACCACTTGCGAGCATTAGCAAAAGATAGACAGAAAAAAGATAACCACAATATGAGTAAGTAAATTGATCTTGATGACAGCTGTTGATAAGTTTCTTAATGTAATAAATTTACTTGTTTTGTAGTGTTTGATATAATTCACTAGTATAACAACGTTAAATTGAGTGATAAGAAAAATAAAAGCAATAAAAATGCAATGGTTGTGTATCCTCCACTAGAATACTATATGCTACTACTTTGTATATCCTCCACCAGAGAAGAGTATGTAGCTACCTTGTGTATCCTCTGCCAGAGTAGAGTATGTATGAAATTATTATATAGTTGTTTCAGTCTTGCCAATAAGTACTGTATGAAGCTCTGCATTGTGCTTGTCACTGTTGCTCTGTAAGATATGAAAAATGGAATGTTCTATATCTTCAAACAGAAAAATAAATTGATTTCCTGACAGGAAAGAGTATATTAAAAAAAAATGTAATGTAAGTTTGTGTAAGAAACTTGAAAGGAAAATAATTATTTGTCCTGGAGTCTAAGTAGATAAAATGTTCTCAAAAACTATGTTCATTATTTTTCTCAAAGTTGTCATGCTCATAGTTTTTTTTCTGATTTTATTGTTAGGTATTAAAAATATTATCTAGTAGAACATAGATTTCAACTGTCTTTAGTTAAGATTTTGCAAAATCCTGTCATAATTGACATAGATAATGTGGTTGATAAGTTGAGATCTTTTGGTGCTTCATTATTATTATTGGCACAGTGGTATATAGATTATTTAGTCCACATTTATATATTTTATTTCAGTCATTTCTTTTATTCAACAGTTGAAAGACGTAGAAGATTCAACATTAATGATCGAATTAAAGAACTTGGAACCCTCTTGCCAAAAAACAATGACCCGTAAGTAATCTTCGTGTATTAAAAAGCATAGACAGTGTTATTTTTAATTGGCTATTTTTCATAGAACATGTCAGAATGTTCTATATTACTACAGGACTAGGATTTCAAGACATCGGAGTAGTTCAGCCTTTGATGTTGCCAATAGTGTCAGTTTACACTAGGTCAAATTGTTTTCTGCAAGCTCGAATTACATTGATGTCTTTGAGTTCCAGAAAAGCCCTCTAACTGTCTGTGGGAATTACATTGATGTCTTTGAGTTCCAGAAAAGCCCTCTAACTGTCTGTGGGAAAACAAAGTTTCTATAGTTACTGCCTTCCATGTAACAAGAAAGGAATACTGTCATCAAGGTGGTCTTTATACACATGCACGCACGCACACATGAGCACGCAGGAGCGCGCACACGCACACACTGTATCATTACACTCTTTTTAAATTGTGTGTGCACTGTTGGATTAGTAGGTGTTGAAGGTTATAACACTGAAGTTCAGGATTCAATCCCTGCAGTAAACACAGCACAGATTGTGCAGCTTCTTACTTAATGACAAACATTTATTTATTGTATTAAAGATAAATTGAATGAACTAATTGAATCATTTCATTGTGTATTCAAAATGTTCGTTTTAACAGACTTTTTAACATTTAAAGATTTGTATGCAATTTTAAATATTTTTAGTTCTAAATGTTGAAGTTTCATTTATTCCATTGTAAAATTAATTTAATCAGGGGACTAATTTTGAAAATAGAATGTTTTGCATTATTATATGCAAACTGATTTTTGTTGTTCTTAGACTAAAAGGTAATTTCAAGTAATTTTCTGTTATATGTACTATTGGTGTTGCATTAGTATGGTTCATTAGTATAGATTAGCTACTTACAATAGCTTGGAGTTTTCCCATAACCTTGTGATTGATATCATGTCAAGAGTTAAATTTATCTTCCTAACTTTTGTTTATTATTTTGTCAGAACAGACTCAATCTTGTATTTGGTATCCTTTTATATTATATCTGTTGGAGGGTGTCACCTTTGTTAAAGTAAGACCAACAATAATGTGGCATTGTTTTAAATATATTCTAAATGATAAAACACACACACAAAAAAAAAACAGAGGATTGAACAAACAGTAACCTTCCCATGTTCTGTAATCATAAACTGATAGGAGAGCTAGTGAGATATTGGTTGTTTACAATAACTACTCAGTGACTAGGCTCCCCCTCACTAGTTCATTCCCTTTACTGAAAGTGATACATCATGGTATATAATATATTGTTCATTAGTTTGACTTTTATAGATATCAGTCATTTATTGTAATGAGACTGTAGAACAATGAAACATGATTGATTTATCATTTATTAGACCATAACAAGTTATGCAGATATGAGATGGTTGATTTTGAGCTGTTTGTTTTTGTGCAAAAGTTGAGGATCATATGCAGTGCTCCTGAAGTAATATGTACAAAACAAAAAAACTCATATTTTTAAGGTATCAAGAATACAGGTTTGAAGTGTATCAAATGTTCTCATTGGATTATTAAGTATCTTTAACAATTTCATGCAAAGTGGAATGTGTGTCTTAACTTAAGGTCCAACAACACACAGTCCTCTATAATATATTTTTTCTAAAACAGTATTTGGGAATCAGTGCTAGTATAATCCTCTACATAGTTTCTAAGTGACTATTTTAAGTATACAATTTTTAAAAAAAAAAAAAAAAAAAAAGAACAGGCTAGTTTTGCCAAATGATAAATTCATTTAGAAGCTATGCTTTTCATCTTCTTTTTGTATCTTCTTTTGGTTGAAATTTTACTTGATTAAATGAAAGAGAGAAAAATAGTTTAAGAAAGTATTTATCTACAGGAAGGAAAAATGATTTATATTCCAAAAAAAAAGAGAAGTTCAAAAAACAATGCACAGCAGAACAGTACTTTCCATTTGCCTGTATTACTTCTTTTGCAGTTTACATATGATAATTGTGGCTTCACCAAAATAGTAGATCTAACAATGAAATGCAAGTTATCCTCTATTGGGTAATAGAGATGTGGGTTTGTCTTTAAATTTTAAGTGATAAGAAGAAAGCTAAAATATTTCTGTGGAGGTTACAATATGAATATCATAAATTTTTATCAAAGCAAGCTACATAAATAGAATAGATCAGAACTAAAAAATATTAACTCGGTTAATAAAGTCAATATATAAATGTAATAGTCTGAAGTGTGCAATGTCACAATGTTTCAAATCTATACAGTAAGCTAACAGTGCAAACTAATCTTCGTAATGAATGAAAAGAAATTTTATATTGAACAATTTCACATGTGCTTTTCATAAAAACCAACATTAAAGCAAATAAAATAGAGGATTACATACAAGAAACATAAAGGTTTGATTCCCACTCTTTCAGTAATTCTCCAACTTAAGATAAATGATGAACCAGAATATTCTGATTCTACAAATTTTATCTCTCGTTCCTGTATGTTATAATGTCACCTCAGTTGTGGTCTTTCTAAATACAATGTGCATTAAATGAATAGAAATTTTCTGAATGCATTTAACAGCAATTATTAGATACATGTACTCTAGATTCTTCCATAAGCAGTGTTCTTTGATCACAGTGGCTCTCTTGCAGACATTTTGACTTGGTTCGTGACCTCCGACAAAATAAGGGCACAATCCTCAAGGCCTCAGTGGACTATGTGTGCTGCTTGAAGGAAGAAGTCCGTAAAATTCCTCAAATGGAACAGAGGCAGAAACTGCTGGAACAACAAAACAAGAAACTACTTCTTAGAATACAGGTATGCATCTTTAGTAAGAACAATTCTCATCATAACCAGACTGTTCCATATAACCCTTTGAAATATTTTGCTTATAGTCTATATGTTAACCACTAAATGCTTAAAAATCTGTGGTTAAGGTTTTCGTAAAGCATGGAATCTAATAGCTTTCCAATTGTTCACTTTTGTGAAAGATTTATGCATACGAGAGAAAATTGTTCATCAGGAAATATTAACTATAGAGAAACGTCTCAAGATTTTGGCTGTGGTTGTTTAAAAACAAATGTAAAGATAAAATTCAAGTATGATATAAATGTCAAACAAAGTAAAAGAGTGATAGACCTGAAGTCTCAAGATGAAACTTGTTACGGTTAGTACATTGTTTAACAAGTGTTTATTTTAACTATTGTTAAAGGTTTTTCTTATGTATAACTTTTATTTTGTATCCCATTAGATATATCATTTCCTATATGATGCATCATTTTTTCAGCAGTGTGTGTGTGTGTGTGTGTGTGTGTGTGTGTGTGGATCCATTGCCAGGTTAATTAGTCATCTGTGGGGCTTGTAGAATTTTTAAAAGTTAGGGCCACTCTCTCCTAGGAAATATGTTCTTTACCATAATTTTAATTTCTTTGTGACTAATACAGTTTTACTCAAGTTTAACAACCTTTAGTAGTAAATGAGAAATGTGTTTATATCAAAAGATATCTATGAAATAATCATCAGTAATTTGTCATTCTATTGAAGCTGATAAACTGTTTTTATTGTAAACCAGCTTTTGACACTTTTAGGCAGGAAAAGTCATTGTTTAAAGAAATGTCAACCTCCCAAAATAAATCATGCTTCAATACTCTTCAGAGTGAGCATGTTTGAATGATCTTGTCCCATGGTGGATTGCAGATCTTTTTTTTTAAAATATGGTGTAGCTTAAAGGGTGATTGCTTGCCAAAACAATTTGTGATCTTGAGACAGATTCTCTGAGCAATTTCTACATCAGGAAAAAATTGTTCCAAGTGATTGTCAGTTATCAATAAAAACTTGTGCAACTGGAACTCTGGAGCAATAAAAAAAAAAACGTATTTGCACTGGAACTGTTTTACTCTAGGAACACTCCAAAGTCCTGGTTGATATGACTAATGATTTTGTGATTATTTGAATTTATTTTTTAACAGTCTTATTAAAATACATAAAAAAAATTATTTATGGTTGCAAGGCCTCTAGCATTAGCTGTATGTGCTAATAGGCTAACTTGGCACACTGTGTACCTGTGCACAATATGTAAAAGACAAACTAGAAAAGTTTATCTTTTATTAGGCTACAAGAATTTACTTCCTTGTTAGTATGAAGTGGCCATATTATCAAGAAAATCTGTTTTAGAGACAACTGTTGTTTATATTACCACTACAAAATATGATATTAGAGAAAGTATATTGAAGTGATAAACTTTTTTAACTGGGTTTTCTCAGGTTTACTGATTTTCATTCAAGTAATCAAGTAATATCTGCAAGATAATGAGAGGTTATACAGAGACTTAACCGAATTCTCTTGGCTTTTGACTAAGTTTAGAATAAAAAAAAAAAAAGGGGGAGAGACTAGAAATAACATAACACAATGTGAAACAATATTTATTCAGTTGAAAACCACACACAATGAGTGCATTTGTTGGAAATTGGAAACTTTTAGAAATATGCAGATCTGTAGAAGAACTTGCAAAGTTCCTGAGGACAAGAAACCCACTTGAAATAACAGAAAAAGCTGTTAACCTGAAGATGACCTAGAAAGGTCTAAACATTGTTCTCTGCTTATCAATAAAAATGTTAATACCCATATCAGCCATTCTGAAATACAATTCTCAAAGTTCATTTGAAATTCAGAAAACATAGTATCATATACAACAGAATAAAGTGCTATTCTTCTTAAGTTAGGTGCATTACTTTATTACTTTTCATCATTCCAATGGTGAACATCAGTGTCTAACTTTACATAGTGTTCTAATTTGCAAATCTTTTTTTTTTTTTTACCCTTCACGAGAAAGTGCACATGATACCATAGGAGAATAATATGGAACTATAAATAACTAGACCAAAAGAAGATTAGCCACTTCCTTGGCTATTATTCTACTTTTAAATCTACATACATTTGTTGGCTTGAAAATTTAAAAAAATATGTGAAAGTTTAACAGTTCACTAAATAAAGAAGGTAGAAAACATACAGTATGCTTGTTTTCTACACTACTCTCTAACCCAAAGTTGCAAATTCACGACTTACTGATGGCATTATATAAACAAGTACCATGTGACCATCAACATAAAAAGTGGCTAAAATAGAAAGTGTATGTGTGTATATAAATTACTTATCCACTTGCAGAATTATAAAAATATGTTTATTCATATCCATGTAGTTTTCCTTATGTGTTATTATAACATTACCATGAGATGTTTGACATGACACATGCCTATGCTTTCAAAATTTGAATATCAAGGGTAAGAAGTTGCTGCTGAAACCACTGATCACTCGAGTGAATATTATTCAAGAGACCTCAGGACAAAAGGTGTTGTATATGAGACATGTTTAGAAGACAGAATAAGAAACTATTATATTGAAACATAAACAGACTGTGAAACTTAAATTGTTGTGCAGTTGTGTAATTTCAGAATTACTTGAACGGCCAACGTAACAATGTTAAACTTACAATAAAAGAACAAACAGTTAATAGTTTAGTTTGTTTTTTTTTAAGATACAAAGATATTTAACTTAGGTAAAAGTTTTGACACTAAATGTTATTGTGAACCAACATTTACTGAGCAGTAATTTTTTTTATGATAATATTTTATCCTTTAAATGTAAAAAGATTTCAATTCAATGGGCTTATAACATAGATTTTTTTCCAGATTTCATGAAGAAGTACAAAATATAAAGGTTATTTTACAAAAAAGTTAGTTTTCTTGTATGATTAATTGATAGTATTTTCAGGATTTATTTAAAACCTTCATACACTCTGGAAATGAGTAAACAGGTTGAAAACAAATAGTTTATTGTATTCTACCAATCACTGGTAAACACTCAACAGAATTAAAGCAAAAAAAAGGTAAAATGATTTTTTTAAGAATAAAACTGAAGGAGAAATTAAATTTACAATTATTTTGCATTTAAAGGGAGGATTACTGTAATGCATCTCTCGTATGTCATATATAAATTTATTCTTAAACTCAAACAATGAGCATGTGCAAATTGCAGTACATAATCAGTCAGCCACTCTTAACCAGTGCTTACAAGACTGAGACATAAATGTTATATCACATTACTTAAACGTCTTGACAAATGCATTTCATTAGGAAACGTTCTCTACAAATGCCAACTTGTGGATGCATAAGGTGCATCCTGAACCAAAATGTGTGTAGTATTAGAAACTGTGGATGTTTATAATTTATGTAGAAATAAGATAGACGTTAGTAGTTGTGTGTTTTTCATATTGGAATATTTCACATTCTCAGGTCTACTGTTACTTGTATGTATTACTTCCAGACATTCAAGGCACATTGCATAAATAAAATGAAGGTATATTACTGAAATGTGTTAAAGTAGTAGAAAGTAAGATTACACTTGTTGCTTCAGCCATCAGCTTGATGTTACTCTTTAATAAAGAGTATCCCAAGAGCTGGTGATGTGTGGTGTTGACTAAGTAATTGGGGATGGTTGACATGGCATAGATAGCCCTCAAGAAGTTTAGCATAAAATTCAGAAAATAATTATGAGAAGGATTTTGTAATTTACAATTTGTAGTTTAGTTATCAGAATTTTATTTGCCCAGCTATAATAAAAATATTGGTTTTATATAGTTCATCAATATTTTCATCCATTTTATATCCTTAGATTTTACTAATAGGTACCATATTTGCAGGTGTATAAGTTAATACTTTCCACTCTTAAAACAATGCCTGATATTTACCACTTGGCTTAGACACAGGTTCAAAGATAGTTCCAGTAAGAACTCTGAGATTAATAACACATTTAACCAAAACTACATCATTCCCTTTACTATTGTTTTCTTTTTTGAGTAAGTGCCTTAACATAGTGCCATCTATTGTGTTAAATTAACATATTTGTAATTGTATCACTTGTCTTGATTTGTGATAGCTAGAAACTATTTATTTCAAATGCTAGTTGCAATTAATTAAAATATTTTTTGAATTGAAATGTATTGTTCTCATCCATCAAACTAAAATATTGCTGATATTATATAAAAAAAATTAGTTTCTGTAATACACATTAATCTTCTAAATACATTTTATAGTAGATTGGTGTATTTTAAGTTTTGATATTTTTTGTAATAGAAAAGGTGTCCAACTGTGATTAAACTTTGTAAAGTTGTTCATTACATGCTTGTGGCTTATGTTATGTCACATTGAGCTGTCTGTAGGGTTTGAAGAGTGCAAAAAAACGTGATTGTATTGACTATCCCAGAAGGTAGGAAGACACAGTTTAAAAATATCTTCTGCAGATTTAAAAGTAGCATACTTTTGTCTTGCTTGACAACAGAAGTCATTCTGTACACTGAACCTCAAAGAAATGCACTTAATTTGCTCAGACATTCCAGGATTGATTGATTGATTGATTGATTTAGTGTTTTATGGCACAAAGCAGCGAGGCTATCTGCGCCAGACATTCGGTAAAAATGTAAAAAAAAAATAAATAAATAAATAAATGTAGTAATAGACATAAATGGAACTGAAGGTAAAACAAAAAAGTATAAAACCAATGTTGACACCTAGTCTACAATGTTAAGATAAAAGGTAGAGTATAAGAAGTTGTAAGGTATTTACTCTAGCAAAAAAGGTAATGATCATAACCCGCCAGGAAGATTAACAGGTAAGTTCAAGAACCACCGTCAATCACCTGAAGTTGGCCTTTCCAGTCCTGGTTCTGGGTTATGTGTCATAGCAGCTATTATCAAAATGTAAAAGAAAGTAAAAGTTTTAAAAGACACTCCATAAAATCGTAATAATGAGTAGCCAAATGTCCAGTAAAAGGATAAAGTCAAGTAAATGGAGTAAAATTTGTAGAAGTAATTGAAGATAGAAGCAAAACGGCAATTAAGACAGAAAATGGCATAAAACCAATGTTGACATCCAGTCAACAAGGTTGTAAGAACTACCTGTAGCAGAATGGTAATGATCGTAACCCGCCAGGAAGACTAACAGGTAAGTATAAAACCACCGTCAGTCACCTGAAGTTGGTCTTTCCAGTCCTGGTTCGGGTTATGAGTCAATATGGCCAGTACTAAAAAAGTTAATTAGTAAAAGTGTGAAATGATATGCAGTAAAAGTATATAACAACAACGCCAGGATGACTAACGAGTAGTTCAAGCGGATAGTTCAAACAGGAGCGTTAGTCACCTGAAGTTGGCCTTTCCAGTCCTGGTGTCGAAGTTATTTAATGTTCTGGCCATTGTCCAATGTCAAATTGAAGGAGAAAGATTAAAACTGTAAAAAAGGAACCACAATTAAAAGGTGTAATGAATAAACATGCAACACTTAAATGAGATTAAAAAGGTTAATGGCCATTAAAAATTAAAAACATTATCAAGGTGGACAGAGTCACCATCACCAATAACTCTGTCCAATGTTACAGATTGACCCTGGGAAAAATATGTTTAAAATATTGCGTCGTTGAGAATTGTAGCGATGGCAAGAAAGTAAAATGTGGCTGATAGTGATTTGAGTGTTACACAAATTACACATTGGTGCATCAGTTCCAGATAAAAGAAAATGATGAGTTAAAAAACTGTGACCAATGCGTAGCCTAGTGAGAACAACTTCCTCCTTCCGAACTTTACGGAAGCTAGATGGCCAAGTCCAATTTTGGGTTTGATTTGAAAAGTTTGTTGTCACGTTGCTCACTCCAAGTGGACTGCCAGCTGGCACGGAGCCGACCCTTGAAGATAACACCATAGTCCATGTGCACGGAATAGGCATAGGAGTGATGGTGCTGAAGCAGACATATTTAGCTGCCATGTCTGCAAGCTCGTTCCCTTGAGGAATACCAACATGGCCTGGTATCCAGAAAAACTGGATTGAAGTAGCTGCTAATGAGAAGCGGGCCAGTCGGTTACGAATATCAGCGAGAATAGGATGTGAGCCAACGCGTGTAGCGATTCCAAGGCAAGTATAGAACTAAGCGAATCAGTATAAATAGTGCAGTTGGAGTACTGCTCAGCTGCAATATGATCCAGGGCAAGAGATATGGCATACAGTTCAGCAGTGAACACAGAAGCTGTAGAAGGGATTCTGCGTGCAACTACTGATCCATAGCAAACCATAGCAGAGCCCACTGAATTACCTGATTTGGAACCATCTGTATAAATAGGAACTGAATGATTGTTTGAAAGATATTCATTGAATAAAAGACGGTACTTCCAATCTGGAGTATCTGCCTTTTAGGTGACTGAAAGAAAGGTCACATTTGGGGGCTGTAATAAGCCATGGTGGGATGGGCGACCTGTGGAACATGCAATGTTATCAAGGACAGACCCAATTCATCCAATTGCTTCCGGATCTGAAGGCCAAACGGACAATGACAGATCGCTCTGTTCTGAAAAGTACTGCCCACCGAGGAAGGAAAACACATTTCCAGGTGGGATGCTTTGGTAAGGAATGAAGTTTCAAGTATATTGTAAAGATAGTTGCAAACGCGAAGGTGTAGAGAAGGTTCATGAGATTCAATGTATATACTTTGAACTGGAGAGGTGCGGAAAGCCCCAGTGCAGAGTCGAAGTCCTTGGTGATGAACGGGGTCCAGCATCTTTAAGGCTGAGGTCTGGCAGAGCCATAGACCATTGATCCATAATCGAGTTTCGATCTAATAAGAGCACGATATACCTTTAACATTGAACAGCGATCTGCCCCCAACTGGTAGAAGAGAGAACACGGAGGATGTTCAGTGCTCTTGTGCATTTGACCAAGCTGCTTTAAGTGTGGTATAAAGGTCAGTTTACGATCAAAGATAAGCCCCAAGAACTTGGTCTCCGGGACAACTGGCAGCAAAACTCCACCGATATGAAGTTCAGGATCAGGGTGAATACCCCGTCGACGGCAAAAGTGCATGCACACAGTTTTGGAGAGAGAGAAATTAAAGCCGTTCGCCATAGTCCACTTCCGTTACACAATTGAGGGCGGTTTGTAGTTGCCGCTCAATATATCTCATGTTTGACGACTGACATGAGATGTGAAAGTCATCGACATACAGCCCATTCGCAACAGTGAGAGGGAGTTGTTCAGTAATGGCATTTATCTTTATACTGAAGAGTGTAACACTCAATACACATCCTTGAGGGACTCCAAGTTCCTGTACAAAAGAACGGGAAAGTGTCGAACCCACACGAACCTGGAATCTCCTGTCCATTAAAAAATTTTAATAAACATGGGTAGATGGCCCACGTAACCCATATGTATGGAGGTCTCATAAAAACGCCATACCTCCATGTTGTGTCGTAAGCCTTCTCTATGTCAAAGAATATTGATACAAGATGTTGGCGGTTGAGAAAGGCTTCTCTGATAGATGTTTCAAGACGAATTAGGTGGTCTGTGGTGGAGTGCTGTCGACGGAACCCACACTGGGTGGGAGAGGAGGTTGTTTGATTCAAGGAACCAAACAAGACGAGCATTAACCATCCTTTCTAATGTCTTACAGAGACAGCTTGTCAAAGCAATTGGACGGTAGTTTGAAGGAATCTTGGGATCTTTCCCTGGCTTAGAGAAAGGTAAAATAATAGCCTGGCCAAGCATCAGGAAAAACATTCTTCTGCCAGATCCGGTTGAAAACAATCAGAAGGACATTAAGAGAAGCAGGAGATAAATGGTGCAGCATGTCATAATGAATATCATCAGGTCCAACAGACGTACTGGCAGACCGATGAAGGGCCATTTTAGTTCCACCAGGTAAAAGGACGATTATAGTCAAAGAAACAGTTAGTTCGAAGGAAAGAGGTGATCGCCCGCCCGAAGTCTTGATGGCCAGGAAGGTGGAGGAACAAGCAGAAGTGCTAGATACCGGCAAAAGCTTTCACCTAGAGTGTTAGCGATGTTCCGAACATCAGTCACCTCCTGACCATCAGAGAGTAAGATCGAGAGGGGATAGAATTGTAGTGTCCATTAACCTTTGAATCCTGTCCCATATGATCTTGGAACTGGTGGTAGAAGATATACTGGTTGTGAACTTAATCCAAGATTCCTTCTGGCTGTGACGCCTTACCCACCTAGCATGTGCACGGGCCCGTTGGAAAGCAAACCGGTTTGAAAGTGTGGGATATCTCTAAAAGTATCCCAGGCCCGCTTTTGAGCCTTCCGTGCTAAGTGGCAAGCAGGATTCCACCACGGACGAGGATATCGTGGAAAACGTGTCGAGGTTTTAGGAATACACTGAGCAGCTGCATGTGTAATACAGTCAGTTACGCTGCTACACAGTAGTCTATTGATGGCTGATTTACGATGGCAGGATCAAGTTCTGCGAGAGCAGTGAAAGTGGACCAGTCTGCCTGATCCAGCTTCCACCGGGCACGCCGGTAGGGTGGCATCACCACGGCCAGTCTCTCTTATAAGGATTGGAAAATGATCACTGCCTAGTGGATTACTGTCAATTCTCCATGAAAATGGGAAAATAATGAAGGGGAGCAAACTGAGAGATCAATAGCGGTAAAGGACTGACTAGGTGCATGAAAGTAAGTGGAAGAACCAGTATTGAAAAGAGAAAGATTGTGATCAGAGAGCATCCGCCTACAGATCGCCCTCCCATCAATAATAGCACTTCCCCAGAGGGGATGATGTCCATTAAAATCCCTAGGATTAGAAACGGAGATGGCAATTGTTCAACGAGAGCATCCAGATCTGATTGATCATAAGTCTTTCCAGGGACAGGTACAGAGAACAAACAGTGATGGTATGACCCAAGGAAATACGGATGGCTACAGCCTCCAAGGGTGTGTTGAGTGACAAAGACAGGGTGGGCACGTGTTGATCAACCAACAGTGCCACCCTCCATGTACTCGACCATCACACAACCTGTCATTTCTGTACAGAGAAAACTGCCGAATGGAGACAGTATCAGCAGTTTTGAGAAATGTTTCTTGTAAAGAAAGACAAACAGGATGGTAGGAAGCAATCAGCGCTTTGATATCATCCAGATTAGAACGTAAACCTCGACAGTTCCATTGTATCAAGGTGGCCATTTTAAGAACGGGTAGGTGAAGTGGCTGGAGAACCCTTCGTTTTTACCACCACGTTTTTCTTTACTGTCTTTAGTTGGAGGAGGTCTATCAACCTCCATGGATCCTGCTCTGTGTCGAAGTGGGCAGGTTTTGTTATTGGAAGGGAATCTAGTGACTGAGGACGCCGAACGAATAATTGTGTTGTCTCTTGTGGTGGGAGAAAAAGATGTATCAGAAGAAATGCCTGTATTTGAAACTGAAGGACGTGGATCTTGAGGTGTGTTGGAAGGTATGGGAGGGACAGAGATAGGTGTGGTAGTTGATTCATCAACCTTTTTAACCACGGAGGTCAAAAGGCTTTTCATTTGTTTTGAAAACGATTCTTTGGAGGCACAGAGATCTGTCTGCACTCCCACTGTAGTTGTGGAATGAAGTGCAGCAGCATATGTCCGAGATGGAGTTGTGGACAGCAATTCTCCGAGCCTCAGGATAACTAATGTTATGTGTCGTTTTCAAACGCTGCACCTCTTTTCCTCCAACCATTTTGGGCAAGAATGAAAGTATGAGGGTGAGAACCATTGCAGTTTACGCAATGTGGGTTCATGTCACAGTCATAGGCATCGTGGTCCTTGCCTCCACAACGAGCACATGTCAGGGAACCACGACAAGATGTCTTTGAGTGGTCGAATCTCTGACATTGGAAACATCAAGAGGGTTTGGTATGTATGGTCAACCCTGCAAATGAGATAACCTGCCTTGATAGTGGCAGGTGCACGTGGTGAAGTAAATGTTAAAACGAGGGTATTTGTTGGCAGTGTAATTCCATCTTTGCGAGTGGAGATGCGCCTCACTGCAGAAACTCCTTGAGTGGAGAGACCAGCGAGAATCTCTGACTGGGAACGTTCTTCAAATCCTTTCAACAATAACTCCTCGTGAAGAATTCAAGGCAGCATGGGGTGTAACCTCAATAGGTATATCCCCAATTGCCTTTGATTTCAACAGGAGTTCACTGTGTTGGGATGTGGATGTTTCAACTAATATGTCACCAGATCGAAGTTTCTTTACTGATTTTGGAGAGCCAGCAAGTCCCTCTAGTCCCTTTTGAATAAAAAAAAGGGGACATTTGCCCTAAAGGTTTTTCAAAGAGAATGTAATATAAGAAAATGAGGTACATGTGTTACTGATGTTGAAGATTGCTGTTCTGAGTATTCAAGACGTGGTCGCTACCCATTGACTGTTTTTTACAATTTTATTTAAATTTTTTGAGGATCCATAGGAAAAGGAAAAATTTCGGTACCCACTGACCCCACCCACCATGGAGCCCTACAAGGGGACTTACTACAAAGTCACGCAAGGACAATGTAGCAACGCCAGGGTTTCGTGAGCACTATACCCAAACACCAGCATCAGGCACAATGTCCACAACACCCGTTGAGAACTTCCAACACTGGTACTTGGTTGACTCTAGCCCAAGTGGACCAGCCGATTGACCCAAAGGGGGGGCCACCCAAAGGCAGCCGCCTACAGGAATTGAGGCCAAAGTGGTGTGTTAGGGTTGGACCCCTCAACCACCAGGATCTTCTCCTCCCTTCACGGGTCGCCACGCGACGCAAACACGTGGGTGGATGTTTAGATCCCAGAGAAGGTAACCAGATAGAACAGAACCTTCCCTGGGAGGTCCCCTCACCACGTACAGGAAGACATTCCAGGATTGTCTTATAATAGAATCATCTTATATACCACAAATATGGTATAGTGTTTCATACTCATTTTTACTTTTAAGTGAAAGTTCAATGATTTGTGCAATATAAGTAATTGAATTACCACGTTTTTGCAGTATAATTCCTACCAGAAGTATCAAATGAAAGCTGCAATAACTGTATAATATAATATATAACAAGAATACTAGATCAAAGCTCCAGTAGTGGTACTAATACATAGCTGAAATACTAGACACCATAGCTCTAGTGGCTGTGTACAGTATGGTACATAGCTGCAATACGAGACCAGAGCTCCAGTAGATGTATAATATGATAAAAGCTGGAATATGAAATGTAAGCTCCAACAGTCCAGTTTGTGCCAGATAAAGAAACGCTCCCCTTTCTAAAGCACTTGGAATGTGATTTTTAAATCAGCTGTTAGCTGTACTGTGTAACCACTCACAACTTTAAAATGAACTAAAGGAATTGAAGTAAATTGTATTATAACATCTTATATTTATCAACTTTCAAATTGAAAATGGATTGAAATATATTACAAACTCAAACATGTAAAGTCATTGTGTTATGCACCTTCATTGTTCAAAGAAATATCTATTGTAAATTAAGTGCAAACAAGTTAATTCTTTTATTTTTATTATTTCATGTATTTAGGCCTTTAAGTATAACTGTTATTAGTTTTTCTCATTTTTAAGGATCTAGAAATGCAGTTACATTCACATGGAATTTCTGTCAGTGAATCCATTTGGCAACCTTCAACAGAAGCAGTTCTCAGCTCCTTTATTAAACAAGAAAGTGTCCCATCAAATCTCACTAACACTTCTAGTATGGCCAGCAGCTACACCTATCCTAATGAGAAAAACCCTTTGACCACTGTGGATATGGGATTGTTAGGATTGAATGGTGAGCAAGATTCTCAAGTGAGCCCTGCCCCAAGCCCTAGTTCTGGACTAAGTTCTATTCAGAGTGCGAGTCCTGGTCACCCGTATGGTCCATATGATGACATAATCATGGACGATGATATGCTTCCTGTGAATGGTGACCCTCTGCTGTCTTCTCATCATATGAAAGAAGATGAAACCCTGTCTCCAGACCACATGGAGTTTCTTCAGTGACTAATGAGAAACCAGGTAACAGATGACTATGATGAAAAATGGTCTTCAGACCACAGTTTTTTTCTGACCAGATGTTTCACCCATGGAAATTACTCATTGTTTGTTTGTTTTTTACCTATTTCCATATTGCCCAAGACCAGGATCAACAAAATATTTTGTTTATTCAGTGGACGAGTAATAAAAAATGTTAAGTTAAAGTAGCATCTTTTAAATAACTAAAGTGTGGTTAACAATGAAACCAACCATATCTTCTCAAGTAAAGTAATGTGTGGCCTGTGTTATCAATATTTTGATATAAATACAGAAATTTGAATTCTAGTATTGAATCATCTTGTCCTACTTTAATGGGCAGACTAGTGAAAAATATTAATATTTTTTTCCATAAAAAAAAAGTTACATTTTTGTTTTGCTGTTAGAAAAGTATGATGAATTAAGGAAATATATGAACAGACAGAAGTCTAATATATAGTAACAGGTTCCAAGGAACATGAACTCTCTAGTCTTAATAACTGAATTTTTATAACAAACCAAAAACATGATCAGAACTATCACATTGCCTTGCATGAAGTTCCTGACTGATTTATCAATATTTTTGCAGAAATTGTTGAATGTTTTGTGTTATCAGAATGTTCTATTACCATTAGAGATTGTTAGATTAAAATGTAAACACTTATTTATCTTTGAAGAATAGAGTATAGTGTTAGACCAAGGTTGGTGCACTTAGAACTTATCACCTGCATTGTACGTTGCTTGCAAATGACAAGCTTGTTTTATAAGCAAGTGCCTAAAAATGTGTTTATTAGAAAGTTGTTTTTTTCTGCTTTTGTTTTCAAATACATAAAAGTAATGTTTAGCCTAATGTAACTCCATAAAACTTTAAATACAAAAGTTTAGTAATCATTTGTAATAAACAGTATTGTACCAGTAAGACTACTGTAAAGCTATTTGATAATATATCAGAAAAAGTATGTTTTAATTAGTTATTTTGAATTCTTATAAACCATTCAAACTAGCCTTTGCCCTCATTTGTATGAAAACTTGAGGCTTGTAAACCAGGATGAAAACAATATCTTGCTCTGAAGTTACCTTTTGTCATGCTCAAAAAAAAAAAGTTACACCCCTGGTGGGTATACCAGTTTCATTCATTTATTTAAATGTAACAAGTCCTAAGTGTTTCTGACAACTGAGCTGCTGATGAAGTACATATCTGTAGCTTGTTTTTGTCATTTCTTTTCATTTAAAAAGAAAATTTACATAATTTTGTGATAGCTCAACACTTCTTTTTTCATTCCAGATGTGTTGTTTATTTGTTTGTCTTTTCAAATAAGAAATTTAATGAGCAGAAGGTAACAACACCTTTTTGAAATACCAGAACTTGACATTTCTGTTGATTGTATCTTAAATTTGTAGCTTTAATGGCAGCACAAAGGTAATTCATTGTTGTACTGTTTAAAGTAATTATAAAATGCATAAATATGTGTTTGCTAGTTAGGCTTTTGGGCTGTCTTTGAGTGACAAGACAGATATTTCTGGCTGTGTAAGATAATGAATTGTGTTGATGTTTTCAAAAGTTTGTGTGAAGATAATGGTCTATTCAGGTCGAGCACAAATCCAAAACAAGACTATGTTCTGACACATTTTTAAATTCCTATCAGTCTTGATAACTGTTCATGTTAAACATATTAAGTGAAATAAAATAAGATTTCTTAATGCATTGTTATTATGAAAGTACAGAAACTTTTATCTAAGTGATGCTTAATAGAAAAGGTATTAAAATTGCATCTTAAAAGAATGTAGATCCTCATGTTTAGCTACATTGTTTCTTCCAGTGTGGTTAATTAACCATTTCGAGTGCCTTATGAAGTGATTTTGTTTTTTCACATTCTCTTTACACTTGTGTAATATTTAAATGATTTTTTAACCCAAGTTTTATTGAACCATAACAGTTGAAATCTATTAGTTACAGCATTAACATCTAACCTACTGTATGACTCACTTCATTTGACAGTTTTCCTTAAATTTGGTAGGATGTTACTTGCTCATTATTTTGTAACCTCTTTTGCTTTTTCTGAAAGCATTCAATGTGTGATCTGTTATGCCATGCACTTACCCTGAGGTATACCATAAATTAATATATGATACACCGTGAGAAATCATTTTCTGGGGCATTTCGGTAATAATTGCCAAATCCCATACACACAGGGAAAATCCTCGGTAATCAGAAATAATTAATAAAAGTAACAACAAAAACTCCTTATACCCTGGGGCTTGGTGTGATAGTTCATGTATATCTGTCCATAGTGACCCAAGAATATTAATACACCATTAACTGCTTCTAATTATCTAGGATTAATGTTTTTAAAGCCTGTTTTATTCATGTTTACTTTTATAAGATCATTGCACAAGTTATGTTGATTGTGAAGAGAACTTTGAGATGTGCAGGTATTACAGTACAAGTATGTTTGTTTTTCATTGTATGGTTTAAAAATGCTGAAATAAGTATGTCTTGTGCACACGTGACAATGTAAATTTTGTCTGGTATGAAACATGGGCATGTACACAAGTCTCATTTCAACATTCAAGTTCTGTTTGCTTCTTTGTCAATGTTTATAATATTCACATGAATTGTTGTTGGTAAGTTTTTGTGCCAGAAGAGTTTGTTAGACAAAGCTCAAATATTACAATTCAAGACATATTTTTGTATATCTAACACTATTTTAAAGTAGAATCTCCATAAACCTTTTGGTTGGGTTTGATTCTGTATTAGTTGATAGACTAATTCAGATATATAAATATTTTTAATTGACATATTTTCTATAAAGCACACCTTTACAACACATCATTCAAACCACATACTTTCATCTTAGAATACTTAGTTTACCCTTACAGGATGGGGTTCGGTGTTGATGTACTGACTGAAGTAGTGAAAGCAACTGAAATCGGAAATTGTACATTCCAAGGATTTATATTGTACTTGGAAACATTGACATTATCTTCATCTTCTTGATTATGATACAGATGTGTTTAAAATATATATACATATATAATATCATGATGTTCAATCAAGTCATTGCTTTGTTATAGTCTTTTAGAATAGAGTATTTGTTCAAGTTAAAATGAATCATATGTTTAGAATTGTTTGTTATATTTCAAATAAATGTTTCATGCTTGTCAGATATTATCATATTTTTGTTTTTCATCATTGAATAAAAAGTGTTTATTAATATCTTTGTTTTGTGTTTTCATTCATGTGTGTCTATTTAAAAAATATGCAGCATATTTTGTTTGATTTCAGTATGTTTTGTTTATGGCTTAAAAATTTTTGGTTATAAAATATAAAGGAAAAAAAAATTTTGACATCAGTATTAAAAAGAAAACTGTGAGTTTTTATAATTATGATTCTTACAGTGGTTTCCTTTACCAGAAATGATGAGAACCGTAATTATCTTTATTCATAAAGATAATACATGTAGAAAGTTAGATTGAAACATGCCCATAAAGCTGATGCTGAGACTGCATTGTTTGCAAGCCTTTTCAACCATAAATTGTGTTATCATGTTGGTTATGTTTTATCTTTCACACATGATCATATAATAAGGGAGAGAACTGACAAGATTAGTGGCCAAAGTTAGTATTCAAGCAGTGTATCATTGATGTACTTAGAAAACAAAATCAAATATTTTGACAATACTCTTAGATTTATGATGCCCTCATTATTTATGTAGCGCATATTGGTGTATAGAAGGTAATTAATACAACAAACAATAAAAATAATGCCAAAATGGAGGTTTTTATTTAATTAGATGCTCAACACTAATTTAAAACCTCTTCAAGAGTCTTCACTGAAACAAAAACCAAAACTGAAAGTGCACAGCTTAATGATTGTGAAGCTTTATACTGTAAATTTTTGTTTTAGTGAATACTCCTGAGGAAGCTTTAATGTGATATGTTAAGCATCTAATTAAATAAAAATAAAAAAATGCATTTTAGTGTTGTATTTTTTATTTTCAGTATTATTGTGAAATCCTGTGGGAGATAAGTTTTGTTGTTGTTATAATACTTAATTTCACAAGTTCAAGTCCTTATCACATCAAACATGCTTACCCCCACTCCCAGCCATAGAGTAGTTATAATGTGGCAGTCAATCCTACTATTCATTAGTTGGTGGTGGGTAGTGATAATTACCTATCTTTCCTCACAGATAGCTCTTCCATAGTTTTGTGCAAAATTCAAAACTAAAAATGAATTTTTTTTACATTTTTTATTATAATTAGCCTGAAATAAAAGATTTATATAAAAAGGATAGGGTTGAATAATGTCTGTTTCTTCTTTCTTTTGTTACAAATATCTAATTACTCTTATTTGATGCTAACTGTATATAGTGGTTTGCAGAAGTTAGTAACTGATTTATCTAACCAATTAAGTACTTGTGTCTTTAAACTTAAAGCCAAAAGACCCATGAAAAATCGAAATGTGCCCTCTTCTTATGGACTCTTTCTTTTTTTTATCTGCCTTGGACAAAAATCTTCACATACCCCATCGAAAAGTTATCACACCAGAAATTATAGCAACCTAGCTAGACAACTCTGGTGACAGATTCTAACACTTGTATACATGATGGATAATATTTATAGTAAGATTATAATACCTTGAGTTTAAAAGCTATTTGTAGAATTTAATTTATGATTTTCAGCATTTTATTTGTTTATTTTTGTAATGGTGAAAAGTTTTAACTTTGGTTGAAAATTGTTTGTTTTTTGTCCCCCAGTGGCACAGCAATGTCTGTGAACTTGTGCTGCTAGAACCCAGGTTTTGATACTTGTGAGCATAACACATGTAACCCATTGTGTAACTTTGTGCTTAACTTCAACCAGCCTTTTTTTTTCCAAGCACTATAACATGGTAGCAAAATAATCTGATTAAATGCTGAAAAAAAATAGGTTTATGTTCCATGTTACCCATTTGGTCATTTCTCCTTGCACTTTTATTTTTCAACATCTATTCAACATCTAAGAAAACGAAGTAAGTGAAAAATAAATATTAAAATCAGAAAATCAAACTGATGATAAAAATAAATAAATAAAAATCAATGTCAATTTAGGAGTTTCTGTAGACCAATGAAGATGACAAATAAAATGGCAGACATTTACATTGTGTACAGAGGTGATCTATTGTGCTAAAAATCAAACATTTTTCATATGCAAATATAAGGTAATTATGAATAGTCATTACAGCATCTAACTTTGACTACTCTAGACAGGTTCCATGTGGATTATAACAATTCAATTTGGATGTTTGAGCTTTTCACAGTATTAACCTTGAAAACTGCCAAGAAATTTAACGTACTATGGGAAAGTAAAACAAATTTACCACAATGTTAAATCCATAGCTTTGAGTTTTTAAACTGTTTAACACAAATAATACTTCATGAGACATCTAAATAGTACAAGATGAGAATAGGTTATAATATGGACATCAAAAAGCATGTGTGCATAATGAACCAAAGCTATATAGTATTGTTTAACACTCCTACGAAAAGACGTTTCTAGTCCTGATTTCTCCAAGCCCGTTCCCCTGGCTGTGGTTTCGCTAGATAGGGACAGTGGGAATCTCGTTAATCCATTCATTAATGGTTTTAAATGGCAATTTCATTTAAATACAAAATTATTAGCCTAATATTAATAACCTTTCAAGTTGCTCTGGGGCCTATTAGGCCCCACTTTTCGTAGGAGTGTTAAGAAGTTTTTTTCATGTATGTGGCTTTGCTTTAATCTTTAGTTCTCCCATCAGCCATATAATTTTTAAGATCTTCCCATATCCATATTTTAATTATAATAGCTCAGTGTATCTGTAAACTGCTATAATTCACAGTTTCTACACATCTGTAACAAGAAATTAACAAAAAAGTTATGCTATATATAATGTGCCTTTTAATAAGACAGTGCTTCTTTAAATATGCCTGCTTTCCCAGTGGCATGGTAGTATGTATGTCTGTGGACTTACAACATTATAAACTGAGTTTTGATACCTTCTGCTATACCAGAATGACGTTCTCATTACCTGATCCTGCTGTGCCGATCTCGCCAACGGTTCCGCCGGTAATCGTCGACGGTCTGTCACCCCACCTCTCGCATCTTCAAATCGCCACGTTTATCGTGCACGCTAAGCCTGACGCTTCCTTAGACCCTTCCAGAACGCGTATTTTTCGCCGAGAGGGAAATTCTCCAACCGTCAACGCCTGCTGACGTATCCTATTTCTGCGAACCTTGGAATTCCCAATTTAATATTAAATGTTCACCTACCAACCTTTTCACTGTTTTCTTGAGAGGAATTCACCACTCCATTCAACCAAGTGAAATCAAACACGTCTGTGAGAGCCAAAAACAGTCTGAGATTTACGCCGTGCACCGGATATTCTCGAAATCCACCAAGCAAGCTACCAGCTACATGAAAATTGTTACGACTACCAAACAGTATGCCGATACCATTCTACGTAATGGTTGCTATTCATTTTAGTACTGAACGTCCCCGCCGTCGCTCAATTAATCCTAGGACACCCAATCAACTAAAACCTGTCTCGCCACCTCTCATATCACCTTATTTCAACCGCATCCCACAGTCTACAGAGAAATTGTATCCAGTAAAGCCGATATCCAACTCCACACAAACTTCCATCAAGATGCACGACAACCATTCTCTGACAACTGACAATTCGACCTCCGACCATGGACAGAACAAAACCCAGTATCTCAACAAATTCACTCAGACAACATCAATTACACTACGCTCTACATCTGCCCAGATGCAATCTAAACAATCTATCTACTCGAACAAGGCAACTGTAACAGACCAGCACCCGACCATATTCCGAGTCATCCAAGCTAGAATACCTACAAAACATAAAATGTCCCAGACGACCGAGGAATACCAGGTGAATGTACCTATTCAAGATACGACACCACACTCATCAGAACCAGGTTCATCTCAACCTTATGCAGAGGATCTCGAGTACTACACGCTATATGATTCTGTGCGAAGTACAAATCTTATAACAAGAGTAAAACGCCCGAGAAGCACCAGAGAAAGGTTGCAACGAGCACAGCATCTCTCCAGTGATGAGTGGTCGTTCCTTATCCCCCTTAATTATTAGCTCTCCCATTTCGACTTTCCCCAGCTATCCAAGGCACGGTCAGGGTTAATTATTGGCGACCTGGCAGTGAAAGTGGGTATTCTCGGAGTACTCCCGTTTCCCCCCACAGAAAAATTTTAGGCATTTCTTTACCTAGGCCCTGAAAAGGTGATCCGTTACCCTGTGCCTTCTCTTCATTTCATGCAGAATCTAAGTTTATATGTTTCCCTACCCTATCCTCTTTTTCTACCCCTGCTTGCTACGTTAGTCGTGTTACTTTTTTCCTCACTTCAAGTTAGCTCGTTCCTCCTTTTCTCCTCCAACTCTGGCCTTCACTACAAATACCCTCGAACGACCCCAAGTCGACCAGCAGAAATACACCAAACCACCAAGTGCCTATCCTTCAATTTCTGATGACTTTAACGTTTTTCATGCGCGGGACTGAAGAGAAACAGAAGTTTCTGAGCACCCCTGGTTTGCCTTTGGGGTCTCCCCAAAGGTCTTTAAAACAAAAACATCTACCAAGCTTAAAATAAATAAATAATGTTGAGATAATGCCAGGTTCTGGCCAGAGCTTTTGAAAGGTACACCCACTGTTGATAAAATCTGCTATATTATACATCTGTTCTCTGACCTCAACCCCATCAAACAATTTTGAGATGAATTGGAATGCCGACTGTGAGCCAGGCCTCCAGTGGCGGCGCTGGGCTTGAGCCCCCCCAAAATGAGCCAAAGCCCTTCAGTCCCCCTAATATTGTTACCTACATATATTCGTAAAATGTGGAAAACACAATCGTTGTTGTTGCTTAACAATTAACATCAAAGAGACATATATCTGTAGAACTCAACGTCTTCATTAAGACGGAAGTATGTGTCATGCGTCCCATAGCAACGTACTGAATGCACTGAAACTCATGCGCTGTATTGCCGCTCCCTGTGTAATGCCATTCTATCTTGAGCTTTGACGAAGATTAGATAACCACGTTGATATCAAGTTACAACAGATCATCAGGATTTTACTTGATAAACCAAAGGTTTCACAGGTATTTGCCCATTAATTTCATTTATCTTTTATTGAAAAGTAAAACATAGCATGCATGTATAAGTGTATTGTGTATAGGTCAAAACTATGAAGTATTTAGCTGGTGTTGTGTTTTCTGTGAGATCATTTTGCATTGTGTATCAGCCATCCAAAATTGTACTGACGATTGTGGCATACACATAAAATTGTGACTTACAATCCAATTAATGTTATACTTATGATTAGATAACCTTACATATTAACTGACCAAATAATATTTCTAAACAATTCTAGAATGAATTTCGAAATTGTCATTGGGCTATTTAGAAGTGCCTAATTTAATGTAATGTAGTAGTTACATTATTGTAACAGGTGCTTGTCACACTTATGATAATAAGAACAATATCACAATCACAGTGAACTTATGAAGAAACCAGCCTTTCTGTGAAGGTCAACTGTAATTTAGACATTTTGTTTTGGTGCTACTATGACCATTCAATATCCAGGCCGCGGGTTTGTTTTGTTCGAGTGCGTGATTCCCGCCTCGAATGCCTTAAACGTATGATCACCAAGTCGCTGACCATGGTGTACACTGTGCTTACGGCTAACGATCGGCTCAGCCCGATCGAGATCCAGATGCCAGCCGCACGCCACACACCCCGCTCACTCCAATTAGCTACCCACAGTTTTACAACATGCCCTATCAAAGTTGTGTTTGTGTTCCCTAATTAGCCCTGTAATTTTACATTATCACTACCCTCTAATTAAGTACTTGTGCTATATGGTTAAAGATAAACGCTTTCTCTAACAGTATTTCAAGGATATGTTCTGGATTTTTATGTGCTTTGTTTGTTTGTTTTTTTGGAATTTCGCACAAAGCTACTCGAGGGCTATCTGTGCTAGCCGTCCCTAATTTAGCAGTGTAAGACTAGAGGGAAGGCAGCTAGTCATCACCACCCACCGCCAACTCTTGGGCTACTCTTTTACCAACGAATAGTGGGATTGACCGTCACATTATACACCCCCACGGCTGAGAGGGTGAGCATGTTTAGCGCGACGCGGGCGCGAACCCGCGACCCTCGGATTACGAGTCGCACGCCTTACGCGCTCGGCCATGCCAGGCCTTTTATATGCTATTAATATAATTTGGTGATTTCAATGCCGCAGAGCAGTTGTTCGTAATGTTGAACTATGTTTAGTTGTTATTTGTTCCTTATTCATGAAATGACCAAATAGTATGTATGTTATATCTTTTTCATTAGATTTCGATGTTTAAAATGAATATCTTTTGTAATCCCTATTGCCAATATAAGAAGAGAAATTCCCATTCGTTTCATATAAACTAATACAACTTGGAAGTAAGAAGTGGTACTAGCAGTCAGCCAGCTTGGGGGTCACTTTGACGTTCGCGCGCTCTATATAAAAGGGAGTTATGTTTGTTTATGCGACTCGGCCTCACATTGGAACACACACTCAGTTTGGATTAATAAAAGGAAATCAAAATTAGCGACTCGTTTTCAAACAAGGACACTAACACACAAGACAAGACTCAGACATTACCCACCAAAACATAAACCAGTTATACTACACATAGGGTTGATTATGCAACACGACCTGCTACCCAATAAGAGGGAGCGAGTAGATGGCCCTACAAACACATGTAGTGCAAGTGAGGAAGACAGTGGTCATCATGAAGATGAGAATGCAGACACGACTAGTGCGGGACCCCAGCCGCAAGATGGCACCACTCACACCCAGGATGAAAAACTACCACCAGGACCCAAGGACCTGAGCCAGCTTCCAGATAGTATTCCTATCTGTCCAGACTTAAAGAGATACCTGACCACAGAATACAGCAGTCAGTCAAGGTCATTCAACAAGAATTGGCGTGATCAGCACTCGTGGTTGGAGTACTCTGTGACCCAAGATGCTGCATTCTGCTTCACATGTCGTCTTTTCACTCACACACACTTCAGTAAAACTGAAAAGTCCTTCACCCATGAAGGCTTCCGGAACTGGAAGAAGGCGACCACATCACTGAAGTCCCATGATAACTCTGCAGGACACAAATTTGCCATGCAAGCTTGGGCAGAGTTTAAATTGCAGAAAACAAAGGGTGCAAGGATCCAACATGCTTTCTCTGCAAGACATGCTAAAACTGTGGAGGAAAACCGACATCACATAAGAGCCATGATATATGCACTGCTCTACACAGCCTGCCAGAATGAAGCCCAGAGAGATCACAGGGAAGGTAGTCAGTCAGTTAACAGGGGTAATTTCCTGAAACTTCTTGACATGATTTCCAGGTATAATGAAATCGTGAAGAAGAAGCTGAGTGATCCTGGCAATGCCAAGTACATGCACCATGATATCCAAAACGAACTGTTTGACATCATAGCTGGAATGATCAGGAAGGATATCAGCAAAGAGGTCATGGAAGCTGAGCACTTTGCTCTAATGGTTGATGAAACAAAGGATGTGAGCAAACAAGAACAACTGTCCATTTTGGTAAGGTACCTCCACCAACAGTGCCTTCACGAGGAGTTCCTGGACTTCACAGCTGCTGAGGGTCTGGATGCAGATTCATTGCTCAAGAAAATCATGGAGACTCTGGCTAAATGTGGTATTGACCATAATGCCTGCATTGGCCAGTGCTATGACGGAGCTGCAGTCATGTCAGGGCGTATCAGTGGCGTACAGGAGAGGTTCAGGAGAGAGGTGTCTCAGGCTGTGTATGTCCACTGCTATGCATACAGGCTCAACCTTGTGCTAGTTGATTGTGTGCATAATGTCCAGGTTGCAGCAGAGTTCTTTGTGACAATTCAGAAGCTGTACAAATTCTTCTCTACATCGGTTGTGCATGAAGAATTTCTGAAGGTACAGAAGGAGCTTGAACCCATGAACCAGCACATAGAGTTGAAGCGACTGTCAGACACAAAATGGGCCTGCCAACATGCTGCTTGTCTGGCTGTGAAAAGAACCCTACCTGCCATTGTGACAACCCTAAAGCGTCTTGTGGAAGGGACAATGTCCACAGAGCCACTGAATCAAAGGGCCTGTGAATCCTACTAGATCAGCAGTTTGTAATCAGTCTAGTGGCCATAGAAAAACTACTGCTGATAATAAAACAGCTATCAGACCACCTCCAATCACCTGACATGCAGCTGGCCTCTGCAGAGGACCTAGTACAATCTGTCATCTCTGGTCTCTCGGAAATGAGAACTGAAGCAGCATGGAAAGACTTGGTAGAGTTGCTGAAGATATATGTTAGAAAGTGGGAATATGCACTAAGATGGTGCGTCAAGATGGACAGTGATCTGCCCCCAGACACCTGGACGAATTCATAATCACATCTAGTACTGGCAAAAGAGATGAACCAACACCAGATGCCAAGAGACACACCTTCTATGCCATCATAGACAGGATGCTCAATGAACTGAATAGAAGATTATCCTCTGATGTCTGCAGTATTCTGATGGGTGCAACTGCATTGAACCCCAAACACTCCACATTTCTGGACAAGCAAGCACTCTTAGGAATGGTAGCAAACTATGGTGTGGCAGAGGATGACCTCGCAGTGGAGGTCCATCAGTTGAACCGGCTAATTGCCAGGAAGAAAGGCAAGAAGCAGGAAGTATCCACACCATTGGAGCTTGCAACCAAGCTGGAGCCATTCAAGGATGCCTTCATGGATCTCCACAAACTTGTATGCATTGCTGTGACCCTGCCTGTCACTTCAGCTGCCTGTGAGAGAAGTTACTCATCTCTGAAACTTCTCAAGACATACTTGCACAACAGCAGTGGTAACAACTGCACCAGCAACCTTGATGTTGTATCAGTGAACTCCAGGAGGGCAAAACAACTCGATATTGATACTGTTATAAACACATTTGCTGCCAATCATCAGAACAGGCGCATTGTTTTGAAGTAATGTTGACTATAAACACAACATGATGAAAAATAGTTAGCCTGATAGTGACCTTACTTTTCCTTATAGTGTATTAACTTCACATGAGATAATTTGTTTCTGCTATGTAAACTATGTCTTTATGTTATATTTCTTTTGATTTATCACTTTACTCTTAATGGTATATTAAATGTTCAATCTAAGCTAATCTTGATTTTTTTATTATTATGTATTACCTTGGGTGGAATTTAGGTGAGCTTCCTCTTTTACATATACACATATTTTCATAAATAGATTATTTCTAACTTGTAATAATGAATTATTAATCAGAGCATGAGTTTCCAATGAAAACTGCATTGAAAACGCAGTTCAAAATAGCACACCTTTCTGAAATGTACCTTGGTATTTATATTACCCTCCACAGTTTACCTCACCCCCCCCCAACGAAAATATCCTAGCACCGCCACTGCAGGCCTCCTTGTTCGACATGAGTGCCTGACCTCACTAATGCTCTTGTGGCTAAATAGGAGTGAATCTCCACAGCCATAATCCAAAATCTAGTAAAATGCCTTCCCATGTTATCTCATGATCAAAGGCGTAGCTAGGGTTTTTAGCGCCCGGAGACAAAGTCAGTTTTCGTGCCCCCTCGTAACAAAGTGTAAGCCATAAGGGGGTTCGTCACGCTTTACCGGAATTTTATGAGTTTTAGAACATGAAAACCTGCATTTCGTGGGATATTTTTAGGTTATGAAGGAGATGAAAAAAGTGAAATAATTGAGGCAACAATGGTACTTTGAAGATACAATTGAATAACAGAGAAGGACAGAATCAGAAACATTTTGGCGCCCCCAACCCCGATGCTGCGCCCGTGGACAGATGTACACCCTTGCCTTCCCTAGCTACGCCACTGCTCATGGTTTTGGAATGAGATGTTCAATAAGCACATATAGGTGTGATGGTCGGATGCCCACATACTTTTGGCCAAGTAATGTATCTCCTGAAAGAACAAGGCCCAATCACTCCTTTGCCATGAGATCCCTGAAAGTTGTATTACTCCACTGTTCCATGCATAATGAAATAAATTTCCTAAGAATACCTTAAGAAAAAGTAGATATTAGTCAGCTTTACTTGGAAACCTAACAAGTAACTTTCCTACTAAGAAAAATACACCGCCAAATAACATCTAATCTTGTTCCAACTTTCCCCTACTACTGGTGTTACGCCTTTTATAGAATTCTGCAACAATATTTCAAGTCAGCAACTTGTGTTTCACTTTTTATTTAAGTAAAATATACCGTATTATTGCTACTTTCATTAACAGTATTAATTATATTGGTTAATACAATGAGTATTATTACTTTTTTTCCCTAGGTTTATTATAGTTTGGTTTATTTGTTTGTTTTAAATTTCATGCAAAGCTACACAAGTGCTATCTGCGCTATCCGTTCCTAATTTAGCAGTGATAGACTAGAGGGAAGTCAACACCACTCACCGCCAACTTTTGAGCTACTCCATTATCAACGAATAGTGGTTTGGTTTGGTTTGAATTTCGCGCAAAGCTACACGAGGGCTATCTGCGCTAGCTGTCCCTAATTTAGCAGTGTAAGACTAGAGGGAAGGAACTAGTCTTTACCACCCACCGCCAACTCTTGGGCTACTCTTTTACCAATGAATAGTGGGTTTTACCGTCACATTATAATGCCCCCACAGATGAAAGAGCGACTATGTTTGGTGTGACGGAGATTCGAAGCCGCGACATTCAGATTACGAGTCGAGTGCCTTAACTACCCGGCCATGCCAAGCCGAAAGCATAAAAGACAAACATTTTATATATAGATCATATTTCTTGTTCTTTTATGGATATTAATTGTTATTATTATTTATTATATACCTTTTTAATATAGGTATTATATTATACTTTAACTTCTAATACCCAGTTTACTTATAAATTTGAAATACGTGTTTTATTAAGTCAAGGATAAGATAACAATGATTTGTTTTATTTCCATTTTCGCAGATGGCCTAGCTGCTTTGTGCCATAAAACACAAAATCAACCAACCAACAACCAATTTCGCTTTGCGTTTCATAAACTATTCCTGCGATATTTTGTTTACTGTACAAGTCGGACTCGTTGGTGGTTTGGCGTCGAATACAAAATAAATAAGAGTGTGAAAAGGGCTAATAGAAAGTGTTGATGAAAACAATATCAATATTAATTATCATCATTTAAAAAAAGGTTAAAGAAATGTATGAAACTCGTGAATATTTTAAAGTTTTAAGCCACTAATGGAGTAAGGGGAATTTTCTTATTTCGCTCTTGATTTTATTGCTGTTGCATAATATTAATTTCCAAGATGACTGTAATTCGAATTATACTTTTATGGTTTTATGGACATGAGTTTCACCTTCGTATTAGTTTACCTCTTATGATAGGGATGTTGGTTAATTTTAGTGGATTGAGGAATGTATACTCTCTAAATACAGAAGGTGTAAAGGCTGAAAACATAATGAAAGCTCAATTTGAAAATAAAAATCAGTTAATGGAAGGACAAAAACAGTATGAAATGATTATGAGCAAGTTACCTCAATATGGACTGTGTTGGAAGAAGGCAGTAGAAGATCTTCATAAAGGTTGTAAAGAACTAACTGATGATATTCAAAGTCGTGTAGCTCTTAAGTTTACAAACTGTTTTTTACAGAAGTTAGGAATGAAAACATATCCTTGCAGTAGTGAAATTGAAGTTAGAGAATGTGTTTATGATATTGATGACAAAGCATTTGCATCATACACAGAATTTTTTACACACACTCAAAGTATATGTTTTTTTCTTCAAAGTCAAGTTTGGCAAGAACAAACAGAAGCTGTCATTTCAAAGTTGTCAATAAATTCTGCTCGGGTCAGCCATCAACTTAAAGTGGCAGGTGAAACACAAGAACAACTACTGCAGCTACAGAGACTTTCTCTCAGTAATCAAAACAAACTTGTCAGAAGTGGAGAAGGACTGAGTTTAGAGTTGGAGCGCTCACGAGATAATGTTCGGATTCTTTTTGAAGAGTTCAAGTCATCAACCAATGAACAGCGTGTGATGATCTTTGAGGTATTTGAACGTGTGTCTAAACTACAGTCATTTGTTCTTGGTGAATTTTCTGGATTTTATTCTTTGGTTTTTTATTTAGTTGTAGCCTTTGTGTCATATTTGTTAACATCCACATCTCGCACCAGGGAGGCAAGGTTTTGGCTATTTGCTCTTTTTACAGCAAACTTTCTCATTGAGAGACTACTTACTCAGTATAGTCTTGAAGCTGAAACTAAACAGAATAAATTGTTGGAAGCAGATGTAAGTTTTTAATTATTTTATTTTTTGTTAATATTAAGTGCGTATAAAATAGGTTTTGATTTATAATGAGCATAATAATCAAACATGTGTCTCATAAATTAATTTCTCTCAAAAATCCTGTGAATAAATTATGTTTGTAATAAGGAATAAATAATAATCACAGATTTGCTTTGCTTAAATGTAAACCAATATATTAAGAGAAAGAGTTTCTTTTACACTTGTCATTAACTTTGTAATCTTATTGTCAGATGTCAAGACATGACAAATAGGTAAACATATATTTACAGTTATTTATGTGTAGGTAGATAGGTAGACTTGAGAAGAAAATTAAATCCACTTAACAAAAGTATAAAATGGGGCAACTTGGTCCTTCTGGGCTGTCTTTCCACAGCCACTCTTTGGAGAAATAAAAATTTAAACCCAACCTCTATTTTTCAGAAAGTCAGTGATTCCCCTTTTAAACTTAAGCAGTGAACTTGTCTGCTCTATTACCCATGGTATCTCATTCCATAAGTCAAGCACTGTGTTATAAAAATAAAACTGTCTTGGTTTGAACTTAGCTTATCTTTTCTAAAACTTAAACTTGTGTCCTCCTGTCTTATTATAGTTAGAATATAGCACAAAGAAGTCAAATTATTTATTGTATTGATTCCCTGGATAATCTTATAAACTTCAATAAGATATTCTGCTTTCTTTTCTCAGGAGATAATAATAAACCTTAGTCCATTCCTATCAGATAATCTCTTCATCACTGGAATCAGTGTATCTGTATTATTTCTTAACTGAGGAAACCAAACCTGTACTGTTCTAAGCAAAGTCTAACTAGTGACTTTTCTGAATAGATAATTGGCTCATTTTACTAGTAATCAATGTGCACACTAATTTTTTTTTGTTTTTTAGCTTTGCCACT
Organism: Tachypleus tridentatus; assembly: GCF_004210375.1. NCBI lineage: Eukaryota > Metazoa > Arthropoda > Merostomata > Xiphosura > Limulidae > Tachypleus > Tachypleus tridentatus. Next base: position 111,390,339 of record NC_134830.1, read on the forward strand.
GGCAACCGAGCACTGTTTCAGTGCCTTCACTGATGTATTTGCTGAGGTATTTTTCTCCCTTTGTACTGTTGAGTGGATTTTCATCTATTTTAAATGCGTGATTCAAATTTTGTAACCCAAATGCATTATGTTGTAATTAATTGAAGACCAATAATAATCCAAACATCTGCAATACAACTACAAATATGCAAAAAATCTAATGTGAATAGGAAACTAATGATTTCTGCATTACACTCCTATCAGTATTGCTAATGGAAATCAGACACAGTAAAGACATTCCATCTGTAGGAAAAGAGTCCAGTTTGACTTGACTACATTAATAACCTTTGCTTATGCCAATCCAACCATCCTTCACCTCAGTTAACTAGTTTTCTTCAACCCTAAGATATTTTTTTTTCTCTTACAAACTCTACATCCACACCAACTCCATTAAAACAAGTAATGTTAAAAAATATCTGTAATATAAGATTTACTTTTAGTGGATTTATATTGTTGTTTTTCTTTGTTATAAAGAGCTTTGAACTCAGTATTAAAGTTTCACTTAAAAAATGGGTACACTTTTGCAACAATAAAGTTTGTTGTTTATTCAAAAATGACCCAGTTAAAAGAAACCAATAAGAAGAAATAAGACTAGAGATAAAAATACAACAATTAACACATCATCATCATCATAATGTACAAATTAACAATAAAACACACACACCAAAAACAAAAAAGATTCTTACCTGGTCTATTTAGCAGTAAGTGAAAGCATTAACAACAAAAGTTTATGTTCTTCCCTCAGTATAGCTGTGGTATTTAAACATATCAACCATTTTCTAACTTTTTGTTTGTTTTTGTTTTGTTTTAGTAATTGATCATTTTTCAGAAACTTTAAAGTGAAGAAAAGCATAAACATAATTATACCTGTTGTTATACCAGGCGTCAATAAATATTTTCTGATCCAGGAGCAAGGTGTGCCTAACCTAATTTTGTTATTATTTGTACCAGGAAATGGGAGGCTATGTATATTTATTTACTTTCACAGCAATGAGTGTATGCTAACAATCACGTGATATCAACAACCATTTGATAGCATTGCCTGAACCAACTGATTGGATTGAGAAAAAGAAGAAAAAACAAAATGGCATAAGATAAATAACATGAAGTCACAGTGTTTCATTCATGGATACAAACATGAAGTGCTGAATATGCCATTAAAATACAAGAAACAAAGTTAGATTTAGGACTGAAAGAACACAAAGGTAGTTCTAACCTTCCAAAACTATTCTAGATTCAAGTTCTATTTAGCACAGCCTTACACATTAATAAAATGGGAGGAACCACTCCGTGCCATGATGAAATTTGTAGTTGCCATGGTGATCTTTGTGTCCAGAAGTTGTCAAGACCAGTATTACACATTTTAAATCTTCCAAGTTCTATCTTCTGTAAACTAGTTACTAAATAAACATAATAGTAATTACACCACGATGGCATAATCTATAGTCAATAATAAGTAAACAATTTGAATGGAGAAAAAAACAGCTACTTTTGATTTCCTCCTTTCCTTTTTTTTTTTATAATGTAAAGAAAATTCTATGTAAAATATTGCTTAAGACCTATGTTAAATTATCTATATTAATGTTTAAAACATAGAATAAAATGTTTTATAATTGTTTAAGTTAAATTCTGTTTCTCTAACAGTTGATTTTCATTTCTTTTTTTAACAGGGTCCTGTTTATTGGCACATTTCCCTGTGTCGGAAGCTAGTGTGTGGCTTGGCAGTAGCTATTTTAAGCTGGTTTGCTTATAAGTTCCAAGATTTTGCAATTATAAATAATCAACTTTTAACAGAAATACAACAGCAAAACAGAGAACTAAAGATCTATCTTGAAAACATGGGTAAAAAGCTTTATTACAATAGTATTTTGAAACTCTCATAGAAACTTTGAAAGACTTCCATACTGCTATCTGTAAGTCATAACAGAGTAAAGGAAAGATTTTTACTTTAGATGTGTATTAAAAAGCAATGTAACTAAATAGTAAGAATAAGTAAAGGTATAAATAGAAACATTAGAAAACCAAAGTTATAATTGATAAAACTACAAAAGCCAAAAAAGAACACCATTCAGTTGAAAATGAGAGAAACCACAGTTATTAGTATGGGAGTTTTACCCTAAAAAATTTATGGTTACACATAAAATCTCATTCTTATCAATTTCTCTTTTTCTTTTCAATTGAATGTTATTGTTAATTTAACATGTCCATCTATTTTCTGCTGCTGTTACTACTTCCAGTTGTTGTTACCATTATTATGTACTTGAAATGTAATTATTAATTTGACCTTAAAAGTTCTTACTTGCTGACCTCTAAGCTAAGAATAGCTTTCATATAATGTCATCTGGTGTTGGTCATGTATGATATACTGTAAGAAATCTCAAGAAACTATTTGAAAATTAATACCTAACTTCTTCAAAGACACCAAAGTTAAGTGTTTACTCCTTGATGGATTGTTTCTTCACATCTGTACTTGAAGATAGGTTGTAGCTCTGTTGTGACATCAGTCCTATATTTCAGTGTAGGTTCTATCTTCTTTGTGAAACTAGTCAGCTCTATACCTGAATATAGGATATATCTTCTTACTGACACTGAAATCAGTTCTATACCTGAATATAGGGTATATCTTCTTTGTAACACTAGAGTCAGTTCTATACCTGAATATAGGGTGTATCTTCTTTGTGACAATCGGATCAGTTCTGTAGTTGAATATAGGGTGTATCTTCTTTGTGACAATCGAGTCAGTTCTATAGTTGAATATAGGGTGTATCTTCTTTGTGGCAATCTGGTCAGTTCTATACTTGAATATGGGATGTATCTTCTTTGTGACAATTGAGTCAGTTCTATACTTGAATATAGGGCATATCTTCTTTGTGGCATCAATCAGCTCCACACCTTAATATAAGATATATATTCTTTGAAGCATCAGGCAGCTCTATACTTGAATATAGGGTATATCTTATCTGTGACATCAGTAAGCTCTATACTTGAAAATAGAGTATCTTGTTTGTGTTATTAGAGTGAGCTCTATACTTTAATATAGAGTATATTTTTTATAACACAGTCAGCTCTATACCTGAACATAGGGTATATCTTATTTGTGACACTATTGTCAGTTCTATATTTGAATGTAGGATATATCTTATTTGTGAAACCAGAGTTAGCTCTATACTTGAAGATAGAGCATATCTTATTTGCTTTGAGTAAACCCTCTCACTAAGGTAAGTAGCTTTTGTGTAATTCAAAGCTCAGCACTGAAGTAACTGTATGGTTAATGGTAACATAGAAATAATATTTTTATTAATTTCTTACATAGTTCTGTCAGCCTTCAGAATATCCAAGAAATTTCAGAGTGAGGGAACACTCATGGCAAACAGCTGATGTTACAGTAATGAAATACTAAAACATAATCAGCTTTTGTAGCAGAAAAAACATTGTGTAACGTTTATAAAGCTAACATAAAAAGTAGGCATATATGTGAGTGTGTGTATGAAGATAAGTTTAGGTATATAATACTTAGAAGGTATTTTATAAAATAAAATGTGTTGAGTATTAATGGTGTAGGTATTCACTGAAAAAAATCACATTTGATAATCATTAAGATTTCCACATTTTAAATGTTAAATATGAAATCTGAGTTTAGTAAAAACCTAAATAATTTTTACCAGACTCTTGCAGCCATATGTTAGCTATGCTTACAATAATGAATAAGCATTTGTATAACTGATTTGCTTCATTTTTAAAATGTTATCTGGCTTTTGCAATCAAGAGTGTAACAGTTACAAAATATATAATTTGATCATTCATACATGTGAAAATTAGTAGTGTTACTTTGTTTTTTGCTATTATAAAGTAAAAGGGATGTAAATAAGCTACATGTTTCTAATGACATCATTTTGAAATTGGATAAGGCTGTATAGATAAATTGTATAAAAGAACTGAATACTTTTGTAACAGCTTGAAGTTGAATGAGACTGTACAGATAAAATATAATAAGAGCTACGTGTTTCTGTAACAGTTTGAAGTTGAATAAGATGGTATGCATAAGGTATAAGATCTGTATGTGTCTCTAACAGCTTGAAATTGGATAAGACTATATAGATAACTGTTTATATAGGAACCAGTTCTGCTCAGGTTTCACTTGAGGATGATTTTAAGATATGAATGATGTCATATGTGTACATAATTTTTCACAAGATGTTTTTGTAGGCTGAAAAATATTGGTATAAAAATAGTGTAGCACTATCACTTCATTCCCAGAAAAGTTTGAATAGAAGAAGACAAAAGAAAAAAAAAAATTATATTAGTTGTTGTCATTTCATTGCAAATTCTGTGAATGGATTTTAAATATTTATTATTTTTCCCTATTTAGTTGTAATAGTACAAAAAAGCATATACACACTGCTGGCCAAAATCTCAAGGCCAATGAACATGAAGAAAAAATATGCATTTTGCATTGTTAGACTCAACCACTTGTTTGAGTAGAGCTTCAAAAATTGAAATAAGAAAAGGGAAAAAAACAACTTTTTTAGCATTTAATAGGGAAGATGTGAACACTATGAAATTAGCCTAAATACTAGCTGATCAAAAATTTAAGACCATACTGAAACAAAGCGTTAATCGGTAAACACGTAACGAAATTCAGTCATTTGTGTTCAAGCATTAGCGTTTTCAACATCTTCCACTGACATGTCCTGTGTTACATTGGGTAAAAACATGGCAAAGGCTAAAAAGTTAACAGACTTTGAACGTGGCAGAATTGTCAAGCTGCAAAAGCAAGGTCTCTCTCAATGTGCCATCGATGGTGAGTTTGGGCATAGTAAAACTGCTGTTAAAAATTTCTTAAAAGATACTGAGGGATACGGAATGAGAATTTCAAGTGGTTCACCTAAGAAAATTTCACTGGCATTGAGCAGGAGGATTTAACAGGTTGTCCAGCAAGACACCAGCCAATCGTTGAACCTGATTAAGGCCCTTACATATGCAGAATGCAGCTCAAGAACAATAAGATGGCATCTATAAGAGAAAGGCTTTAAAAACCATAAATGTCTTCAAAAGCCACGCCTCCTTCGACACCATGAAATAGCTCAGTTAAATTTTGCTGAGAAGCACCAAACATGGGTCATAGAAAAGTGGGCGAAGGTTTTGTTCTCTGAAGAGAAAAAATTAACCTGGGTGGTCCAGGTTAATTCCAATGTTACTGGCATGATAAGGTAATCTCACTAGAGACATTTTCTACATGACACAGTGGAGGAGGTTCTATCGTAATCTGGGGTGCTTTTTCCTTACATGGAACAATGGAGCTTCAGGTTATACAGGAGCGTCAAACAGCAGCTGGCTACTTTGGCATGTTGGAGAGAGCATCCTTATTGACTGAAGGCCCTCGCTTGTGTGGAAATGACTGGATCTTTCAGCAGGACAATGCTACAATCCACAATGCCTGCAGGACAAAGGACTTTTTCATGGTGAATAACGTGATTCGTTTGGACCATCCAGCGTGTTTGCCCGAACTGAACCCCATTGAAAATGTTTTGGGGGTGGATGGCAAGGTGAGTCTATAGAAATGGACATCAATTCCAAACAGTGCATGATCTTCGTGAAGCCATCTTCACCACTTGGAATAACATTCTAGCCAGTCTTCTGCAAACGCTTATATTGACCATGCCAAAGTGAATATTTACAGTTATTTGCAATGATGGCCATGCAACTCACTACTGAGACCTCTTGTTGGGCATTTCCTACCCTGTTTAGGACTTCTTTTTGGAATGGTCTTAAACTTTTGACTAGCTAGTATTTAGGCTAATTTCATAGTGTTCACATTTTCCATATTAAATGCTAAAGAAGTTTTCTATTTTTATTTTCCCTTTTCTTATTTTCATCTTTCGAAGTTCTACTCAAATAAGTGGTTTAGTCTAACAATGCAAAATGCATATTTTTTCTTTATGTTTGTTGGTCTTAAGATTTTGGCCAGCAGTGTATGTATGAAGTTGAATTAGAAATTTTTACAGCCTGTTCCTGTGATGATTCTTATGTAAACGTTTGTGGTTCCATGATGTTATAGTTAACATAGACCACTGGCTGGTGCTTCTGATGGAAGTATACTGTAACATTTAAGTTTACAAGTTGAGATTCAGTAGACATGTAGCAGATGCTGTAAATCTCATAATGCATGTGTGCTGAAGTCTTATCAGAGATTCTGAAACCTTAATTATTTTAAGAACTTTGTGCACGTGTTGATGTTGTAAATGTATATCAATAATATATTTATAGTAATGCAATAATTTGTTTTTTGTTTTATTGTTTCTCTAGGGCACAGTACTCCTGGAAGCTTTCATCCAATGGCTATGGAAACTTCACTAAATAACTCCTCTTTTTCTGACCAGAGATCATTCACTTCAGAATCAGGTAAGACCTACATAAGAGCCAAACTTATAAGTGATCTCCAATCAGTTTTTCGTTAGTTGAAAAAATGCAGAAATTCACCTGGCAAAACACTGATTATTAGTGTAGTTCTTTAGTTTGAAGTGCATAGGTATCCTAATTCACTGTTGTGAACATGTGAAACTGGATCATGGGTCAAAGGCTATGTCATTGTGTTTCTTGACTTGCATTCAAAATTTTATTGAACTACTGTTTTATGAATTTATGTCAATAAGTTCAGAATCAAACTGTAGATTATAATTCAAACTTTAATATTATGTACAAGTTTTTTTTAATTTAAAATTAAATATTAAAATAACACATCTCGATATAGACTTTAGTGAGTCGTGGTATGTTGAATGCAGTGCTGTTTAAAATTAAATGTCTGTGATGTCACAATACTAAGTCCATAGTTTCATACGAATTAGGAACTCAAATTACTAATATTAACAAGCTAGAATATAAAACAAGAACCTTGTATCTTTTTACTTTGCTGAGATATGGCTTATGTACTGAATCAAACACAGTGGCCCTGTTCACCTCTTTCCACTTTTGAAAATGCTCCCTTATATACACTTACTTCAATATATAATATGTAAATAATTAATCAACAGCTCAGAACGTCCCCAAAGTGCTTTTCTCAGCCATTTTGATCAGTGGAAAGGCTACCACATTCTTTCAATCCAAAATTTCAAGGAAGTAGATTGTGTTTTTGGTTTACTCGAAGTTTCACATTTTTTGAAATCTAAATACAGCTTAGAATTTTACTGTCATTTATTGAGATTAGTATCTATGTTACCATTGTACTTATTTATGATTTTTTTATTATTCAACTGTATATATGAAAAACCTAAAAATATTTGTTTGATATCCTCCACTCATGAAATTTTAAAAGGCTTAGCAACCCATGTCCTGCAACCGAGTAAAAGCTTATAATGAGAAGAAATAATTTGCTTTACTTCTTGATTTATTGTTCTATATTTTAAGAAAAATAACTTTAATAATTTATTTCTAAATAGTAATTATCTATCTTTAATAATTGAAATGTGACTATATATTACAAAATACTAGTCCAATAAAATACAGCCAAGACAGGGAAACTAAAGGTCACTTCTATATTAGGGAATATGTAACATGAATGCAATATATATACACATAATGTTATGAGACTTGAGAAACTTAGACTAAACAATTATATTTTCGCATTATAATATGTAGTCATTCTAGCATGAAAAAAGAATATTTTATACTTATTTCCTTGTTTTTTTTTATGATGGCTAGAAAGTTGGTCAAGTGACAGACCCCACAGAGTATAGAGAATAACATAAAATGTAGAGTCTTACCGAAAACAGACATTTGAAATGTGTTTAGGAGGTTTTAGAGATTACACAAATATGTGATTTTTGGGTTGAAGAATAGTTTTTAATCATAACTTGAAATCACTTTGCACTCAGACTAGTAACAAAACACTCTTATTTTCAAAAACAAATCTTTAGTAAAAATATTATATTAAAAAATCTATATTTTTTTGCACAGAAAATTATTGTAATATTGAATAAAAGTCTGCCACATTTTGTGAAGATACACATGCTGTATCAAAAGTTATAGTGCAAATACTTAACATGTGCAAATGTGTAGACAAACTTGTACATGGGTCATTCCATGTCAAATCTTCCAGATTTTAGAAACTTTTCCAGGTAACCCCCTCAGAATGCCTTGAAAAAATTCACATGTGCTCATTTACCCATATAATGAACAACTGCCAAAGATTAGATCAATATCTCTAATAGTTTCTGATTTACAGCCCTGTAAAATTTAATTAATGTTTTGTTTTATTTGGCAAATTCATGTTTGGGCAACTTTGGCTGCTTAAAGCTGCAAGAGTAATGGTGGTAGAAGGCTGAAATTTACTACACTGATTGAATTAATCTCACAGAATTAAAAAATGGTCTCAAACCAAGTTTATCTCTCTTAGGATTTACACAGTGAGGCTGTAAAATCACCTGAAAACCCCAAATCAAAAAAACATTGGTTTATTTAATAAGCCATACCTTTAAGACATAATATGATACAAAGCTGAATTTTGTTTTCAAATATCGTATGACATATCAGTTGATAAATCAGCAAGTGTTGTAATTAAAAGCATATTAGATCTCCTGTAAAAAAACTTAGTTGCATGCAACTTTTTATGATTTAGCTAAAAATAGCCCTACTTCAGGCCACAGTTTGACCATGTCACCAGTTATTCAGCCTTTTCAGATTTTTACCATATATTCTTACATCTCTGAATATGATCTACAAAACAAAATCAAGGTGTTAAATCTATTTTTTGAGTTATAAGTTTTTAAAGTATCCTCTGACCATATATTGTTTACTTGAAACAAAAAACTTCAATTCAGATGTGTGCAAATATATCCATACAATTTTGAAATAATTTATTAATCCCATTGAAATATTCTAATCAGCCTTTACCATATATTCTTACACCTCTGAGCATGATCTTCAAAAAAATCAAGGTTATGAAAAATAATAATTTATCCAATTTTAAGTGTCTCTGATATGTACCATTGGGCAAAGGACCACATTCAGGGCATTCAGTTCTTTCTTGGCAATCAGAAATCAGTCCTGCAGAATTGTGTAAAGTTTGATCAACTTGAGTGCTATGAAAAATGCAAAAATGTAGCAGGTATTAGGTCACATCATAGCTTTATTCCCCACTCTACCAACAAATTGTATATGAGAAGGCTATCAGATGATGATGTGTCCACAGTTGTAACTGTTGGTAGTAGCAGTGAAAGTGATGCTGCAGCAGCTCAAATAGGGTCTAATAATAATTATCAGCCAGGGAAATATGTGGCATGCATATACGATCATGAATGGTATGTGGGAAACATAAAAGATAGATCAGATGGACATTCCAATGTGTTGGTGTCATTTATGAAGAAATCATGAAACGAATTGTTCTCGTGGCCTGAAAGGTCATGTAAAGATGAAAGCTGGATTCCTTTCCAACATATTTTTTGTCTGATAAGTGCACCTACTATGCAAGGCAGTAGTGCTCACCATTATGTTCTAAGTGATCTCAACATAATCAAACTCGAATTTCAGAAATGTATTCAAGCTGTCTGAACAAAGCAATGTTTATTTGATGTTGTTAAGGCTAAGTTATCACCAAAGCAGTTTTTGAAACATTTCATTGTCACGAGTATTGCAGTTTGGTGTGACTACAATCTTTCTCAGTTATCCCCTGTTGTAGCACTGTTCTTTTTGTGTCTGACTTACCTTTGTATTTATTATGAATCTTAAACTCAGCCATATCTGCATAACTGTAATGCATACACAATATATTTGCATTGCCATGTGATCTAACTAGTTAAGAAAATAAACTTGTTCAGAAATGAATTAATTCTTTCTTGTTTCTTACAACTTCATTATTTAACATTGTGAAAGGCTGGTTGGAATATTTCAGTAGGATTCATAAAATTCTGACAGGTATTTTTCAAAATTATACGGATATATTTGCACACAGTAACACACCTAAACAGAATTTTTTTAAAAATAAAAAATGTATGGTCAGAGGATACTTTAAGAAATTATAACTCAAAAAGTAGATTGAACACCATCCTAATTTTTTTTTGTAGATCATATTCAGAGATGTAAGAATATATGGTAAAAATCTGAAAAGGCTAAATAACTGGTGACATGGTCAAACTATGGCCTGAAGTGGGGCTATTTTTAGCTAAATCATAAAAAGTTGCTTGCAACTAAATTTTTTACAGATCTAACAGACTTTTAATTACAACAATTGCTGATTTATCAACTGATATGTTATAGGAAATTTGAAAAAAATCAGCTTTGTATCATATTAAGTCATAGAGCTATGGCTTATTACATAAACCAACGTTTTTTTACGATTTTGGGTTTTCAGGTGATTTTACTGCCTCACTGTGCAAATCTTAAGAGAGATAAACTTGGTTTGAGACCATTTTTTAATTCTGTGAGATTAATTCAGTCAGTGTAGTAAATTTCAGCCTTCTACCACCATTACTCCTGCAGCTTTAAGCAGCCAAAGTTGCCCGAAAATGAATTCGCTAAAAATAAAAAATTAAATTTTACAGAGCTGTAAATCAGAAACTATTAGAGATATTGATCTAATCTTTGGCAGTTTTTCATTATATGGGTAGATGAGCACATGTGAATTTTTTCAAGGCATTCTGTGGTGGTCACCTGCAGCCCCCTGGATGATTTATATCATACTCAGCTTGCCATGAAAGGGCTATATAAATGCATGATAAATCAAGGTAAATAAAAACCTGATTAATAATTAACTTGTTCTATTTGTATTGCTTATCTGGTGAGTGTACTTTAAAAAAAAAAGGAATAATTTTAAAACTTACCACAAGTATGTTCATGTCATGGACTTCTATAAGTGCTTAATGGTCACTTGATAAAGAACAATGATACTTTTCTTAACAAACAATAAATGTGTAAATACGTTCCATTAAAACATTGAATTTCAGATCTTCAGAAAGTTCCTTCTATCTGATGCTAGTTCTTACATGGGAAACACTAAGTAAACTTTTTTTTTCTGTAATAAAATTCAATATTTACATGTGTTCTCAAGCATGATTTATATGTGAACCTCATTAACGGTTCCTCATATTACATTATAGATACATGTATGTCAAATGTTCAAGTAAAGTTTGAAACCATTGATATTTGACTGGTGTTTGGGGAATGTTTTCACCAACAAATGTCAAATTTTGTAAACACTTTTTTTTGTATAAATAAATAATATGTTGGCAACTTTCTTGTTTATTTGACTTTTAAAATAGTGACAGCAGTGGAATATGGATTAATTTACTGTAAGACAAAGAAAACCACAACTACATAATTAAACTAACCTGACAGAAGAACTGAAATAAGCATAGTTTAAAATTTGTCGACTTTACATAGAATTTTATTTAATTTCACATAATAATTTTTGGTACATAATTTACTTGATTGTTTACGAACATAGGTTTGTTTCTTTTGGTTGATTCTTATATTTAAAGTTTTATTTTCATCCTGTGTGTCTTTCCACAGGTCTAAACAGTTCTTCAGATTTTTCTGATGATGAAACCTTCATCTGCAACCTCTCGCATAGTGAAGTAAATAAAGAAAAACCTGAAACAACACCCAATGGCATACACCTTGGAGATAGAGGAGACTTGAAAATAATCAGCCAAGCAGCATTTGGTAAAAAATTACATCTAGTAAATGTGCTTAGTTAAAGTCTTCTTAATTTCATATTTCTACCAAGCTTCAGGTAGAACAAATGACATAATCCTCTGAATCCAGGTAGATCAAAGTATGCATGTCATTACCTTTTCACAGAGCTACACTTACAGTTAAACTACTTTGTTATCAGTGTATGTCAATAAATTTAGCACCAAAGTATAGTTTATAATGCAGATTCTTATATCATTTAAGTTTTGATTTCTTAATTTTAAAAGTAAATATTTCAATGAATTCACAGTCTTTGTTTCTATTTTAGGTGTTCTTTCTAACCCTATTTGTGTGTCTAAGTTCAAATTAAATTACACACGTATATACTACTGAGACATAACCCAAATTCATAGCCACTAATCTTTCAGTTTTACTGAGCTAAATCGGAAAATAAACCCAGATGTGACATTTTCCAGTCAAAGCTTCATTTGAAAAATGTTATTAGTCCTCTCAGATGTTTGCTACTTGATTTATAAATAACCACAAGAAAGAGAGAATTTTAATTTACTGAATTGTTTATAAGGCTAATTCACTTTGATGACAATTTATGAATCATTATGTTACTATCAATGAGACACCTTGATTAGCCAGTGGAATTATTTTAAATCACTTTGGATTAGTTAGAAAGCTAATTAAATTAATGACAGTTATAGAACATTGTATTTTTTGTATGTTATTATTTTGAGTTCTACACTGCATATCTGAAATAAGTTTTCAGTAAGATACTACTGACAATCTTAACAGAAATGTAAGATTATCAAAATTTCAATTCCAACAAAGCACAAGACCTACATGCAAGTACTAAATTTCTCATTTTTTATGTATATATTTTTTGTAGTTGTTATTAGAGTAAGCAAAATGGGAAAAATTAAAATCTTTTTAAAAAAAACCAATATTAGTAAAGCATGCTAGCAGCTGAATATTTTGTTTACACAAAACTGCCCCACTGTGATAAATTGTCTTGTCGTAATTCTAGAAGACAAAAGATAATTTGGTTGTTTTTGTTACTTTGTGCTTACAAAATTAGATAAATTGACCTAATCCATATGGTGTTAGGTTAGAGGAAATTACAGATAAACTATACAGTTTTCCTGAGAGGAAACTTTATATTCATTTAGGGAGTTTTAAAGGCTATGTGTGTGAAAGTTAAAGTATTTGTATTCTTAACATGAAAAATCACCTTACATTTGGATGAACTCAGTAAATAAAGGCTTCCTAACTTCAGAGATAAATCTGTCGCTAAAAATACTTTAATAAAAAAATCATATTACGTACAACAGACTTTAATGTTCACTAAAATTCTGATAAATTTTATGAAGATTTGTTTCATAGTTAGAAGGTCAGTCAAAATTACCATACCCATACATGAAGAATTAAAATAGCAAACAACACTTATGATTATTGTTGGGTGTATAAAAACATTAACATCAGTCGCACAGAAATTAAGTTGAAACTGTATAATGTAAATACAAACTAACTTTAAATTGCCACTGTATTAAGAAATACAGCAGCTAGACTTAACTGGAAATAACTGTCCTAGCTATTTCACTTATATAACATTTATGAACTTTGAATGTTTGACTTCTGCCTTTGAGATATTCTAAAAATTATCTTCATTTGTAATTAGTTTTATTTTTCTTCTAAAACTGATTTAGAATTGATAATTATATTATTCTTCAGATATGTTAAAGGATACCCACGGATTTACTGCCTGGATAGATGCCTAATAATTGTAGTTATTCTTTAGGTGATTCAAATGTAGTTCAAAAGGAAAACGAAAGAATTTGAATGACTGATGTATAAAATACTTGACCAAAATGATTTTAAAAAACAGGTAGTTACACAGCTTTACAAAGATTAGTGATATTAATTTTAATGAAATTTTGTTATATACTTCTTTGTATTTTTAGGGGTGACATCTGATGTTCAAGTGAAAAATGAACCTGACACACCAGAAGTCATTGTAAGTGTTTGTACATTTTTATGTTAGTTATACAAAGATAAAATTAACTGAAGAAATGTTTCTTTTCAAGTACTATTAACTTTGGGTTGCCAGTCTGCTATGCTGTGCATGTTGACAACAGCTTGTAGTTTCTATAGCAAAAGGTTCCATTATCAGGCTATCTTGTTCAAAGCATGCCCATTCTTTTCATATGGTCTCCATTTTAATATATTGGGACAAGCATTAACAGTCCCATAACACACAAATTCACAAGCAGTATGTCTTTAGACACTTGATATATGTTACCCATCAAGTTGTATCTGGGTTGCAACCTGTGGATGTATGGCTTATGTTGTGTTCCAGATGAAGATCCTTTGTTCATGGATTCTAACAAGATGCTGCACTTTGCTTACCACAGCTGAAATACAACTTGTTACACAAAGTTTATTCATATTCCTTTGTTTAAAAATGAAGATATCCCTTGTATGTGTGGTAGCATCCTGCTGTCTGCAAAAGGACTTTCCACTAAATTTTCCTGTTCTGAATCATTTTGATATCAGTTACTTATCTTGCTGTACAAGTTTTTTTATTTTTCTATATGATATACAACCAGAACTTCTTTAAACATTTTCTTGTAGGAGCGACGTTACAACCTTCGTGCTCGTATCAGGCCACAGCAGACTGTAAGTGAAGTTATTACTGATGAATCTATAAAAACATTTGCCAAGACTGTAAAGAACCTTGCTCGTATTTCCAGACATAATAGTCAAAAAGTTCGGCAGACGATGAAAGAATTGAAAAAACAACACACCCCTTTCTTCTCGTCGGACGAGGACTAAATTTTTTAATGCGTGTATTTTACAAAGAAATGAATATAGTGTTATCTCACTAATAAAATTATTTTAAAACCCAAGAACCAGATTCGTTTTAGGACCAGATATTTTTATTCATTCCACAACAAAGGCCCAATACTAAGTCACAATGATATTTTACAAGTGGAAGAAAAAGTATAATGTATAAATACACCACTTCAGCTTTTTTTTTGGCATCCTTAAATTAATTAAATACACCATGATAAGCTGCCAATACAGTGACCAAACCAGTAGGGTGGTAAGTAGAACTTAAATTACATGTCAATTCCTAATGACACCCCTGCCATGGTGCTAATTTTTATGTACAGTTCATCCACAAGATGTAACTTATAAATCAGAAGAAAGGAAAAGCTCCAAACTGACTTGGAGTTTTTGGAGAGGCACAATTGTATGTAAAATCTTCAGACTGAAGGTGGGTGCGATTGAGGGTTGGTTCTGATGTACTACGATGAATCTTTGGAAGAGAACGAGCTAAGGATTCCAAGGAAGCAAGTATCTAAAAATATTAGAATTACAATTTTCAATACCTCAAATAAATAGGAAACAACACAGTAGATCACACTATATAGTAAGAACTGAAGCTTTGAACTGCATTAGGTGAGGTTTATGACAATAATTAGTACCAACTGTAGCTTTACTTTCACATCTAATGTTACACTCTTTGATAAAGAACATATGAATTGTGGAGTAGTTTCTAAATACTATAAAAAGCAAGCTCTCACCTGTCGAAATAGAAGTCTTTCTTCCCTAGCAAATTTTATACTATCTTCTATTAGCCTTATTAGGGCTTTGGGTGTGTCAGAGCGAGTATTACTTAAATCAGGTCTCAGATAACCATTTCCCACCATGAACAGGATCTAAAAACAACGTAATGATAGCAATCATACATTTCAACCTATCTTATAATCACTTACAGGGAAACAAATTAAGGAGTTCATAACACTTTTATCAACGTACAGAGAAACATTATTACAAATGTGTAATTAATTAATAAACTAATTCACTCAAATTATTTAGACATTATGAGTGCTCTAAGTAATCAATCAGATAAAGTAAAGATTCCAAGCAGTTGTATGTGCAACAAACTTTTCAGCTTATTTTACACAAACTGCATAAGCAATGTGCCAATTCATTATCTTCAGGTCAAATAACATATATAATAACAGAATACTAATTATACCTATTATTTATCAAATGTACAACAAATCCCTTTTTAACCAATTTGTTGTTTTCTTTTAAAGCTTCTCTCCAACTGCAAGCACATAATACATTGTGTCATTTAGAGTGACTAGTGAATCATTTCACAATATTTCTCTTGAAGAAACATGATGAAAATTGTCTTCATTTGACAACTACTGATCTGAGAAGTCATTGATCAACTGACATAGTATCATTAATGACTTCTCAACAAACCCAAAGTTTCACATGATTGAACACAGGCATTTACAGTTACCATAAGTTGTTAGTCTTAGCACGTTCTATATATTTATTATTCAGCTGATGCCAGTAGTAAGTAGCAAATGACTTGATGCCAGCATCCATAGGCTGTGTTACTGATAGGGTGTTACATTAAACAGCTCTTGATCAGGTGTAGCATGGAGAATGATTCTTCTCTTCTTTGTGTGCATTCGTCAACTACTCTGAGGACACACCATGATGTCACCTATGCTTTCTTATTCTAATTGTATATTGCATTGAAAGCAGGACTGAAATCATTTCCAATACATCTTGGTTATCTGGATTCTGTTATTCCTTGTAGTCACAACCACTCATTATCACTTGTATTACCACACAAAGCAAATATATGTTTTTTTGTTTTTACATTGAACTCACCGGCATTGCTGAAGAATGCTTAGATCCAAAACTGTAGAATAAGATAGTTTCATCGAGGTTGTCAATTCATATCCTGTCAGATCCTTTAGTAGGTATGCTACACCTGCAACAACCAAAGTTTAATTGCTACTTGCTGCTTCATCTTCCAACTTTGACTTATTTACTCCAAAGCATCCTTTACAACATTGCAGCCATTCTCTGGAATATCCAAACCCTACTATCCCAAGCTGTTGTCCTAGTTGATGAACTTTCTCAAGGAGCATTTGTTAAAAATACACATTTGTTGATGTAATATCACACATCCAAAGCTACAGAACTTGCTCCATGTCTGCACACTTTGAATGCCTTTTCCCTGTTTGTGAACGAGATTCTTCTGCAATATTTATCCACTTTTCCTTACTGCAAACAACATCATACTTGTCCATGAGAAAATGTCTTTCTGAACTGAAATTCCTACTGACAGTATCATGGTTTACACTTTCTTCCTTGTACAAACAAACACCACTGTAATTTTACGTAACTATAACAAAAGGCGCTACGATGGCTTTACAAATATCCATTTATATGTACATTTCTACTGTGAAGATAGTTCTAAAAAAAACATCACAAATTAGTACCCAGTGCAAGTTAAGGGCATTTTTAGAAAAATGTTTAAATAAGGAGAACCCATTATTTAGTGCAGTGGTTTTGTGGTCAGTAGTTATCAACTTGTTCCTTACTATGATCAACTCCAATCTGACTCGTAAATGAATACGTGTACACAGTAACAAATGGCATCCATAGGAATTGTATACTTGTTATAAGAAAGAGCTTTTTGGGTTCAGAATGCAAATATACAGGTCACTAATTAAATTTTTCATTGTCAAAGTCATCCAACCTGGGCATTTACAATTACCATAAGTTGTTATTCTTTTAATATACAATTTTCAACACCTCAAATAAGTAGCAAACAATACATTAGATGATGCTCTATAATAAAAATTGAAGCTTTGAATTTCAACATCCATTTTGATGTTTGTGAAGTGACATATTGAGGTAAGTAATATATTTCTGGCATCACTGAAGATTTAAAAATACATTCTAGATAGATGTTACACACAGTTACGTGCATACTGTAACTGTCCTGTGGTCAGCTCACACAAAACAATGCAAAAAGCATAGACATCTGACTGAAAGGAACAAGATAAGAATCTTTCATTCTTATAATTATATTTATATAGAGTTTGAGAAAAACTGGTGCTACTAATTTATTCTTCTGAATTCCTCAGCAGAAAGATGGTTTAAAGCACTAAAACATAAATATGAACACTGTTATATTATTCAATTCACCAAATGCCACAAAAGTATATTACTTTTGGGGAATTCCACCCCTCATGAGTAGCCCTAAACCAGTGATATTTGCTAGAAAAATAGTGAGGCCCAGTTGAAATATTAGAAATTTTGACTGGGTCACAAACAGAATTTGAAAAACACCTACAAACTCTGTACAATTGAGGAATGTTTATTGAAGCTGAAGACAATCACAATGAACAACATAGTTAGTTATCACCATTAGATTCCAACAAGGAACATAGGGCCGCAATCGCTTGCGGATTTTTCAACAGGTATTTAAGTGAGTAGGTTCTTAGTCCACTGCACCGAGCCGTCCCTAATTTAGTAGTGTAAGAATAGAGGGAAGGCAGCTAGTCATCACCACCCACCGCCAACTCTTGGGCTACTCTTTTACCAACGAATAGTGGGATTGACCGTTACATTATAACACCCCCATGGCTGGGAGGGCGAGCATGTTTGGCGCGACACGGGCGCGAACCCGCAACCCTCGGATTACGAGTCGCACGCCTTACGCGCTTGGCCATGCCAGGCCAATCAACAACATAGGTAACTCTAAATCAGCTGTGATACACATTCATCTTGAATTTTGCCTTTTCAAAAAACTGATGGTATTTTTGTTTGTTACAGGCAGTAACAATTTACAATCTGTACTAAAAACATGACTACAGCTGATTTAATTCTCTTCAAAACATTTCAAATTATTAACAGTTTATAGATTATAGTTCATTAACAAAGCAGTTTAGAATACAATACATTTTATTAACTTTTTTCCTTAAAAAACTTGCTGATTAAAAAACATTGCCTACGTGTTGCAATTAGAATGATCCTTGCAGAAAAATATGTTCATTGTGCAGCAAGGCTAAAAAGTACTGATCTGTTAAAGAAATAGAGGTCAACATACTGAACAAGAATTACAAAAAAACAACTCTTACATATAACAATCATTCAAAAACAATAGCAACTGAATTATGGACTAGCACAAAGTTTGTTTTAACTTTTACATAAATGTACACAATTGCCCATCTGCACATTTCCCACCACAGGCATCATAATTTGGTTCCTAGCCTTGTTAATTTCACAGACATACTGCTGTCCTGTACAACTATAATAAAAGTTTGGTAAGGCTGCCATTCAGATAATGTAAACTGATGATGTTTCTTTCAGAACATTGCATGTAGTCATCCAAAATCCTGTGCTGATAGACAGAATAGAGGGAAGGGAGTTAGTTGACAGTCACCACCACCAACTCTTAGATTACTCTCATGTAGTTGAATGGCAAGATTTGATCATCACTCTTATATCACACCCACAGCCCTAAAGTGTGAAGCATGAAACACTTTACATATTGTACTTGGATTCACAGCCCACACACATATGTACCCCAGGTGGGAGGATCTCTTAATAAAATAAAAATAACACACCTGATCTTTATTGTTAATACGTGCATATGGTAACTGTCCTGTGGTCAGCTCGTACAAAACAATGCCAAAAGCGTAGACATCTGACTGAAAGGAATAAGGATGAGGATCTTTCATTCTTATAACTTCTGGAGCCTAAAAATATATTAAATATAAATTAGATTCAATCTTTTCTTGAAGTATGAACATCTAGTACTTTAATATTAAACTAAGATAGTGTGACTTTTCTAAAGTGGCAGTTACTTAAACTGTTAAATAGTTTTCTTCTAGAGTATGGTTTTATTATAAGGCTAAAACATTCTTTATTGTTACTCTTTAAGTACTATGTATTACAAATGTAACCTTCTCCTGATAGAGCTGTCTTGCTGATCTTTACCATAACTCTAATTTGTAAATGACCCATACCCAACTGACAAGAAATTACACCACACTTGTGCAAATTAATTAAAAAAAGATAGAAATAAAACGCAAAAAAATGAAAAAATTGTAATTTTCCGAGAATCCCAAATCTCACAAATTAACACGATACGACTGCCTTTATTTTTCAGAAGATCATTAATCTGCTTCTGCATCGAGTCCACGAGTTGACTGCAATCTTTACTAATTTTTGGATCACAGTACCACACCTCAATTAGCTTATCTTTTGTAGTACAGTCTTTTCCCTGAAGTCTTTATTTACAAATTGCCCAAAGATTTTCAATAGGATTTTAGTCTGGGGAGTTTCCAGGCCAGTCCAGCACCTTTATTTGCATTGTAGTCATAAAATTCTTCACAAGTTTTTATGTGTGGCACAGAGCCATATCTTCTGAAAAATGCCAGATCCATCTGGAAATCTCTTTTTCAATTCTGGAACGACTCTTCTCTGCAAAACTTCGATGTACTGTGGTCCTGGCATCATACCTTCTAGAATATGTAAGCCTCTGACGCCATAGTAGCTGAAAAAGCCCCAAAACATCTTCTTCAAGGGATGTTTTACGAACTGATTGATGTTAGATTCTCAAAGTTTCTCACCTGGAGATCTACAAACATGCAGACTTCTTTGACCTTGTACGAAGAAATAAGTCTTGTCACTGAAAACACCTTCCTCCATTGTTTTTTGACTGGTCTCCTTGCCCTTCTAATGCAATTTCGAATGACATAATATTCCTTAAAATTTCGTCATATATCCCAAAAATAGATGGACCATACTGCAAAACACAGCTAATGACACTGTCTGTATAAAAAAATGGCTATTAAAGGAAATCAGCAGGTCCAGCAAGCCTACAGCAGCTGCCATGCTGAAAATATTGTAAAATGACCATTTGTTTCAATTAATTTGCACAAGGGTATACACTTCACACCACAACTGTCTCTTCCATATCCAAACTTGCCTGATAAGTCATGGGATTTGATTAAAGGTCTCACTGGCACAAGTTATGGCAGATATAGTGGAATGACATACTGTTATACAATCTTACTTTCACCCTTTAGCTCGTAGAAGTTATAAGTTCTATCATGGAGTTACTGCACACATGCAAAACATAAGTATATAACAAGCAACATATTTTTAAGGTAGGGATCATGAAACAGTGGAAAACTGCTTACATTTTAACGTTTCTTTTTATATAATAACTACTGAAATAAGTGCTTATGAAATCATGTACAACCTAACTTCCTGAATGACTAAATACAACTAGTGAGGTAAATAATGTATTTCTGGTATTGAAGAAATACACCAAATTTATGTATTATTTTCACTACCTGTAAAAATAATGTAAGAGATTAGTAGTTAGTTGGCACTTAGTGATATGTTTTCTGTCACTTATCTGACTAATAAATTTTGCACAATACTTCTGGACTAGTAGAAAAAATAAATAAATAAACCTTACTAAGTGCCAGTAAAATTGCTAACCAAGGATGTTTTTAGTTATCAGTTAGAATGTTAATAGCACTTGTATGATTTATTATAACCTATGGTAGACTTCAAAAAACTGTTTAAAAATTCACATATGTTATTTATACACTAAACTTTTTTTTCTTGAATTGGAAGCTTGGTAACACATACCTTGACAAAAAGATTCATTAATCCCTGGTAACTTTAACTTTATAAAAGAATTGAACAAGATATAGCCTATAAAAAACTATCCAATAAAGGAGGGTGAAGTTGTTTTTCCATGTAAAATGCTTGAATAGAAGAAGGTAAACATACCATCCACAGTATTGATCCAGTTGGTTGGTTGAACTGTTCTGACCCACTCCACCTAGTTTTCACAGTAGCCAGACCAAAATCTCCTATCTTCACTGTCCAGTCTTCATGAAGAAAGATATCTAAAGCAGAGTTAACAAGTAACAGCATCCCTCATATGATAGAAACATAAAATTCATGCCTTTAGAACTGGCAAGGTAAATAAATTACTACAAACCTCATGGAAGTAGCACTTCTTTCTTTTATCAGCTTAATTCATGTTTTCTTTGATACATTGTTCAGGTAAAGCATTCATGATGAAACTTTGTAGAATGAACAGCAACTACCTGTTGTGAAAACACAAATGTAGAGGATGACATTTCAAAAGTCTTGTGCCTTTCGTTTTCAGGTCAGTGTATGTGTAGATATTGTCGGTCTTTTATAGTGTCCTGGTGGATTGTGGAGAGTATTATGATTGGTTGGATTATAACCATTTCTAATTGGAGGAGAGATTTCCTGTAGATTCATCCAATGGCAGCCACAGGTTACTTACCTCAAATCCAAAATCTCTGTTTAGTGAAGGTTTAATAGTGTTAATATAAAATGATTCTTTGATTTTTTTTGTCTTCCAGAATTTGTCTCCATCAATGATTCGAGTTTTCTCCCAGTTTATTCTGTGTCCAGTTGATGTGGCGTGCTCTGCAATGGCTGAATTTTGTGTTTTCAAGAGAGAAGAAAACATTTGCGATAAGACATCCATCGAAACAGAACACCCAAAGATCATAGAGTTTTAAACAGAATGGTTACCTCTCCTCCTCCATCAAAAACTCCTTGAAGAAGACCATGACAGAAATAAAAGATCAAAAATCTACTACCACCATTTACCTACCATACCTGCAACATTTCAGTGAAAAACTCAAATGCATAGCCAAAAAATTCAACAGAGAAGTCTGGTGGAAATCCTACAATACCTTAAGGTCCATTTTGGTAAAAAAACAAACCGCAACCTACCAAAAAGAGTCTCAAAAACGTCATCTATGAAATTCTGTGTTCCTGCAACTATATATACATTGGAGAAACAAGAAGAAAACTTGTGAAAAAATAAAAGAACATAGAGATAGTACAAAACTCATGAAAACACAAAATTTAGCCATTGCAGAACATGCCACATCAACTGGACACAGAATAAACTGGGAGAAAACTAGAATCATTGATACAAACAAATTCTGGAAGACAAGAAAAATCAAAGAATCATTTTATATTAACACTATTAAACCTTCACTAAACAGAGATTCTGGATTAGAGGTGAGTAACCTGTGGCTGTCATTTGTTAAATCTACAGGAAATCTCTCCTCCAATCAGAAACCGTGATAATCCAACCAATCATAACACGCTCTCCACAATCCACCAGGACACTATAAAAGACCGACAATACCTACACACACACACTGACCTGAAGACAAAAGGCAGGAGACTTTCGAAACGTTATCCTCTATGCTTGTGTCTCCTCAACAGGCAGTTGCCATCCCTTCTACAAAGTTTCATTAATTCACGTTATTTTTAAATATAATTTTTGATAATGCATGTTACAGTATATTTTGATTAAACAATGTAGTTTGAAGTACAAGTGATTAGTGTATGTATGGTGTTTTGATTTTTTTTCTGCTCATCACAATGAATCTATATTTATAGAGTTTGAGAAAAAGGTAACACCGATGCTACTAATTTATTCTTCTGAATTCCTCAGCATAATGGTTGTTTAAAGCACTAAAACATGAATATAAACCCTGTTATATTAATCAATTCACCAAATGTCATTGAAGTATACTAGTTTTGGGGAATTCCATCCCTCATCAATAGCCCTAGACCAGTGGTATTCACTAAAAAATAGTGAGGCCCAACTGGGATGTTAGAAAATTTGACTGAGCCACATACAGAATTTATAAAAGACTTACAAATTCTCTGCAATTGATTTCTTTAGAAAAGTGTCTTGGTATGCAAAAATTGAAATAATTATAAAAGATAAGCACTGATTACAGTTCCAGTTCAAGTTATATATAAAACCACTAGGCAAAACAAGGCTTCAAAAGTTTTATTAGTTAGTTAGTTATTGTAGTTTAACCAAAAACTTACTACATTAAGCATTTTATTATGAATGTTGTTAATATATGCATCAGTTCTCTTTTAAAACCTAACCCATGCTCTATCTTGCTAATAGAGATGGCACAATTAAATAAAGTGAATTGTTTACATAACAAAGTATAGTATCTTACATTTATACATGCTCACTGGTTTTTATATGGAAAACAATAAATTATTAAATATTGTAATATGTTTGCATCAAAAATACTATTAAAGTAAGACAATCAAACAGAAGGTAATTTACACTTCTTTTTGCTGTTTCAGAATGTTTGTTATGAAAAATTAAGCACTGTAAAAACTTTTATTCAAGAGGAATATGACAATGACTTGTTTAATACTGAATCTTTTGCAAATTAACAGAAATAGAAAATCTGTTTTTAGGTTAGATTTTAAAGTGTTATGAAAAAAATCATAAAAATTAAGTAATGTTTTTTATGGCAGGTTTTAAATAATAGAAAAGAGGCTAGATAAAAAAAATTCTCTTGATTCACTTTGAATATTAATGATGTGAACAAAATGCATTATCATTTTAATGTGTTGTAAATATTTTTCCTACATATAAATAGTGCTAGAATCAATCAAACGAAGGTCATGGATATAAACAAAAAAGGATACTATTTGACTTGAGGTCTCGATGAATGATGTTTTTGGCATGAAGATAGCTAGAAAAACAAAATACAGATTATTATCATTATTGAAAGGTCTGGAATAAGTCCACCTTACTCTAACAAACACAGATGTTCCAAAATTGTTTTAAACAAATCATTCCCTGATATTGCACCAACCATGCTCTCAAAGTTTAAGAAACCTTTCTGACAAGAATATTGTAAAGGTTAAATAATCTGCATTGAGATCCTCAACAGAACTGATGAAAGCCTTGGTAAAGAGACTGTCTTCTTGTTATTCACCTCATAACTTGAAGCATGTGGAGCCTATATAATTCACTCTGCCAAAAAAATCTCAAATGCAAAATAAATAAAGTAATAGTTCCATAAAACTTAAAACTGAATTAATATTTAGTTCTAACATCATGAACTATATATTTACATTAGTTATCCTGTGGTAACAAAAAAAAAAAGAATTATGTTATATTTTAGACCAAGAAACTTAATTCATGACAAACTCAGAAAGAAAATTCAGTGTATACAAGGAGTAGCTATTACATTAAAGTCTCATCAATTTTACAACAGTTGGACTTAGTTTTAGGAATTTTTGGCTGAAATATCTGGTATATTACCAAAACCACATTAATTTTATCAGAAAGAAAAACTAAAGAATCTTTAATCATTTCTCTGCAGTAGTTGTTACTAAATATTTTCCCCAGTGTCTGATATTGATGTCACCATCAATGTAAAATATAACTGTTGTGCTCATATAATAACAATGCTTCCAAGAAATTCTACATATATCACAAGTTAATACTTACTCCATTCCTTGAGCAGTTTGCCTGGCAATATTGATAAGTTCAAACATTTCAAACTTGGACTCCTGGACATAAAGGTGTTTATACAGACTAGAACCTTCACACCATTGGGTAACTATTGTCAAATGAGGTTTTGAGACACAACCCATAAATAAGAGAATATTCACGTGACGCGTTTTCCTAAAGAATATAACAACAATAAAAATTTCACAACAATCCTCATGGACATCCCCCATAAATTTTATTACTTATACAACATCAGATTTGTGTTCACTTTCCAAAAGTTCACATTATTGTCAATAAACAGCTAACTGGAATGCAATTTTATCATAGATAAAAATGCCATGATTTGAAAGTTCTCCAAAACTTCAGCCTAGTGTGACCACCTCAATTACTAAGATTTCCACTGCAGAACAGGTTATTTGAAGTACTTTTAATCACACAGAACCTTATATTAATTACTGGTAGGATATTTACTGTTCCTTTTAGATAATAGAAATGAAACCAATAGTTCAAAGTTTCAATCAACAAGCACTAAAATAGTCCAGATAAGATTATCCTACCCCTCTATATCCACCCTTGATTCACATATCAGGTACTGTAGATAAACAGTGCCTTAACCAAAGTACCATACTGAGCAAAAATTATGCTACTCAAATTTTGGCAGTATAATATCTAACGACAGAGTTTCTGCTACTTGGTAGCAACTTAACAATGATCAATAGTCAAGAATAAGTATTAAAGTAATAAGTTAAGCAATAACACTGCAGTAGTTAACAACAATTTAGAATAATACTTCACAAACATAGATTGGTTGCACAGCACAGCTCTGTGTAGCACTTGTATGCTGCTGTAATACAATACTTTTGTCCTACTACAGGTAGTTTTATAATTAAATTTAATTGTTCTAGTAAATCAACAGGAAAAATAGTGTTAGTATATTAACTAAATATTTGTTTTATTTCTATCCACAAAAGTTCTGCAAGTAATATAGTCTGCTGTGTATCTTCCCTCAAAGACACAAAAAATTAGGTCAACAGTCAGCAACTTCATTGATGAAAATTAAGATTTCACATTCAAGGAAATCATCAGTTTTAGTTCCAAGACTTGGATACTCAAAAGTAAAATAAATCATTTACACTACAGTTAGAGAATGTTTTGTTTAACATATAATCAGTGTATTACTGGCCTATGCACTATTGCAATTAAGATGACTGGCAATTGGGCCACACCTAGGATCAAGAAATTGATAATGATTCTTATAAAAGTTACAACAAAAACAGTACTGAACAAAAGACAATTTTTGCTTCACAAAAACTGGTAGTCCTACCCTCACCCCAATCATCTTATTTTCTCAGAGGATTTGTACTGATCTCAGAAATGACCCCAGAGCACATATAAAGGTCAAATTTCTGCCAGTAGTTAGAAGATTTTCATTTATATTCTAAATTAATTACAAGCTTTTAAATAAATAAAGTAGAAGAAACTGAACATTTTCTGCAATCTTTATAAAAAATAAATAAACCTCTCATCAAAATAAGATTTTATTAATTCTATATGTTCACAGGTGAAATTAATTGATATTTTCTTACCTCAGGACAGCAACTTCATTTTTAAAGGCTTGAAGCTGTGCTGGAGTAGGATTGGTAACATTCAATTTTTTTAAAGCTACTGGACCTGTTAAAATAAAACAACAATTACTCAAACTTTGAATATTTAAAAATACACTGTTGCTTAAAGATCTAATTTTAAGAGTGAGATCACATGTTATACAATACTTGATAAGGTTTCATCATGTATAGTTTTACACTTACCATGCCAGTGACCCCTATACACAGTTCCAAAAGACCCAGAACCAATCCTTGGACCAGTAAGAATTTCATTAGCTGGGATTTCCCAGTCTTCTATAGACTCCCTAGTTGTTCGCTGCTGTGAATACAGTTTCATATACTTCAATTAGTAATTATAACAGCTTCTACAAACATCTTCACCAATAACATTCTTATACAAATTAATTCTCCCTTTTTTAATTTTCTTCTATAAAAATTAGAAATTATGTCCAACATACCAGCACAATAAATATTTGATAAATTACATAATTTAAATTTAGTGATGTGTAATGGATAAGTCATACTTGTAAAATAAAATCACCATAAACTATTCTACTTATAAACAAAAATAGGTTTTAATTTAAAAGGAAAAAAAACTTGCAATTTTTATTCTCACTAATGAATAACTGTGAGAAAGATAAAACAGATTCTAGTAAGGATAACATTTAGACATTCTGAAAATTCATGAGAGAGAGAAAAAAAGAATGTATCCAGGTAATTAGTTTGATAGCACTAATAAAATCTTTGGGAAATACATACTACTTTTTTAGAACTTTCATCAGCAGACCTTGCTCGAGGTCTCCATGGTTTATGGATGTTGGTCGGGGAACCCTGTGCACTTTGTGTTCTAGTTGGACTGGAACTAGGACTATGATTAGTGGAAGTAGAACTCTGTTGGTAAGGTGCAACCAGAGATCCTGGATCTACATACAATAGTCAAGATTTACTAACAAAAAAACAAAACAAGTACACAACTGATTCTAAGATAATAAAAAATTGGTACAAATATTTATATGAATAGTTGAAATGCAACAACTGCATCACCACAGTCTATATATTCAAACTGATAAATGGTAACATTTATAAATGGTTACTATAGTACTACTAGTTCAGTATAATAATCTATACTACTAGATAAAAGTTATAATTACTAATCAACAAAACTTGTAACTGAAACCCAAAACTTTCTTAAAACACCAAAATATTATAAGAGAAAAACAGCTTCGCACAAGAGCTTTATCAAATCATTTTTACCATTTAATTTTAAATGTAATTTTCTAAATCTAATAATGTATTAATAAGGGGAACAAATTTATATATTTATATATAAGTTTTTTTTTAACACATTAAAATGGAAAGTTGAGAACTTCTGCTTCTCAAAATTTTTCTAAAACAAAATGAGTTGAAGATCTCTCAGTTTTCAATATTATTAAAACAAGTAAAGGAAGGAAAACATTATCTGAAGTCAAACTTACCAACCGATGAATTCTGTGATCGAAGCCTAAGAGCAAACTCCTGTGAAGTAAATTACTTGCCTTAATAAAAAGTGTTATAAACTGACACAATTTCTACAATATCTAAAAACTGTAAAGGCATAATAAAATATCACTCTAGTTATTAATACCCCAATTATTAAGTGTAGGCAAAGTTCAGTTGATGCATAATTCTACATTCCACATAAGTTTAAAAAGAGATAATTAAAGAAGGCATAATGTTGAGTATTCCAAACAACACCAGGGGGAAAAAACATAAAAAAACACTAAAATTCAACCACTTACTACGAGATTTTAAAATATATATTTCATAAATATCTGTAGAAAAGACAATCCTATTTAACCATACATTTTCTAAATATAAATTGATTTGTGTAATAAACTGAAAGTCATATTAAATACTCATTTGAATCACATATAGGAGGAATACACATTATTAACCGAACAGACATACATCAGTCCATTTGACCAATTACGAGCTGGAAAAGGAACCCAGGACCTAGTTCCAAGTTTACCAAGTGTAGTTGCATAAAAATGTGACAAGCTTTTAGTAAAATATAAAAGTCTGTTGTGCAAAAAATCAGATATATTACAACAGTATCTGTATTCTAGATATGTCTGAAAACTAAGAAAGTCTGTCTGACTCAGAGTGTGATAAGTCAGAGGGCAAGGTGATATTCACGTCAAGAATGAAAGTACTTTTGTCCCCCGCCCAGTTCGCATATTGCATTTGCATAAATTCTAGCATCTTCAAAATACATAACTATAGGTTTCTTCACTATCCCTGTATAATGTATTTGATATTTACTCTCCTCTGCCATAAACTGTACTTAGTACTGATTGATATAAAAGTAGATTGGAAAATAAGTTTATTTAACCCTTTGAATACAAACCATTTTTGCATTGTTTTACAAATATTTTCATCCAGCACCTTATAAGCATTAGGATATACAAGTTTTTGCATACCAATGATATATTGCTTAAACTAAATCTTCATGGGGATGGTCTATTGATTGCCTCTATTGGAGACAGACTGTTGATTATAATTCCAAATTTGCTACATGTATCTACACAGAATATGGCATTTACTAAAATATAAAGTCTGATGTTCACAAAACAACTGGAAATGTAACTAAAGTATTTGTATTTGAGATGTGTCTTTGAATTCATGACGTCAGTCTAACATAGTTTATAACCAATCAGAGTGCAAGGTGATGTTCACCCGAAAACTATAAATGCTTTTTTCTGTCATACAGTTTGTGTATTACAGTTGCATAACTCTGACTACCACTGTGCTTGTCATTATCCTTGTACAGTGTAATATGGTATTAACTCTCTTTTACCATGAACTGTCACCAACAGTAGTGTAAGATAATTAACAATTTAACTCTGAGGTCAAATACATAATACCATATTGAATGACACCCTGTAAAAGGTCTGAGATTGCACACTTTGACCTCACTTCCAGCCATGTACATAGGGTTATTAACTTTCTAAATTAATAACTGCTGTTTTTATCCCTGTAACATCAACATATGTATAAATTATTTTGTAAATTTGTAATGTTTTATTATCATTTACCACCTCTATGCAAACATAAAATTCATAATTAAATTCCAAATTTAAAAGTATACAGCATATTTTAATCCAGCATGAATAAAATTAATTCATAATTTAAAACAAAGTGCAGTGCCTAAGCACACAAATTCATTATAAAGTTTGATTGGTTCTGAAAAATATTCAAACTACAACAACACAATATCAGAGGTAAAGCAATTATAAAATTTCAGTCTACAAGAACTGAGTTTCAAGATCTCCTCAAACAGTCGTAAAGTTTGAAATAAGAAACATGACCACAGAATATCTAACTTTGTACTTTAATATGAATTAGCATTTTAGTTCCTCACCTCCAAGGTCATGTCATGATTGACAGTGTTATAACAAACATTGGGAGCAGAAGTGGAGCGCTCTCTCTGACACAATGGGGGTGGGTGGACTCTCGGCACATTTCTAGGCGGGGAAGTTGTCATTGGTTGTCGCATATACCCGTAGTTTGAGGCATAAGGATTGAATGAACCGGAAGAAAAATTTGTTGTCTGTACCATGTTACTACAAGAGTCATTCATTGCTAGGAGCCTGAATAAAAGGTATAAATGAACAATGTATTAGTGCATAAATGGAAACAATATCATTATACAAAATAAATAATGCAAATAAAATTAAACAAACAAAAACAAATCAGTTTCATTCTGTTATGTTTTTTAACAAATAATGACAAATTCACAACTAAAGTTAGTACCTGAAGACCTTTTTTCAATCTGTTGATGTACAATATCTATAATATTGGCTCAATTGTTGCTAAAAAAGTAATTAAATAATCCATATAAAGATAATGTAAAAAACAAGAGGGAATCCTCAATAGCTGTGGCAATTGAAATTCTTTTAAAAAAAGGATTAGGGTAATATGCGAGACCTTTTATTTTTTATTAGCTATACTTTTGTGTGCTAGCAATACCAAACATGGGGCATAAACCTTGTATGATTTTATTACTCTTTGGGATTTCTATCAACCTATTCTCAAATTGAAAGTATTTTCATCAGGATTAGAATAAATTAATTTATAAGACCTTGGTCATGGTCAATACATCAATCAAAATGATTTGATCTCCTGAGTCCAAAACTGTAATTAGATTTCAAATCAGTCAAGTGATTACAGAGCTATAAGCTAAAAGTTTATACTTGAAAAAAACTAAACAAAGAAAACTTGATGACATTCTGTGAGCCACTATGACCAAGCTAAAAAAATGCAATTGTCACAACACACTCTCATGACTTCTAACAACTGAAGACCATAATTACTGAAATAAAAAATACAATAAACTATATTAAAATAATGCGTGAAACAAATTTAAACGTTATAACTCCCTCGTCATAACTTCCAACTGTAGTAAATCAATTAAATATACTGTACTTAATCTCAGAAAGCAAACAATAACAAGAATTACTGTTTATAAATGTTGTCCACTCGTAGAGGTTGACAAAGAGTAGGAACATCTGCTGCACATCTTTGGTGGAACCTGTACCCACAGGTCTGACAGCGAAACCCATGAAACAGAATGCCACGACAACATTCACAAAAGGCTAATGTGAAGAATGTTTTCCTAACCTGTATAAAAGTACAAAAGATGTTGTACCTGTTACTTCAGATTTTGTTTTAATAATTCAAATTTGTTGTGACATATTTGTTTATATTTCAAATGCTAACTTCTAATCCAATGCTTTGGTACTTACAGAAGCACTTGCAAAAATGTTTAATGCTTTTTGTACTTTATTGGGGAGGCACCCATCCATGAAAAACTAAAATGCTCTAGACTTTACCTTGTTTACAGCTGATGGATATCTAGAAAAATGCTGGTTACAGAAATACTTCCTTTATAACAGCACCTCCAACTGATACTTGGAAAAAAAAGAAAATACAACTTGTTTGGTTTTAAGGTAAAAATGTTTTACACAGTTAATAAAAAACTTACAAAATTATGAGAAATACTAGTTGTGATAGGAAATCGTTCTCTAATTTCTACAGTTATTTCTTCTCCTTCTAAAGTTGCTATATCCGTATCCCAGTCTACTTGAACTCTGAAAAAACAAATAAGCAACATTGATTATTTATTATTAAACATTTTATATTCTACATGTATAGTACAATAATAATAATAATTATAATACAATAATCCATTCTTGCTGATGTCATTTTCATTACTATATCCATTTCCTTAAAATAGTCGAAAGTTTAACACTAGCCTTACGAAATGAAAATGTGCTCAATCAGTTTTGTTCTCTGTTCATCCAGCATTCTACCAATTTTATCATATCTATGCAAATTTCAAGTTCAAAAGAGTATCCAACACTTGATAAAATCAATCAATAAAACAACAACTTTACTAAAATGTTCATACCTTGGATTACCTTTGTACACTACACACATATGTGGAGTAAGATGTCTTCTTGTCATGGCTTTTGACAAAGCCTCCTGCACAGTCTGACCTGGCCGAACCTGGAACTACAAAAATATTTATAACACCACTTCAAATTATGTATAACATTTGACAGAAAGTAGAAAAATAAATAAGATTCTCATAAAATAATTCCCACTTAAATAATATTTCTTTTCTTTTAATAATTTATGACTTGGAAGAATCAATACAGTTCATAGTCAAAACTCAAACTAATGTAGATATAATTTAAGGACAACACATGAAACCTTTTTTTAGTCCATCAACATCTGAAGGCAACCAACCCCTATACAAAATTAAAACTGTCTACTCCCCTGCCAAAATTTACATTTGTGTCTTTTACTCTTATAATTCTCATTAAATACTGAAATTTGTTAATGTAGAGAAATGAAAAACCCATTAGTATGACCAAACAATTACTTTGAAAACTTACTGTTGATCTTTGTTTATTAGGAAGAAAGGCTCTGACAACCCTCAAAGGAGATTTTGGTGTTAACCTGGCTATATCCGAAACAGCACCTAAAACAAAGAGGCAAGCACTTCATTCTGTAGATGTTATTCAATGTTAAGCTAAGTGGCTGTAAAGAAATGAACCCTTTACTTCGTAAAAGATTTCAAATCTTTTATTTATTTATCTTTATTTCAATCACTAAATATACATAACTAGAACAAAAACAAACCCTCAGAAAAGTGGATTTTCCTTCTTTAGTTTATTGGGTTTCTTCTCTGATACTAATTCTTTTTCTGCTGATCCTGAGTACTTTGGAATATCATTCATTAATACCATCAGATTACTATATTAATATATGTCATTTCAACAATAAATATAATTACTTGCTAGTACACACTACTGGTGAATTTCAAGCCTGTTTCTCAGGTTTCAATTTTAAAAAAATAAAATAACCTAACAAATAATTATAATAACACATCTAGAAGATTAGATTTTAATGAACTAACATACAATTCTGTCATTCCAACTGATCTACACACATTTTCTTTCAATGCACACATTATTCTAACTGAGTACAATCTCAATTTCATGAAAGCTCAAGTATTGTACATATACACATGTCCATATGATGATGACTACTGAATATTTGGTTTACCAGCTTATTTGAATTTTTCATCAGGCTAAGACAAGCATTTCTAGCATGCAACATCATGAATAAGAATTATTTTTCACAACTTGATTACTTTAAAAATATAGATATACCATGAAGAATACCTCTAACATCTTGGTAAAAATGTGTACTTTTGTTAAACATAATTTCAGTATATCTTAAACAAATTTACATTTTAGCATATTTAGAATTAAAAACAGAGTACTTTAATGTGACTGTTTAACACAGTTTCAGTTATAAGTTCTCTATACATGAAATGTATAAATCTGAAATTCTTTTAAAAGCTAGAGGACTACTTTGTAAAGTGCATACCTCTGCCTTGTAGTGTTGATCATATTTGACTCCCAATAAATATGAAAATGTTATTAATGGACACTGACCATTTTTGGCAGGACAAGGAAGGATAATATTCAACATAACTCTACAAAGTGTCATCAAAATTTAATGATTTTTGACTGAGTCATGGATTGTGTTGTTTTTTTTATAGCAAAGCCACATCAGGCTATCTACTGAGCCCACTGAGTGGAATCGAACCCCTGATTTTAGCGTTGTAATTCCATAGACATACTGCTGTACTAACGGGGGGAAGGGGTGACTGAGTTATGGAAGACAAATTGCATGAAAAATTGATCCTCATGTTAATGCATACAGATATTTTGGATATTAGTGACTTTGCTATAGCCTTGACCCTCCAAAAACTTACCATTTCTAAATTTGGTCATAGTCCAAATGTATATTGACTTATCTAAATCCATTCTGCCTTTTACAAGAAATTTTGCTGACAAACACATCCAACAATGAAAACACAACTTCTGTCTGTCCTTGGTAGCACAGGTGATAATTATCAGAGGTGTTGTATGTATCAAAATGTATCAAAGAAGTACTGCGGATTCTCAGATGTAATGCTACTGCTAAATTACTGAGAAACAGTCAATACAAAAAATAGTTATAACAATGAATAAACATAAAATTAAACTGACTAGATAAACTTAATTGGCTGTTGTTTGGAGTAAGAGTCATTCTTGGAGTCGTTACTTCATAACAGGTTCGGCTGTCATCACAGTCTGGATCCGACTGTTCTGGAGAATCTCTTCCATTACTAAGTTGATCTAAAAGTCTCTGTTCTTGAAGCTGAAACTCATTCAGTTTGGAATTCAGGTCTTCAAACTCCTAAAAACATGAAAATGTTCTTCTCAATAAAAAAAAACATGATCTTGAATATGCATACAACATTTGACTGGCAAGTGTTACACAAAGCACTTGAATAATGTTTTGATGCTATTCATACTTTACTGGAGGGTACTAATCCATGAAACAAAATATATAAAATGCTCTAGACTTTACCCTAAAGATCACAAAGGACAGTAAACACCATAAAATAGAGTCGTGCATTTGTTGTTTTCCCTGAAGCTATTACAAACATAACTCATTTTCTTTTTCCAAAATAAGTAAACTTATCTTGAAAAAGAATCCATAACACTTTCTGTTATTCTCATAGCTTTATTACTACTTTAAAATTATATTTTATGACAAAGAATACTAATTTATTCATCCACAAATTGTTTCATAACATCCCCTCTCTTGTAAAACATGAATTTTTTTCATAATTATCACTTTAATATTAATCTTACAATTTACAATTAATAAAGAGTAGATACTTCACTAATTCCCAAATTCCTAGTGTTTTGGAGTTAGGGGCCTGGCATGGCCTAGCGCGTTAAGGCGTGCACTTCGTAATCTGAGGGTCGCGGGTTCGCGCCTGAGTCGCGCCAAAACATGCTCGCCTTCCCAGCCATGGGGGCGTTATAATGTGACGGTCAATCCCACTTTTCGTTGGTAAAAGAGTAGCCCAAGAGTTGGCAGTGGGTGGTGATGACTAGCTGCCTTCCCTCTAGTCTTACACTGCTAAATTAGGGACGGCTAGCACAGATAGCCCTCGAGTAGCTTTGTGCGAAATTCCAAAACACATTCATTGTTTTGGAGTTATATTAACTAATTGGTTTATTCAATGTTTGATGCCATTAATATTTAAATACCTACATCTGTTATTTAAATTAAGATACCATTTTCATTCAAAATTTGTGACATCATCTAACAACATTAACACTTTGCTATAATAACAGACAGATACCTCAGATTCTGAAATTTTGAAAGTCTAACTCATTACAAACACTTCGAGTGTTAACTCCTTTACTGACAGTTATCTAACTCATTACAAACACTTCGAGTGTTAACTCCTTTACTGACAGTTATCTAACTCATTACAAACACTTCAAGTGTTAACTCCTTTACTGACAGTTATCTAACTCATTACAAACACTTCAACTGTTATATCATTTACTGACAGTTATCTAACTCATTACAAACACTTCAACTGTTAAATCCTTTACTGACAGTTATCTAACTCATTACAAACACTTCAACTGTTATATCCTTTACTGACAGTTATCCAACTCATTACAAACACTTCAACTGTTAAATCCTTTACTGACAGTTATGTAACTCATTACAAACATTTATATACATATTTATTTATTTTTAATAATTATTAAAACTGTGGAGGCATAATGGAAAAGTTGTTAAAATTGCCGAGCTATAACAAAAAAGTACCCAATTAATATTTAATTTTATCTGTACAGTTGGTTCTAATACATCAAAACTACAAAAAATAAATAAAAACAAAAGGTAATGTAAATATTTCCTACTTTTAAACAGATTGAACATATTTAAAAAACAGCTTGAATTTGCTATTTATATGCTTAAAAAATTAAAAAACTACAAAACTAATTTAGACAACATACTTGAGGCTCATCATTCTAAGAACATAAAATCAAAGTTAACACGTTTTCAAGTTAAATATTTTTTTTAAAAAAGTAAATGTAGAAATTGCAGTTGCATCATCCCCACATAATAAACAACAGAGTCATGCAGTAGAGTAGAATATTAACAGACAGAATGTGAATAAAATATTCATACATACTGATATATGTTAATTCTTGCCTGTGCTTATTATGTAAAGGTGATACAAATACCATCCCTACCATCGTGTTAGTATTGTTTTTAAGGATTGATATCAATCATCCCTACATTTACTTCCTTTTTAAAAAAAAAAAGATTTACTTGTTTCTTAATGCACTGTTTCAATGGACATAACAAGGTTGTATTACAGCCAAGAACTGACTACAATAAAGTTCTAGCTGTAATATTTATCATTACTCGCTACTAATTCTTATTTCACCCTGTATTCAAGGTTTTTAAACGAACACCACACGTCCGTAAGAAAGCTGACTTCAAGGGGTAATTATAACATCGTTTACATCACAATTACCTTATTTCTATTAAATTACTACTAATAATACTTATAAAAGCGAATATTCCATTTGAAACTGTCACCTCAGTGAAATTGGTTGACATCGTTTTATTTTTAACTTATAAATAAAAAAAGAACAAGATTAAAACTTTTTGCTATGGTATTTATAGAATTCCTAGCACTTGTGACTCAGTCATTGAATATTGTTATAAAATGAACTCTGTAAAGTATTTTAAAGTTATGATTACCTACTGAGAAAATATTTAAAACCATTTTTCTTAACAATCCAAGACACTTCTACATAGTCAGTGCTGCCACCTGCCTAATAATTCTATGAAACGTATATCTTTCGGTTTTTCTGTTATAATTACTATAAAATACAATTTCTTACTGAAATTACAACTACTGAGCACACTTTTTGTCATGGAAGAGATCCACACTAAGGAACTAGCAAATATAAATGGAGATAATTGACGCAAGTCTTTCATTACCAAATTAATCTAATGTTACAGTGATTCAATTTCCTGAAAATTTTTTTCTTTTTGTTATAGGCTTAACAGTAATGATTAGTGATTGAAATATCAAAATATAATTATTTCAATTTCCAGCAACTCAAGTGATCCAACATGCCAACGACTGAAACAGAAAATCCAATTACGACTGTACAAATACATATCTGAGTGTAGTTACACGTTTCATAAACACATTTAAATCCAATTCGTTGGTGTGCGTACAAATAATTACATGCGTTGTATTCTGTCAATCTAATATAAGCAATGGAGAAACAATTTCATAAGGCAACGTTCCCTCGTGCTACGTGTGTTCACAGCCATCAAATACCTTATCTTAATAATCAATTTACTGTGTGTTTACCCACTGCTCAGCCATGAGTGGCTATTTCTGACCGCGTTCATCGTTATTTGCTACCATTAAGCTATTTCTAGCAATCGGTTTGAAACGTTAGTCTATTTATAGCAACCATCTCTCTCGGAATAAACGTAACAAAAATAGATTCTTCGGAAACTGATCATCCAGACCGATCACTGAATCCAATCATAATCAACTCCTGCGTCACTAGCCACTAATACATGACGTCAGTCGTTTTATAGTTCCAACGAACCAGAACGTCGCGTGCAGGACCATAAAACGGCATGTGGCATTCTGCGGCTAAACAAAAGATGAGCAGTGGCCATCTCGCAGCTGGCTCTGAAGTGCGGCCTTGAAACTTACCAACGACAGATTCCTGTCAAGTAGACACAAATTTCGTCACGCAGACACGATGTTTAAAATTAGTACGAGTAAATAGTATCCTGTACTACACGAGTAACAATGTTTCTCATTATTAAACAAATGGCACACAATGTACATTAAAGGGGTATTTGTCTTAACCCAAACGAATGAAATTGATCAAATATCTCTTCACAGTATTTTTTATATATATATATATATATATTATTATAATTATAATATATATTGTTATATATATATATACACATACGTGTGTGTGTGTGTGTGTTTATATATACATATCTATATTTTTCGTTTTAGCAAACGACAAAATGATTGTTGGTACCTATATACAAGCAGTCAGCGGATGTTTTAAATACTAATATATCTTATAATAAAATCGTATGTGTATATATACTATATATATATATATATATTCACTAAAATATAATAAATAGATAATGTAACTGTATATATTGTATGTAAAATGTTTTACTTTCATATATCGTTAGTAGAACACAGTTATGTGCAAACATAAAACGCTTATCAGTGATGTCGAGAAAACCCACTTGTAGAGAAATATATGTAAAAACGGCTCGTTTGGGTTGAAACGAGCCGTTTTTACATATATAAAACGCTTATGTTTTCTTACACGAGAACTCTTTCCATTTATATAAAAAGTTTTAAAGTTTAGACTCAAAAGTAACAGATACAGTACTGGAAATAATTATGGGAATGTACAATCATTACTACAAAACATCACGTTTTTATTTCAGGTATCGTTTCATCACATTTGCTCTACGTTTAGGATAAATGTAGGTCTTGCTAGAAAATGTATTCCTGCCTACAGTCATGATGCCATCAATTCTGTTTAGACATCCAACACCAGTGACTGAAATACATCTTACAAGCTACACTTGAATTTGTACCCCAGTATGCTCCACTATTCATGTTGCTCGGTGACTACGATACCGTGCTTCCCTCTATCGCGGAACAAACTACTAACAATACTTGTTTTACATGCCATGCCCTTTTCAGTTCCATAGAGCTCCAACAAGATCACGAAATTACACACCAATCTATTGCATGAACTATCCTTCCCCGACTTAATACATGTTTACCGTGCAGCATTTCTGTCCTGGCAACCACGAATGCGTACCATACTAATGCTGGAAAGAGTATGACCCCTATTACTTTAACAGGCATTACACTTATCATTGTCGAGTTAGATGAATAACAGCAAATTACAGCGCATACTATCAGCAAGAGATTAACTGTATTCTAACAGTTTATATGCATACAGTAAAGCGGAGCAATCCCGTAATATTTGCCTTTCATTTATACAGACTTAAAATTGTGATGTTTCTTGTGTGTTTAATTACAAACTCGTAACTGAACCTACTATACCGTAAATATAAAGAAAATATGTTAATACAACAATTTAGGCTCGTTCGAAAGTTAATTTACAATAATAATGCTTCATTTATCATTATCTCTCTATACTTACACACACAACTTAAAAATTGTAGCAGTGGCACACTTTATTGTTATCTCGTTTACAGCTTGTAACTTCAACTCTGCACAGTGAAGTCTCTAAGATCTATCACAGATTGTTATTTAAGTCATATGCTCAACAAAAGCCTCAAATATTGACTCAGAATTTCATTATATCTTGCCGACTATTCTTATCAGAAGATTCTAAACTGTTCTTAATTTATGTTTCACAAAAGTGGAAAAGATCTTTTTATAAACGCAACGTTAATTCAGTCTCCAAAACATTTATTTTCCAATGACAAACAATTATTTATATTTGTATAGATCAGTTACAGCTATTTACTGTTAATAGATGGCGCTAGTAAATTAAAATATATAATACCACCTTCATGATTTAATAATTCAAGCGTATAACCGTTTGTGTGTCATAGGAAATTAAGTCAAACGCACCATTTATATAGCTTGTTTGAAGTTAAATACAAAGCTACACAATCAACTATCTGTGCTATGTCCATCACGGCTATCGAAACCCGGTTTTTTTCTACCGTTTAAGCCCACAGACATGCCACTCTGCCACTGAAACGTGGGAGGGTCTGTTTTAAGCCTATAATGTACGTAAAAAAAATTCAATGTTTCCATCTACACGCAGTATCTAGAACATTTTGTTTTGCATTGGTTCTATATGCATGTAATTCTACATCTATGTATATGTTTAGCATAGGTTATCTTCTGCATTACCATCACAGTTTTACCAGTTAGTATGTTCAACTTTCTTTTTCCTTTAAGTCTATCATATCAGATCACAAGGCACAATAAAAATCGTTTCACTAGATTTTCAAACTGTTATACAGTCAACAGCTGGGTGTTAATAAACTATAATTTAACTATATGTACATTCTAAAGCATAGACCACATAACGTCTTTCAATCCTACATTATTAACTGAAATGGTTTTTAAAAGCTCGAAAAATTACCTAATCATTTGTAACATTTTTTTTTAGTATTATCAACTAGGTGAACTGACTTGTTATGGCACGTGTACCACAAAGCTTAAGCTTAAATTAACTAACGATTTTTCATTTTCATTTTTGGAAGATAATAGGAACAATTTAAACGATTAATAATCAAAATAATATTGCATTCAAAAATGTGTCCTAAACATAACTGTGCAGTTTACGTGTTGCACAGTTTTGCTTTTATAATACATCTCACTTAATATGTTTCGCCTAAAACATGAGTCTAAATAAGGAATTTTGACAAATATACTTACTGGATTAGCGAGAAAAAAACAACACTGATGTCACAAGTCTGACTGATGTTTTTGTTTGTTTGTTTTGAATTTCGCGCAAAGCTACAAGGGGAATAGCTGCACTAGCCGTCCTTAATTTAGCAGTGTGAGACCAGAGAGAAGGGCAGCTAGTCATCACCACCCACCGCCACATCTTTTACCAATAAATAATGGAATTGACCTAACATTATAACGCCCCTACGGCTGGAAGAACGAGCATATGTGTTGCGATGGGGATTTGTATCCACGAACCCTCAGATTACAAGTCGAGATCCACAACCACCCGGCCATGTCGGGCAGCCTGAGTGACGTATCAAGTGATATAATGTGAAGTTACAAAGGTTTCTCAATATCGAGTTTATTATACCAAAATGTTACTTTACCAAATAAACAAATAATAGTTATAAATGCACATACATATGTAAAAATGGCTGGCTTGGGTTAAAAAATATTTTTATGTAGAGGAGCAAACAACGTTTCGACCTTCTTCGGTAAACCTCTACATAAAAAAATTCTCAACCCAAACCAGCCGTTTATACATATATATTTTTCTCTACAAGTGGATTTTCTCGTTATCACCGATTATAAATGCACATGTTTATAAAATAAGCAAAAATATAGATATAGTATAGCGGATGGTATATGTTTAACCTATCAGTATCTGGACCGAGTATGCTAGTGTCCTTTACATAAATCATAAGCAGACACTCAGATTCAACGTATTGAAATATAATTAAATGACGTTTACGTTCAATATCACCGTCAGGGAGCAATTGAACTAATGGTGATTATTTGCAAACAACTACAGTGTACTTGTGTATTTAATGTATTTGATTATGATACACGTGTTTGCTGAATATTATATTAGGTACAATTTATTACGGAACTTCTTTAATGGCAAGGTTGTATTCAAAGCCATACGATAATAACCGACGTGATTCTGATACCACAGAGTTTGACAACAGTATATTAAAACGATTTTGGAACCTCACCACGTTGTTATTGTTCAAGCAGCAATGTCCGTTCACATTATACCTCACGACTGTGCATCACTCACGTAATTTTCCAGCGCAATTTCCATTCCAAAAGGCTCCGTCGCATGGCTATCATGTTCAAAAATCACCCTTCCTCCCTGGCGATTTTCCATAATCCATCTAGTGTACAAATATAGTAGTTTCTTGCCTGCTCGAGGTGTGCAACAGTTGAACCGAGATGCTGTGGAAGTAACTCGTTCATGACGTTTCGTACTGTTCCCTTGG
Organism: Tachypleus tridentatus; assembly: GCF_004210375.1. Classification (NCBI taxonomy): domain Eukaryota; kingdom Metazoa; phylum Arthropoda; class Merostomata; order Xiphosura; family Limulidae; genus Tachypleus; species Tachypleus tridentatus. Next base: position 111,432,003 of record NC_134830.1, read on the forward strand.
GCACAGTGAACATGGATTCTCACCTGTTACAAAACGCCGGAGCTCGTTTACAATCGGTAGAGTACGCCTTGCTGTGGGTCTTCTTCTGGATGGTCCTGGTTCCCAAATTCATGCATATACCTTTGTTTTCCAATGGCATTACGTTAAGTACAAGTGATTTTCCTATCTTCTGAAATTCCAAATATCCAATCTGAACATAAATTTATAAAGGTTTTCCTCCATCTTCTTCTCTGCCGAAAATAATGTTACATACCCTTCTCAAAAACGATCATTTATCTGTAGCATCAGACTACCAAAGAAATGCTACATAATTTGAAAATATACTTTGGATACATGTCATTCTACCCTGACTTTATTTTAGTTGTGGTTGTCATGTAACTTGCTAATTTACATGTTTAATATCTTTGTAATGTAGCGTACTCAATTCCCCATATTCATCTCATCCCGCATTTTACAGTCTTACCCTATTAACCATAAAGATTATGATTTGAGGAACCTAGACCACATATCAAGTTTCATTACCTTAAACATTATTTATGCTTGAATTAACACTTGTTACCATTCCTTCATTGAAGGAACTATAGGTAAGCAATTTTTATAATAAAAAAAAATTTAAGTTAAAAACCAAAGTTGTATCTGACCAAAAATTTAACACTTGGTTAAACATGGCTAGCTTAATGGTTCTCCAGTTCTTTTGAATGATAGTAAAGATAAAATATGTAAATAATATTATAATTAATATTCTTAACGTATTTCTGATTTATTAATGATATAAAATTGATGATAATTTCACTTCACTTAATCGCCACGACAGTTGTTCATGCAACTGATGCTATAAATACACTAGCGTAGGAAGCAATTTCGGAGTGATTAGGCCACAACCACGTTGGTATTTCTAGGGGATTCTGGAGGCATGCCCAAAAACAACAAATAAAATTTAATGTAATTATATTGAATCTTGAGCTATTTTAACTACAAAGACTGCATACAAATAACGCAATGTATTAAATTAAATGAAGTAAATTTTAATACATAAGTTGTAACTATACATGCCATGGTCTTTACGGCCTCACCGCTTTCGATGGCCATGAAATAAGGCCTAAACCATTACAGTGTTAGTCATATTCCAGTTGATTTTTACTGATAGCCCAGAAAATTCGTGAAAATTCTTGTCGCCACTAGACATAAACCATACACTCTCGATATACTGTACAGTATTATTTGTTTTCATCCATAAGTTCTTAGAATACATATATACGTTAATTATATTCTAAGGTAATAACGCAATTTATTTTTAAATCAGAATTTTGTTTTCTAAAATCAATCGTTTTTGTCTTCTTCATATCATTCTAAATAATTATTGATTCTGCACAAATAATTACGATCTTAAGCAACAACATCTCTTTAAATCGTTTGTTTTGTAAGCACAAAACTACACAATGAGCCATCTGTGTTCTGCGAACCACTCGTATTGAAACCCCATTTTTAGTGTTGTAGGCGTGTACACTTTGCGCTAAGCCACTGAAGGGGAGATCTCTAAATATTGCTGTTCACGTGTACAAATACAATTACTTGCCACTAAATTACACTAATGGATATACATAGAATACGAAACAAAAACGTATTCTTTCCTTACTGATTCAGAGATTTTCAAACTGAAAATATTTTTGCTGAAAATTTCAGCAAGTAGGTTAATCTTTGTATCTGATGTAATATATAACTTATTAGCTGCTACTACAAGTAACAAAATCGGAGAATGTGTGCCCACTTAAAAAACAAACAAAGTGCCCACGTTAAAAACAAACAAACTGTAACGTTAAAAATAGAAGGCAGGTAGCCTAAAATAGAAGGCAGGTAGAAGATGTCACCACTTTTACTAGCTGGATTTATATCATGCCCCTTCAGATTCAAAGTGCTTACCCTGCTATGGCTAACAGTGGCCTTTCAGGAACCATATAGCATACTACCTTCAAACAACACGAGAGTTAGCATGAACAAACAAAAACATTATATTATACAAACTTAAAATAACTAAATAAAGTAAAGCCACCATTTTATTAAAAGTTAAGTGTGCTGGTAATCACAAAAATGTAATAACATGTATAAAAAATAATACATTTTATAAAAGTGTTAAAACTGACTTTAAGTATGCACCTTTCGTAATTATAACATAACAAAAGTTAACTCTGATTAAAAAGATTGATGCAACTGATTCTGTGCATTATGTGGAAAGTTTTGTGAACGTTGACAAGAATGTTTTAACAGAAACTGATGAAATTGATTTAAAATCTATAATAGAATCACAAGATGGTAACAGTGCGAGTTATTCAGAAGATGAACAAAATGAAAAAGATAGTGAGGAAATAGAAATTCCTACTTCATTGCAAGTGTTAAGTTATATTAACGCTATCAAATTGTATGCAAAAATGAAGTGGGAAAATGAACTTCATGAAAAGGCCGTACCGTAGAAATGGCGTTCTCTTTCAACCGCATGAGAAAGTCCATTAAAAAAACGAAATAGTTGAAATTGGACATTTTCTTCAAAGAAATTTGATTAAGATTCTGTGTACTTATGTATATTTTTGTTCTTATTCTAACAAATATAACATAAACAGTATAATAACTTTATTCACAAACGTCTTCCGTTGAGTCAAGCAAGTATATCGCTCCGCTCAAAATTTTTATATAATTAAGGAAATGCATGTTCAGTATGTCTAAGCCGGAAATTTTACTTGGTCCCGTGCGATTCCACCTTAGACAGGGTTTACTATATTTTGTTTTAAGTTACATTTTTAACTTAAATTATTTCTAGAGGGAGCTACTCGTGATAATGAAACATATCTAGATTGTTTTTTTATAGCAGTCACATCTGTCTGCCTGCTGTGTCGAGGAGAATCGAATCCTTGATTTTAGCGTTGTAAATCTGTAGACTTACACTGTCCCAGACGGGGACACAACATATCTAGATAGTCAATGATGATGTTAAAATCTGGAAGCTTTGTGTAATATGTAGAAAACGTGTGTAAAATGAATAGATCCATTTTAATTTTGTTACTAGCAAGAGTTGTCATATGAATGAAACTGCGTAAATAAGGTCTGTATTTGTGAGTTAGGCATACTATTAATCTTACAATTTCTGTTCAAATGTTGTTTGTGAACTTAGGCCTTTACCTTCTGGCAAAGTTTGTTTGTTTTTTTAAATTTCGCACAAAGCTACTCGAGGGCTATCTATGCTAGCCGTCCCTAATTTAACAGTGTAAGACTAGAGGGAAGACAGCTAGTCATCACCACCCACCGCCAACTCTTACCAACGAATAGTGGGATTGACCGTAACATAACGTCCCCACGGCTGAAAGGGCAAGCATGTTTAGCGGGACGGGGATGCCAACCCGCGACCCTCAGATTACGAGTCGCACGCCTTAACACGCTTGGCCATGCCGGGCCCTTCTGGCAAAGTGGCCACAGCCTATAGCAAACATTATACTAAAAGTAAACTGTTATTGTTACGTGTACTAGACTTGGCATTACATTTATCAAATAAGTAAAAAAACTCTAGCCAATGACACATGTTACAATGATATAATATTTTTCTTATAATATCTGATATTGCTGTTATGTTCAACAAGATAAATTATATCACAAAGTTCAACTTTTATTTAGATGCTAAGATAACATTACTTTTTTTAGACATAAAGAAATCTTAGCCAAGATACATTTTGTACAGTTATCTTTCAGTCACATAAAGTTAAAATGTGCTTTCCTAAGTATATCACATGTAAGAATGAAGTCTTAGAGGCAGTGCTTTTGAGCATGTCTTTGTTTAACTCTCAAACAACTGAATGCTTCTTTCCAAATGTTTACTCCCTAATAAAAATGAGATTTTATAATTTCAACCCCAAACAGAGATTAAACAATAACTAAGCGCACTGTTTAATTCTGTTTTAAAATACTTTTTAGTCTATAGAGTATTTTATTTGTAAAAGAATAAAAATTACTGCCATTAAAACTACATTGTAAATATACTTAAAAGCTGCTGAAATTAAATTTTTTATGCTGTCCCACTTTAAATGGTTACTATTTCTGTGTAAATAAATAACTAACAATTGAATTATGAAACAATAATTTTATATTATTTTAGTAAGTTGTCTAACCAGTTACAGAATTTAATAATCAAAGAAGATTGAATTTATTTTTTAAAACTTGATGTGTCAGTTATTTACAATCCCAAGTTTTAAATTAATTCTAACAATAAAGCAACTTCATGCTTAACTGTACAGAATAATTATGAAAAAAAATCTTATTATTGATAATCTACTGCACATTTTTGTATTATCAACTGTTCTTACTTTTACACTTTCCAAAAGCAGGTTCCTACATCACTATTAATAATGGCATATTTAACAACAATAATTTTAACAGTTTCTTCTTGTATTGATAATGAATGTTTTTGATTGTTGTTGTTTTTTGTCTTGTAGTTACATTTGTCTTTATAATTTAAAATTCATACATGATCGTAGTTAGTACACCTTTATTGCACATTTTACCCAGAGGAGACAAATATAATTTACATTTTCCTGGAGTTCAAAATTTGGTGCAATTGTAAACATTTTTTATTATTTCTGTTAAAAAAACAAAATCTGATTTATCATGTGACACTTTTTAACCCTTTTTCATTTCCATCCTGTACATTTACACCAATTACGGTAATGAAAAAACTAACCCTTTCATGGATGATAAATGATTAATTTGTTAAAAGTACTGTATATTATTTATTATTCAACTGGTATATAAAAAAAATTGTATAGAATATAAAAAACATAACTGATGGCAACAATAACAACATAAAAGCTACTTCATCTTTGTGGGAAGTTGTATTTAACCAGTAGAAGTAATGTAATTTTAAAATAACAGACACAGAAAATTAAAACTTTTTTACCAATTTTTGACAAAGCTGTAATTAAAGAATTAGAAAGAACAACTTAAATTAAAAGAGTATTTTCCAAGAGTGTGGTACTGTGAACAATTAAAGAGCCATATGCCAGCATGTCAAGTTTAAATAAAATATTGTTTGTTCTGGAATTACATCTATCATAATTTCTATGTATTCATTGTTGTCTTTTACAATGAGATTATAGTCATATAGTGCAAAGTAGGCCAAGGTATAACATAAATAATTAAATCTTTATATTCCTATTACAATAACATGAAATAGAAAGTAAACATTTTGATACAATGTACGTGCTAATGTATGCTAACAGCAGAAAGTAAACAATTATTTTCATTTATTTTATGAGATTCATGAACAGACCTTCATAATAAGGCTTCTTCATGCAAAGAATCCTTATTATGGAAAATTAACATCTAATATGGATGTTACATGACATATATTACATACACAATACTTCAAGTTTAATAGAAGCTTCCATTTGTTAATAGAAATTAAAGCAGAAAAAATGTTTAAAGTTCAAGCGTGGAGATTGTTAAACAAAATTTATTTATACCAGTTACAAAAAACTGTTACGCATCATAATTAAAGCAACTAATGATTATATGTATACTAGAAGAGACTCTCACATTTGTGATCAAATTACTATCTTTACTGTAACAACACTTCTTTAAATACAGGACTTACAGAATTATCCAAAATACTTTTAATCAATGAAACTGAAATCTTTAAATTCACTTGTCTTAAGCATGATATTAGTTATACCTTTATTAGGTATATTTACATCCACCTGTTGTTAAAATTCATTGAAATGAAGTGCACACTCATGCACATTTAAGTAGAACAGTGTAGATGCATTTTTAGGACAGTCTTTGTATTATTATAGTAGATTCGTAGTTTTGAAAAAAACTGCACAGTGATAGTTTATGTGTTTTTCAGTGAAACTGACATAAGCATTTACAAAATCGTTGTCTAACAATGTTCAAAATATGTAAAATACAGTCAGATTTTGTCAGCTAAGATTTTGAAGATTACCAAAAGTATTCAGTACAATAAATAATTTTATTATTCATTATTTTTCATATAAATGGCATCATGAGACATAAGTTTGAAATAATGTTTTAAGTTACCAAAACGTACTCTAGCATTAATTATGTAGAAAGTGTAACCAATTTTTGTCTTAAGAAATTATTTCTAACTTTTACAGTAGCATGAACATCTACCCTGTAACAGATAAATTTCTTTGTGAAGCTAACTGAAAGCCTGGAATATAAAATTAAAGGTACAAGAAAAATTTTATTATATAAAATTTAGTGTATACTTAACCTGGATCATTTATATCAGTGTAATACATTTACTCTAGGTCAAGAACCTATACACTACATAAAAAGAGCATATTATAACTAATTTTTTGTACACTGAAGATGGACCACCTATGAGTATGTTAGAAGTGTGTATACATTGTAGGTGAAGTGCCTACACTAGACAGTAAATTAAAAAAAAATCCTGTTACATCGAAAATCTGTGCATGTTGAAGAAGGCCATACGTGATAGACTAAGTGTTTGTATACAGTTGGTAGAGAACCTGTCACATTTAGTTCAGTAAACTGAAGAAAAAACTGACTTTATTGAGAAGTGGACAGCTTATATCACACACATTAACTTATTGCAGATCACAGAACACACACAGAGATCTCAGTCTTAAATATCCTGAGGTATAAAAACCCTGTTGGTAGATTATTTGTTTACATAGAAACTTACTGAATATAAAGGGCTTAGTGTTTTTACCAATGCATTATTTCTAATAACAAGGAATACCTGATATATATTGTGTGGGCTGTCAGTGGAATGTATGGTAGTAATAATACAGACATCATCAATAAATACACAATGGTGCATTCATGGTCATAAACATAACATTTTCTATCAATCAATGAACAAGTAATTGCTTCAATTAAATCATGTTATTCATTTACCTCAAATGTAAGAATTTTCTTTTTCTGTTCTACAAAGACACCTTTTGTCTTAATGCTGAATTATTAATTAATGTAGGTCATACTTTCAAAATTAGTTTTGAAATCTTCAAAGGTCTAATTCAACCTAACATATTCCTACAATTAAAAATACACATTTTATTAAATACACTAATTCATACTTACAGTTATGTACATTGAAGGTGGATGCTGATACTGTGCAAACTTTGCATTTAAAGCTTCAAGGTTTCTACGAGTCAATCTTATCATACTTCGTATGTTCTTTAACTACAAAATGGAAAATTTACAGATTTTAGAAGCTTAGAAATATAAAATGACTTTAATCAGATTAAAATAACTTCCACAGTAAATGAGAATTTAAAACATACCTTTCTTTCCACACTAGTTCTTTATATATACATCTAGTGTTGTTTGTTTTTCTCAATTAAAAAAATTTCACTCATCTTTAAAGGATACAGTAAATCAAGTGTTTCAGACTATTCAAGATCCAAGTATAATTATTCATACTATGAAGTTAATTAATATTCAACCTATTGTACTTGAAAACAAACAACCAACAAAAATAAGCATATAGTAAAGTGCCACTTATCAGATTCAGACAGAAATCTGATGCACTTAAATCTTAATACGAGAACACCCATCAAATTAGCATACACTAGTAAAAGTTAAACCTCAAATGACGCAAGTTTCTGTAAAGATTAATGCACCTGAACACTTCAGTATTTTGTTATGCACAAGATAATGTTTTTGGACAGTATAAAACCTATTGGTCCATCTCGGCTGTTCCATCTTATAAGTTGAACTGAAAACTATTAAAATTAAAAAAAAATCAAGTGTTCTCTTAAACTCACTTAAATATACTGCTTCCACATCTAAAGACAACCCATTCCAAAGACCAACAACCCTCTTAGAAAAATGAACCTGTTTTAGCTTCTACCCAACCAAAATTTAAATATTTGTCTCCTAGTCCTACTATTATCACTGTTAAGTATGATAAAAGATGATGTATCAACATTATCAATTAACTTTACAATCTTAAACACCTCAACCAGATACTCCTTAAGTCTTCTTTTTTTAAGATAAAACAATTTGAAAGATTTCAATCATTCCTCGTATAACAACCCCTCCATCTAAGGTACCACCCTGGTTGCCTTCTCTGAACCCTTTCCAACAATTTGATGTCTTCCCTAAGATAAGGAATCCTAGAATGAACACAATATTCCAAATGCAGCCTAGCCAGTGAAATTATAACCTGTGTCTTCTAATATAATGAGTTGGCAGTAAATGGTGTTGATTAGATACCTTCCCTCAAATCCATCACTTCAAAATTAAGAATGGCTAGTAGAAATAGTCCTAAAGTAACTTTACATCAAACTCAAAAAAACGTAATAGGTATACAGCTATGCAGGAGTGTAAAAACTTTATTATTCAGTAAAAACTGTATATTTCAGTTCCTATAGCACTTGTAACAATAATAAAGTTTAAAGAAAAGTGTGCCTACCCTTGAATAATTTTTAAATGACAGTCATTGACCAAAGCAAATTTTATGCAAAGAAATGTCATTGTATGTCTGGAAGCCAGTATTTCAGGTGGACTGTTTTTGTTTTTTTATATATGGATATCAGTATTCTTAGTTTCTTTCTTAACCTGGTACTCTTTTCACACAAACTTAATTTGCTAATTTTCTGAAACATCAAGTTGCTAATACAGATTCAAAGCTAAACAAGAGAGTTATTGGTATATTTCTCCCCCCCCCCCCCCCCCCACTTAACAATATACATAACTTATCAGAAATAGTTGCTGAAATGCATGCTTAATTGGACTCCATACTGCCAAGTGCATAAAGCAAAAGCCATGTTAATTTAAATTAGCATCCTTACCAATATAGTCAGGCATAACTATACAAGTCATTATCTCTAACAGTTTAAACACATTTTCTTTTTTGAAATGACATCTCTTTTAATGATCATGTAAATTATGTTATGCCAAGTAAGAAGGCATACCAAGTTCTTTCATGTAAAATGACTTTGCATCTATATTAGAAAAGTTACTAAAAAGATGGAACAGAAATCACATGCAGAATTACAAAGCCAACATATAAGACCTATTCAAATGTAAGGTGTATGATTTTATAGCACTCAAGCTTACTTATTCATGTGAAATAAAAACAAATCAGGTATCAACACAATACTGACATACATTCTGCAAATATCTAAATAATTATTTTAAAACTATTGACTAAGACTTATAGTCAGTTGTAGACAAATCCATGACAGAGGGTGTGCAAATATGGGTCTTCTTTGTAATGATTCATTATATGTCACATCTCTTCTTATGAGTGTGTCTGAAACAGTGCCACAGCTCATGAAGCAAGAATATCAAAAATAAAGTTTTAAAAATGTTTATGCCCACAGTGAGTAGTCAAAATGGCTCAACAAAGTAGCAGCATTACCTGAATGAATCTCCAGATGAAATAGCAGGGAATGTATTCCTGTTCTCTCACATACACATTTTACAACTGATCCAGTAAGTTTCATACAACACTTAATTGAACATTAAATATACATGTAAAGCTAGTTCAATATATGATTCATTGAAATGAGGTCTGAAAAAATACTAACAAATCCATTCTTACAACAGGTTTTTTGTTCAAAGTAAGCAGTGGCAATATGTGCACAGCTGAAATGAAAACACATTGACTAAAAGTCTCAGCATAAGGCCTGAAAATCACTGCCAAGATTTCATCCTCATAATTTGTAAAACAGTCGAACATCTGGCTCAATGATGTAAAGACCATAAGTTTAATGTAGCAGATGCCATCCTTCACTTCAGCTTAATACAGTCAGGATAGCTCACTATTTTTGCCCACTAAAAATGAATGTCAAGTTGTTTAAACTCAATACATATCATTCAAACCACATGAGAAATTATCTGCCTATTAATGCAGTAACAAACAATATTTCAATTATAAACATGTAATAATATTCATATAATATTGTTTTATATATAACTATATACATATACATACAGACAAAGCACTGATGAAGTTTAAAAGCAATGAATGAACAGAGGAAATTTATCAAACATTTATTCTCTGTTATCCTACAATACGTATTTATAAAGTTAATGAAATGAGAGTGATCTAACCCAAGGTATTTGACAATCAACAAAGCTATCAACTCATTGCAGTTTTGAATTGTAACTAATAATTTGAAACAAGCATGTGAAATGCAAAATAATGCTTAATTTGAATGGATTCTTTAATTTAAGTCCATAACAAGTTAATTTACCCTTAATGGCTTACAGTAGCTTGTAAGTTATCCTGCACTGCCAAATAATGTCTCAAACATAGTGAATTATTGAGATAATTTCATTGTTCACTAATTTCTATTCTAAATATTTGGTAGAAGTGTGTGTTTTCTTATAGCATAACTACATCAGGCTATCTGCTGTGTTTACCAACAAGAATCGAACCCCTGAATTTACATTTTAATCTAATCTATTTATTTCTATTTTTTTGTATCTTTATTCATTGATTTAAAAAACTTCAGGTACAAAATTTAAGTATCAAGAACTGATTCTTTTCATCAATTAAAATCTAAACATAAAGGATATTGAAACTGTTTTCAATTTGATGAAACTGTTTTGAAACATGATTCTCTTTGTCTTAGAACCCTAACTAATAAGCTGAAGAAATGATGATATAATGTAGTAAGTACATGTACAATCCTACAACTTCACAATTCTGTTACTAAAGAATATATTACATGTAAAAAATTGCCCTTGGAAAAATAAACATACACCAATGGAAGAAAATAGTAGATGCAGATATAACTAACATTAACTTCTGCTCAGCACAAGCTACTTATTGAGAATAAAACTAAAAATCAACCTGGTAATGAGCATAGCTAATTAAGTATGCTTTTCTTATGCTCTCACTCATAACAATTAAAATGCATTCTTTCATCAATTGGGTACTCTCTCTGTTAATAATATTTTAGGCCATAAACAATAATATCTCATGAAGTTTGACCCACTTAGAAGATTTAGGTCAGTCCCAAGTCTACATACTGAGCTAACAATGCAAAACAACCTGTATAATAAAAAATTTAAATAATAAAACTAGATATTTTAAATAGTGTTATTAAAAAGAACATTAAGGAAATAACAGTATATGAAACATACATTAGCTGTTGGTTCTAAATACAGTCACTGAAAATGTAACATCGGTATACAAGTATACTCGTGTGTAATCAAAAGTTTCGAAAATCCTCTCTGAAAACATCGTGTGACAAAAAAATGTGCAATAAACAGCTCCAACAGAGTAGGTTTAGAAATGTTCAACATTTGAGGAAAATTGCTGTGACACATTACTGTTTAGGTATAGAGTCAAATAGCACAATATTATCAGTAGTACAACCAAAACTGAATGTTTATGAAGATACACAATAAGAAATGATATGAATACCTGAATCATACCATAAATAGCTGGGAGAGTAGTATTCAAATCAAAATATAATAATGTTAAATGTAATATAGAGGAAAACAATATATTAAACAGACTTTAAGATAGGTGTAACTAATCTTACTTTAATATTGGTCACTTAACAAAACATGTGAAGTAACAAAAGTAGTAACTGAAGTATCTCTTTACATTATGTTTAACTATAAAATATTAACTTAAAAAACAATACTTAATTTTACTATAACCACCTAACCTTCATCAAGAATAAAGAAGTGGAACAAAAAAAAATTATTGGTGGTCCTAGATTAAAATTATCTATATCCTGGGCTGCTGGATTTAGCATTGGTGTCAAGAGAATGTGATAAAGCGTTCACTCTACAAGCAATGACATTACTAAGTGTAAAAGTTGGCCCACCAGAAGATTAATTTTTTATGGAAAATAACAAGCTCATAATAAAACAATAGTAGTTCACTACCTAAACACAGAACCATATGGCATGTCCCACTCATTTGCTGATGTAGGCGAAGGCAAAAATGCTGTATGAATACACTTTAATCACCAGTCCTATAAAATGTTCAGGAAGGTTATTCAAGTATTCAAATAACTCATACTGTCAGAATATGAAGGCAATTTTGCATCTCTGTTATGTAATACCCTAAAACAGGTACTGTGCTTGAGATGAAACATCCGATAACAAATTATAATCTTGGTTCAAAAGTTTCACAGGAAAGTGTCTTAAGTACTGTTGTTCCAGTTCTATCACTAACTCCAAGCCACCTAAGTTTGTTTATAGAGACACTGGGCCAGACAGTGTTCCTGGAAATACTCTAAAGTGAAAACTTAGTCCTATCAAAAAATTATTCTTATGAGCCATATCCAGATGGATCAAAGAAGCCTTCACTACCAAATTACAAATAATTAAAGAAGTCTCAGGAAGACAAATTTCAAAATGACCAATTATGGAGCAATGGAAAATGTAACATTTTTTACATAAGAATCAATCATAACATTGACATAAGAAATAAAGACAACTGAAAAAAATAAGTTTGGCAAGACACAAAAAACAAGAAACAAAACAAAGTCAAGCAATCATCCAAGAAGAGATGGAAATCAGTTCTACAGTGATGAAGGTTTCTCTGTGGAAAAAAAATCAGAGAGAGAAAGAAAATGAAAGCAAACAGGTGTCAAAAGATGCTATATCAAATAAAATAAGTCATTGGTTCAAGTTACAGTCTCCAACAAAGGTATTCAACTTCCTACATACAGCCACCAAGGAAACTGTCACTGTGTTGTGTAAGTTCAAATCAACTAACTTCTGAAAAGAAATGTCTAGACTACATAAACTTATGTAAGTCCAAGGTAGATACCAGGTAGATGTACTGTATGGTAAAAGATGATTAGATTACACAAATAGTAATCTCACACAGAATACAATTTGCAGAATATTACAGTTTGCAAACACATGACAATAAGCGAGAGAAAAGAAAAATAAGACATTAGTTATTATGATACTGTTTTCTATTGAAAGTAGAAAACCATTGTTGTAACTATGATTTTCTGATATTATCATTTTACTGTTAAACTGTGTCAAAAGCAATAAGTTTGATGATCACAATTAAACCTTTTCTTCTCCAAATCATTAAATAACAAATTATCAAATGAATGCAAATTAAATAATCAATGATGCAAACATTATAACTTAATAAAGTATGCTCGAAACAATTTGCTAATTCACTAGTGCAGCCTGCTGCTATGCTTTAGTTTTTCTTAAAAGACCAGGTGAAGAGCTTTGTACCACATATCCAAGGGCTGACCTATTTCCAGAACCTTTCTTTAATACCACAGTAGGAAACAGTTGTATTGTCAGGTGTCTTGTCCTAAACTACAATGTAATAAAGGTTATTGTATAAGACCATGCCTGGTTGCATCTGTCCAGAAAAGATTAAAATGCAAAATTTAAAGTTGTTCAGTAAATTGCACTTGGCTGTTGTTGTTTTTTTCATATAAAACATGATGTGTTAAAATTTTGTTATAAAGATGTTTCTTGCCATTTATAATTTATTGGTCAACAAGTTTTATTTTATCAAAAAAGATTTAAATCATAAACATTTATAGGTCTATTGAATAAACTTTTAAATGTTCTAGTTTGAACAGTATTATTATTAGTTGGAAATCAGTTAATCAAAACACAAAAGATAAAGTAGTCTTAACCAAACAGGAAAATGCAGTAAAATATTAGTCAACTCTGACCAACAAATGGCTTTTCTTTAAGTAAACAACCATAAATGAATAGTATTTTCCATACCTTATTGTTCATTATTAATCGATACCTTATTTTTGCTTATCAGTTGCTTGTTGAAAACATACTGCAATCAATTTTGGATACAAAACTACAAGACCAAAAAGATTTTAAAAAATGCAAAGGGCACCAATCTTTAACCAAGTGGATTGGCAAAGCGTTTGAAATACACTGGTAAAAACTAAACAACAAACAGTTGCTTGATTACTAATTAGAAAACGAAGGGAGTTGCTATGAGAAACCAATTAACGATTTTGTTTCTTTTTAATTTTGGTCAAGCACTCCTACCTCCTCAGCTGGTGGAGAATACTCTGCTAGAGCCATGTTGTCAGTCTCAATGGTCTGCATTCAAGTCCCAACACAAACAGAGTCTGAGGGAGAGATCACAGATTACGTTCATCCACCTGAAACATTGAACACTCGTCGTTAGCTAAACCTTGCACCGGCTGCGCGAGCTTCGTCATTTACTATACAACAACCGGGCAGCTGGTGCACGTGCCACAGCGTCTCATTGGTGGGCCCGGATAGCAGAGGCCGGGGCAGCTGACGCACTAGGTCCGTGACAATGAGGTAACGACGGCCGTTCAACGCCCTTAATACGAGAAATTGGGAAGTTGCTATATCCCATATTTGTATACTCAACGTTTACGAAAATCAAAACAGTAAGCTAACGAACACAGCTACGAAAAAACGTTCTATTTGAAAACAAACCCGCGTGCTTTACGTTCAGAATAAACAATCTAAACAGATTCGTAAACCCTGAGCTCACCCAACAAATAATGTAGACGTAAATATGTAGTGACGTCTCTGACCACGCCTTTACTTTTCGACGGAGCTTTAAAAAAAAAAGCCATGAGCTTGAAAATCGTTTAAACATCTAACTGCTTTTATTTAATAAAACAAAATATTGTACATATACTTCTTTTAATTCCTACACAACTTATTAGAACATTTTCGATCATACTTACTGACCTTACTCCATTTTGGTGTCAAGCAGGGCTTGACGAGGAAACACCTCACATTTTTTCATTCCCTTTATCTTTTCAGTTTTTGTGAAACTAAATTTCAAACAGCATGCTTTACCATTTAAATATCGAATTTAAATTTTTTCTTTGTATATAAAACCAATTATTTTCACCAACATTACAAGAAAGTTAATTTTAAGTTCCCAAAAATTAGAGAATTCCTCGTGTTCCCTTCTAACCATAAATAACCGTACATATTGCTCTTCACTGCTTCAACACACATTTCCTGATCTTATACAGAGAACTGTAACCCTAGCTTGTGTGAGGTCATCACTCAATGTGTAATCTCGCAGAAAATAAAAACACGAGTCACGGATAACAGCAAATAGATAAATAAGAGCCTCAGTATATAATGCACAGAAATATTAAGGTCGCCAAAACAGCTACGTAAATTAAACAACCAATATACAGGGTGTCCCAGAAGTATGGACCCATAGATAAAAATACACAACTTATTCTTAATTAATTTATTATTCAAACTGCATGCCACTGACAGCCATAGACACATCAGTTCTTGGTATAATGTTCCATCAGGGTGATTTCTTTCCTAAAATATATACGGTTGACATTAGAAAAATGTTTGTTTAAGAATATAATGTCTCTTTTTCCTTACGGTCCATGCTTCTCGGGCACCCTTTACATTTTCCATCAATGTCGTTAATTGGTTGTGGAGAAACTTCACCCACTCATCCATCTCCCCCATCTATTTTAATTATTTTCATTTCTTTATTGATATTAAGCCTAACTAAGTATTCACAGGTCTGAACAACGCAAGTGTTGTAGCACTGTAGAATACTGTATACGCATTTATAATAAAAAAAAAATAAGCTAGTACTAAAACGATGATACGCTTTATTTCAATATCAATTATTAATCCAGTTTTGTGCATTTGATAAAATCGTTTTGTTGAAATTAACCTGATTATTCTGAGCTGTAAAGATGAAAAAGTTAGTTACAATACTATCTACCTACATTCAAGGTAACTAACAAAACAATAAAAAATATACGGTTTTCGCTCACGTGAATTGATATATTTAGGGTTAACGATCTGAGGAAGTGAGTGAGTTTACATGGTGGATTTTGCCGAAATACATGTAAGCAATTAAATAGCTTACTATTTACTATTTAATTGCTTACATGTATTTCGGCAAAACTCCTTTTTTAACTCCTTTGGAAATAATTGCCAATAATACATTAATTTTATACCGCAAAACGGTTTTCAATCAGAAACGTATTATTTGATTTGAATATTTGAAAACTCTCAATCAAATCATTTGTACTTTACGGTCTCATAACACCGAACCCACGTATGTTGGAAGATACAAAATATTCATGTTTGATACATCGCACGAACATTAGTTATCACGCCCACATAACTTCCATAGTATTTACTACGTGCATATTACTCGTATTAGGAACTATGTACTACTTTAAACTAAATACTCTACGATCACGCACCAGCAAAGATATATAAACGTATTATATTTACCCGAATACAAAGCGAACGTTTTTATTCAAAATACTTCTCAAAAATTTGACTGTGCATTATAATAGCGCAGATTCACTTTTGTTATGTATTTTACCACAAAATCATTAAAACACCATTTAAAAGCTTCAAAAACGTAATGGACAGGACGGATGATGATATGATGTAGGAATCAGAAGAGGATGAAGCAAAGATTGAAGAAAGCAGATTTGATGACGAATATTTATGCGAAGATGAATGATTCGACGTATGAACTTTTCAGTTTGTTTTAACTGACATGTAAAATAATCAATCAAATATTTTCAAAAATGTTTTAATACATCGATGGTTCTTTACTGTATTTAGAAACTTCAATACATTTTTACAACTCCACGACGATGAAGGTTTGTCAAAATTGGGTGCGCATTATATGCAGACAAACACGATAATCATGCATAAGCATACACCCACTTACGAAAAATCAAGTCGAAAAAACGAATTTATCGCGTCGTTCTAAATCGCGCGTTTCATCTGCTTACAGCAGTTAGGAAATAACGTTTGATACTGTTAGCCCAGACTAAAGCAGTGAATCAGACAAGACAATCGAATATATCATTCATTTAGTTTATGCTTATAGCAAAAATAAAACTAGATGCCTTTAATATCACTATGCTTATACACACACACCAGAAAATATATGTGTGAATACATAAATTTGTGCAAAATATGTATCAAAGGTCAATATATGGTATTAACCAGTATTGTCACACCTCTTCTGGTTTAATGGACCCTAATATTAAATAAAAAAACCCTGTAGTCACTGTATGTAGCAAACATAACGCGGTTTACATACTGTTATAATTTCTTTTTATTTTCGCTTATAATCTCTTAGAATTTCTTCACCTCTTACAGTAAACTGTAAGAATGAACTGGGGTTAGAACAACTTTTGTCTTTTATGAAAAAGATATTTAACACTAGTAACCTACTGACACTTGAAAATAAGTTACAGAACCGTATTCGTGAGTCCTCTCGGCAATAAAAGAACACCTCAAAATAATTTTGGTTTGAAAAGCAATTCAAATTCGTACTGACCACTAACTCCGACAGTGAAAATTTTACATGAATACAAGGAAAACATACCCTTACTGTCACAAAATCAGATGACTATATATAAAAAGAGTATTATACGATAGCCTTAATTAAGATAATATTCCACAGTATGAGCAACAATTAACTTTATGGGGTTATCACTACATAAAACCGCTATCTATTATATAGCAATTTTAGGTCATTGTATGGAATCATCGAATAACGTGATAACCTGAACATATCGGAGGGATACAGCGTAATCAAAGGTGGTATGCATGTTACAGAAATATACAACGGTGCCACAAAAACTGTTCAGGTATAAACTGGCTGGATGTCTGTTTTCCCTGTGCGTCCAACACAAAATTTATTCCAATCCGTCGTTGTCGCCTTCTCTGTTATTCACCAAGAGAGCACACTGACAGGCGCACAACTTTAAAATCAACGGTAAACATATCAATAAAACAGTTCCTTCAGATTGGCGGATCACGTGTTGGACTGTGGACTGCTTGGATTTCGTGGATCTAACGTTCCATGTTCGCTTTCTGTAACCAAGAAAAAATATCGTTCTTTGTGTCTGGGGCTGTGCGTGCGTTGTAAGAGTGACGGTGAAATTCCTTTATTCAATGTAACAAGAGTAGTCTAATCTATCACTTCCACATTAGGGAAGGTTAGCATGTGTTTACCATGCGCCCTATATCCACCATGATAAGTTTGTAATAGTTACTGTCTTGTGGAGGTTTAAGTTTATAATAGGTTACATAGTTTTCGGGCACCCTTTATATAAATGTAGTCTTTGCCATAAAATGAGCGATCACGTTAACGCGTGTGCTGTCATCAAATATGTAAATAATAAAACATATAACGTTAGTTGCGTACTGTGGCTAGCAAAGAATTGTTTGTTTTTTTGAATTTCGCATAAAGCTACTCGAGGGCTATCTGTGCTAGCCGTCCCTAATTTAGTAGTGTAAGACTAGAGGGAAGGCAGCTAGTCATCACCACCCACCGCCAACTCTTGAGCTACTCTTTTACCAACGAATAGTGGGATTGACCGTCACATTATAACGCCCCCACGGCTGAAAGGGCGAGCATTTTTGGCGCGACAGGGATGCGAACCCGCGACCCTCAGATTACGAGTCGCACGCCTTAACACGCTTGGCCATGCCGGGCCCGGCTAGCAAAGAAATATGGCTCATTCTATAACGAAAAAAAAAAAAAGAGAGAGAGATAGCGGATGGGGAAAATTAAAGAATTCTAGATAGAAGTTTGATACATAGTTTATTTGTTTTGAATTTCGCGCAAAGCCACACGAAGACTATTTGCCCTATCCGTCCCGTCTTCACTGTTATTAGAGACAATGTAATCAACAAATTCATGGACCCACAATTTGGTGAATAGATAATTACCGACTAGTGTTCCTTTAAGATGCCAGGGACCAACTCACTGTATCCCTAAACTATTACGGGCCGCTAAGACACAAGTACAAAAACAAGACTTACGATTTACGTAAAAATATTGTAATAGTTTGTTTTCATGAAATCCCACAGACCGGCAAGGTAGTTGTTTGAGAACATCTTGTTTAGAAAATGTGTTTATGAAACTCTGATGGGGTATAGATTACATTGGTTGTGGTTAATACGTTAATATTATGTAGTACAGAGGCGTCTCCTTGTGGCATAGCGGTATATCTGCGGACACAAACTGCTAGAAATCGGGTTTCGATACCCGTGGTGGGTGGATAACAGAAAGCTAATTGTTAGCTTTGTGCTTAATTTCAATCAATCAAACCCAGAGGAGTCGAAATAGGGGTTAATTCAGCACTTCACTTTAACATATTTGACTTGTACAGCAACTGCAAGTTATATTAATATATTAATTTTCTAGAAAGCATGACTCCAGAACCCCCTAGCTAGAGGTTCTAAAAGAAGCTTCTCGCACTTTCTATCTCTCATTATAAAATCTGCATGTCTTGCCACGGACCCTCCGCTTTCTAACTTCTTCCTACACGACCGATGTGGCCTAAAATCATGAGAGATTCTAATTTTTACTAAATAAAGTACTGTAGTTCGTGGTGTACAGAGTGTCCGAAATTATGACGTATTACAAAATTTAAACCACGATGAGACGCTAGCAGTTAAGAATTCACGATATATTTGGCGATTTAAGAGCATAAGAATGCAATGTTTCGCCACACACCGATTGCCATCAGAACACCTTAATTTGTGCTCCGTGAGATGTTGTCAAGATATTGAATATATGTTTGATTTCCATTCATGCGTTGGCCAGTAGTTGTCGTTATAAACTTACAACAGTTAGTATATAGGTGATCCGTTTACAGTGTCTCCAAATCAGTCCAGTAGACAATGACTCATAACTCCAGAGACAATCGTGTTGGCCCGGTGAACAGCCCGTGACGATTCCTCTCTTACATAACGTGGCCCGACATGGCCAAGTAGGTTAGAGCACCCGACTTGTAATCTGAGAGTCACGGGTTCGACTTCCCGTCACACGAAACATGCTCGCACTTTAAGCTGCTAAATTAGGGACGGCTAGCGCAGATAACCCTCGCGTGGCTTTGCGCGAAATTCAAAACAAACAAACAAATTAGCAGTCACACAACAAAATTCACATTGCTATAACTAGTTACTGCTACAAACAAGCCGATGACTTCACTTTTTTCCTCCTAGTTCTTTACATTAGATGTTGTAAAAGGCAATAACATAAAACCACTCAACATGATGTAATATAAAGATTCCACAATGGCAGTATAAAAACAAGTCAGTAATTAGGTTTACTCATCTTTTATTGGGGAAATACACGACACGTGTTAATAAGCGCTTTTGTCACCAATCTTCCGAGAAATCATTATATTATAATCTAACCTATAGGTCAAACAAAACCTTGCTGTCGTTACATCGCTTTTATCAGTGTAACTAAAGTCTGTCTGATCTGGATTGGTATTTCGGTCTTTGTTAACCTGGGAGGGTCAGGTTCTATCTAGACCTCTTCATCTCCTTTATTTACAAATGATATCTCAGCACTCACGGAACCACAGCATAAATACTGCGATCCCAACGCAACGATAATCGTTATGACATTTGTTCAGGTTTTTAAATTTCGCGCAAAATTACCTGGCAGTTTATCTACATCAGCCGCCGCTAATTTGGAACTAACAGACTGGAGGAAAGACAACCAGCTAGCCAAAACCATCTGCCACCCATTCTTTCAAGTCTGAGAGGGTGAACATTTTCGATGGCGAAACTGAGCCATGACATACCATTACTTTAGTTATTCTGTTTTTGGGGGGTAGTTTAGTCATACTAGTAGCCGATACTGATAGAATTAAAATAGTATCATGGATACTATTTGAACTCCGGAAAAGTGTTTTTCATGACTTATCTGGTTCAGTATGAAAATAGACAGGTGTGTGTGTGTGTTTTCATATAGCAAAACCACATCGGGCTATTTGCTGAGTCCACCGAGAGGAATCGAACCCCTGACTTTAGCGTTGTAAATCCATAGACTTAACGCTGTACTAGCGGGGGGAAAAACACAGGCATTCGCGCCTCAATAAAAAATTATGGTTTATTGGCCCATAAACGACCAATATGAAAAAAACCCCACCCGAGTTTTTAAAAAATTGAACAAAAAAGGGTAGGGATACAAATAATAGTTAAACTCGTGGTACTTACCACCAATACGAGCTTCATTTATTTCTCCACGGATTTGAAATTTAGCGATAACCATCTTTCTAACTTTTAACTGAAATTGCTGTATGAATAACACCTGTCAGTAGTTTGTTGTGATACACCATCAGTACAGTATTAACTTGCTCAAGACGTTATCCGGTATTTGAAAAGTTTCCGAATATTCATTTCAACCTTTAAGTGTTTTATTCTTTCTTCTTCTATACTCTGATATCAGCTGCCTCAATATTGGAGGGTTTTGTTTACTATTTATATAATGAAGCGTCTATGATTTCTTATAATGTTCACAACTAATTTTCTTAAAATAGGAAAAAAACAACAACAAAAGAAAAACAGTCAATTGTCTTTGTCGTTGCTTTTCGTCTCATACAATTAGCTAACGGACACAGAAATGGAAATCGACGAAGTCAAGACTCTTTAGTCACGCGGCTTTAACACACACGTCTTACCTACAGTATAAATTATTTACATTTACCAGAAAAATGCATACACAATTCTTTGAAACAAACAAGATGTCGCGAGCCTTAGGATGGTCATTCTCGTACATAAATAGTTGAACACGTAGGACACTTCATTCTCGTTCGAATCAGAATACTGTTGGTTAGTCACTGTTCAAAAGTTCCGTACTCTCAATAGTGCTTGTTTGTTGTTGTTTGTGTGTGTAATTTCGCGAAAAGCTACGCGAGGTCTATCTGCACTGGTTGTTACTTATTTAGCAGTGAAAGACCACTCACCGCCAACTATTTGGCTTCGAATAGTGGGAGTGATCGTGACATTATGACACTTCCACGAATGAAACGACAAGTAAGTTTAGTGGGATGAGGATTAGAACCCACAACCTTCAGACTGTGATTCAAACTCCCTAACCACTTGGCCCTGCTCTGAATATATATATATATATAGTTTTTAAGAGTAGTTTAAACAAATAGAGCATTTCATATTATTATTATTTTTAACATAAAAGTCCGTCATCAACGTACTCGCACCGCCACTTGATTCCGTTAATTACCGTATTTGCCGTAACACAATGCGCATTTTTCCCTCTAAATACCTCCCGAAAAATTGACTGCGCATTACATTCGCGCACGTTCAGTTTTGATTGGCATTTTATTAGAAGCATCCACCGAAACCATTAAACCACCATTTATGGGCTTCAAAAAATGTATACCCAATGTAATGGATGGGTCGGATAATGATATGATGTTCGAATCAGAAGAGGATGAAGTAAAGATTAACGGCAGCAAATACGATGACGAAGATTTATATGAACATAAATGATTAGCTTAGCGTATTACCCCGTATAAAAGTTTCAATAACATTTGTAAAATTGACCCGTAAAATATCTTTTAGATAAAAAAAGGTTTTTTTTTCACCTTACAAAATTCGGGAAAATATACTACTCGCTTTTTTTTTTCGCAGTTTATCCAGTACCTGCATCTACTTGTAGAATATCTATGTTGTTTGTTTGAATTTTACACCCTCCGCTAGCCGTCCCTAATTTAGCAGTGTGAGAGTAGAGGGAGGGCAGCTAGTCATCACCACTCACCGCCTACTCTTGGGTTACTCTTTTACCAACGTCATATTGTAATGTCCCCACGGCTGAAAAGGCGAGCATGTTTGGTGCGACCGGGATTCGAACCCGCGACCCTCAGATTACGAGTCGAACGCCTTAATCCACCTAGCCATACCGGACCTGAATATCTATGTAAAATGTAATATTATATATTTGTCTAGTTTTGTGCTTAACTTAAACAAGCATTTTTACTAATATAATTATATATTTTTACTAGTTAATCTGTTACATGCAAGTATTTTTAATCTGATATCTTCCGGCCTACTTTCACTGATAGATTGCCTCTTCTGGTAATCAAAACAGGAATTTAAAGACAAATATTTTACAGGTTTTGCATGTTCGCTTCTGTGTTTTTTATTTGTTTTTTCCGCAGTGTTTAACTTGAAAAGTTTTCTGGAGCTACTTTTTTAGCCGCGACAAAGTGGCTTATAGAATTTTTCTTTGAATTTTTCCAAGTACAAACTTTTAGCTGATAGCTCCGTCATCTCTTGACTGATTTGTCACATAATTACAGCTTTGAATTTAGAATTGATGTATTTTACATTGCCCAATATCTCAGAGATTAATTTACTCTAATCCTGCCTAAAAGAAATTTTCACTTGAGGGCAGGCTGGTAAAGATCCTAATGAGTAATAAAATTGAATTGGTATACGCGCGCTCCACACTTGGTATTGCTGCCGCACAAAAATATAGCTGATATAAAGGAGTGGAAAATGTTTCACAAATTAATTTACTCTAATTCAACCTAAAATACTTTCAAGCGTCGCACCTACTGAAAAGTCCCTCTTGATTAAATATTTTTTCTTTGCAGTTTAAATCACGTATAAGCACTTGGATCTGTTTGAGATGTCGAGAATGACCAAAATATTTTTTGACAAAGGTTTTCTCAGTCTCTAGAGAATAGGACGTCACATTGTATTAAAAACTAACCCATCCGCAGTTTAAGTAATTTGGTTTTCAAATCGTATGACCATTACCGCCAGCCTCGATTCTTTCTCTGCCCTAGCAATAAGTTTATTTTAGATTATTTGCGCAATACTACTTAGGTTTATCCCGGCACGACCAGGTGGTTAGGACGCGAGACTCTTACCCTGAGGGTCGCGAGTTAGAGTCCATATCACACCAAACATGCTCGCCCTTTCAGCCATGGTGGCGTTATAATGTAACAGTCAATCCCACTATTCGTTGGTAAAAAGGTGGCCCAAGAGTTGGTGATGGATGCTAAATTAGGGACGGCTAGCGCAGATAGCCCTCATGTAGCTTTGACCGAAATTCAAAAACAAACAAACTTAAAGACTTATATGAGCTCTAGCTGTCCGTTATTTTGAAAGGACAGTTAGTCAACATGGGCAGCTCAAACATCCGGCAACATCCAGGATCTCCTCGATCTACATTACACCCTCCTCCATCTGAAAACTACTAAAAGCTACCCGAAGATTCAAAGCTAGATATATTGTCCTTTTAAAGTCTTGAAGTGTTTGCAAGTGCGGTATCAAACAGACCAATTTTAAACGACATATGCATACACAATTACATGGGTGTCAAACAAGGCTGATAGTCGATGGAAACAATGTGGTTGAAAGTGGTTGGTCAGTCAGCTGTTCGTGAAACACATTGTAATCCCACTAGCAGCAGTTTCAAAAGTGTGGTATTTTCGGTTTTCAAACAGTTTCTTCCTGAATTCAGTCTCATCTTGTGTGATCGAATATAGGGATTTGACCGTTACTCTTGTAACATACCTACGGAACTTCTTTTGTTGTTGTTGATTCTGCTTACGTACGATTACAGGAAATGAATATTGAAAACAAATACCTTTATTCCAGAAAGCTAACAACTAGGCCACGTTTGACACCTAGCAATAAGTAACATAGAGTTTACGTGCACAAAAATACAATAAATAGTAATGATTTTGACACAAGAGATAACGGTTATTTTGTTTGTGTGTGTAAATTATTTATTTATTTATTCTTTCAAAAAGATACCTAGTGTCCTGGTTTTATAGAAATCTATTATTTTTTTATTATGCATATTGTTTCATGAATCTGCCAAAATACAAATTTTTTTATATCTCATCAAGCACACAATCATAGGTGATTTTGGCAAACTGTTGTTCTGATAACCATCCGTTGTTATTGTTAAACCATATACAAAATTGACTTTTTTTTATTCAAGATTTTATTACTTTGTTGCCGTTGTAAAATTAAACAGTTTTAACTTTCACCACACTGCTTTAATTTTTTATTTACAAGAAATATTCCACTGCTGTCCTGAATAACAAAAACTTGTTGACTTTTGGTTATTTTTTCAATACACGTACGTGTTTACAAAAATGATTAGTGACGTATTCAGAAAATACTGAGAGTTTGAAAAAATCTGGATGCTATTTTCGCATCTATTATATTATTGTAAGATCATGTGACAATAGAGAAATAATAATAGTGCTAACCTGTCCTGTTACGGGTAATTACGCTGCAACTTCAAAACACACAACGAGCATGCTCACGTTGCTCTCATTTTTGAGACGCGACTTCATGACTATGCATAAAGGTCGTGTGCTGCCGACCAGGCTCCACAGTCCTTAACATCGCATCTATACCAGGAACATGTTCTTGATGATTTTACGAGAGCCAGAGGATGTCGATAGCAATTTATGGTGCATATATTTCAACCTGCTTTAATAAAACTGCGACGTTATTTGGTTTAAGATTTATAGTTATCGCCATCTATCGGCTATTTAAATTATTATCTGACAGAATATAATATGTCACATCATCACACGTAACAGTACGTTTCAACATTCACCCACGTAAAGTATTGCTAAGTGCAAACACTACCATGTAGTGTAACATACTTTATCTTGTTGGTTCCTCTGAAATTAATTTCTTGTTTTTACTGTACTATTATATTTGTCTCTATTCATGTTGATTTGTTTATATTTGCAACATCAGAAGTATATATCACGAGGTTTCAAATATCGTATCTTATTTTTTTACATTTTCGATTTCGATAGGCAGGTAGCGCTTTAACACTGCTTTTTCAGTCAACGGCTGTTTCTAGATGTACAGAAGACGATTAAAAGTGTCTCACTCTTTAGTAGTAAGTCATTACTAATAACTCTGGAGTATGTGTAGTATATGCATCCATACTTACATACCTATGTATATAGAATTATACATAGATAACTGCTTTATACAGGCATGCCAATGACATTTATGATAAAAAAGGGGAAAAGGTATATAGCCTGGCGCTACAGCGCGGCGCAGCCGCGCCTGACTAGGGTGGTCCGGGGGCATGCCCCCCCGGGAAATTTTAAAAAATGGATGCTATTTGGTGTGATTTGGTGCAATCTGGGACATAATTTCTTTATGTTTTTTGACATTGCAATGTTGGAAAAGTACACAATATATATCATATAAAATAACAAAAGGAAATTAAAAGACTAAATCAAACTAATAAAAACTATAACTTTCATTTACAGTTTTTAGCAGATTGATTTATTCTTTTAATTTGCATTCATTTTTAGAAGATATATCAAAATATCTAAAATTAACAAATAAAATAAAAAGTAAATAAATGAAATTTAAGATTGTTTATTTGCTATTTATTCAGTTTAATTTTTTTCTAAATCAAAATATATTAGTAATATGAGTTAATAATGCCAAAATAACTCAGTAAATATTTCAAATACAAATCATTTCATTATTATCCTTTTTGTCATCAATAACATCATCATCATCAACTACTGGTATGCTGCCAATTAAATGTTTTACAGTCATTGCCAATAACTACTTCTCTGCTGCATATATTCCATACAATTTTCAAATCACATAAAATTACTATTTTGACTAATCATGACTACCTACAGTTCAAATTGTTCATCTATGCAATCTTGTCATTATACTACTGGTACCTTAATGCCTGTGAATTTTCCATTCTTTCACAAATTGACAATACAAACTAAAACAATATATGAAGGAAAGCTATGACATTGCTTAAAAATTCAACTACTGATATGGTTCAATATTAAACTACTGATATCAGTGATATGCCTCAGAAATTAAATTTTGTACAGTCACTGACATCAACAACTACTGCTCTGCTGCATGTATTCCATTAAAATTTCAAATTACTTAAAATTACTCTACATGACTACCTACAGTAAAACTTGTTCATCTATACAATCTTGTCAGTAAATTACTGGTACCTCAATATCAGTATATTTTTCATTCTTTCACAATACAAACTGAAACAGCAAATCAAGGAAAGCTTTGACATTGCTTCAAAATAAAATTAATGATATGCTTTAAAATAAACCACTGGCACTGTATGCTGCAGATAATAATAAAATGTTTTTCAGTCACTGATATCAACTTCTGCTCTGTTGCACAAATTACAGTCAAATTTCAAATCACTTAATTTCCTTTAATCAATCTTGGCAACTTTCCTCTTTTTCGAGACAAGGGTTTCCAGTGCTCTCTTCCGAGCTTTTTTTCTCTCCTTCTCTGAATGGGCAGCTCTCTGTGCCTCTGCGGCTTTCTGGACTTTTTCTTTAGCCAAGGTGGCCGGGCCAGATTTCACAGAACCATAGGCCTCAAGCCTTTCTGCCCTTTTCTTCTGATTCTCCCTCAGCTTTGAGGTATACTTTGAAGCTGCTGATCTAATGTCCTTACACATTCTCTTGTCAACAGGATCAAAATGAACATCTTTCCTTTTAAACATTTCAATCGCTGTTGTTTCTTTGGAGCGTAGAGAATATTTTATCGTCTGGTATGCACACGATACCAGACCACGAGACCTGCAACGAGACGAAACGAGACTGCCTCCAAGACGGCGGTCAGATTTTTTTTTTTTTTTCTGCAATAAACATTGAAAAAATACGATTTCTCCTCAAAAACCACCTACCCGGCCCCCAAATCGCTCATATTTTCTCCTCGAATTTACACGAATCTCGTGGGTGATCGTTGGCCGTTTGAAAACCGCGGAAGTCCGCGTTTCAGCGGAAAAATGGCACGCATGTTTATACTACATAAATTTATATTTTTGTTTTAATATTCCATTTCATTGTTGTATTAAATATTAACTGTAACAGGACAAGCATTTGGAGAAATAAGTATATATTTTCTAGTTGAATTATCTTTTTAAAACTAGTTTCCTAAGTTAGTAAACACCTGCACAAGAAAGAAAAACATTTCTTCTTAGAAGGGTTAACTGACAAGTAGTAGTATAAGATGTTTCTGTGAACTGGTTTTGATTTCTTTGAAGGTTGAATCGTGCCTTAAAATTAAGAGGTATTTAACGAATGAGTACAACTACCGCTCAATATGCACGTAAACATTTTCATTTTATGTCTTCTTCGGTTCAGTTCACTTGCAGATATTATATATAAAATAAAACTAAAAAATATCTTTCAACACTTAAGTCTTAAGAAATAGAGTTGGTGTTTGTTACCCTATTAGCTTGCATCTTACAAGGGTTGAAAACAATACTATTTATAGAAAACATCTGACCACACATTATGTACACCACGTTAAAGACAAGGCACTGCTGTTCCAAAATCCCCAATATTTTAACCATTAAATTTTGTTGGTGAAAAATTAAACGTATATGTCAACTTACGCGCCAAGAATGAGTCACGAGACATCTTGACAACTAATCACACATTTAATGACACTGGTCGTGCTTAGTGTGTTACTTAAAAAGTTAGGTATTGTGGTACAAATTTCATTGCTATAACTTGATAAGGTACGTAAACAGCCTATTTATGATATAATCCAAGAAGTGATAACACTTAGTTTCCATCAAAATCTACATACATCTCTGCTATGCAAATAGCTATAGATAATACAGTAAATTTAAATAAAGAAATAATGTTATGTTGGTTAGTTGGTGGGTTTAGCGTTTTACGGCGCAAAACAACTAGGCTATCTGCGCCAATTATTTGGTAAAAGTAAAGTAAAATTATTAAAATTCGTAACAAGGAATTACGGTAAAACAAAACAAAGTTTAATTTTTGAAATAAAAACATAAATAGCGTTAAATCCAATTTTTATATCTAGTTTACAGCAGTAAGAGAGAAAGCACAGTTGTACAAGTTTTAAAGACTTTCTGTAGCCTAATTTTAATTATTATAACTCACCAGAATGACTAAAGGATAATTCAACTAGCAGCGTTACTCACCTGAAGTTGGTGACTCTTTCCACTCTTGGTTTGCCCCCCGCTAGTACAGCGGTAAGTCTACGGGTTTACAACGCTAAAATCAGGGGTTCGATTCCCCTAGGTGGGCTCAGCAGATAGCCCGATATGGCTTTGCTATAAGAAAACACAGCCCTGGTTTCTAGTTATCTGACA
Organism: Tachypleus tridentatus; assembly: GCF_004210375.1. Lineage (NCBI taxonomy): Eukaryota > Metazoa > Arthropoda > Merostomata > Xiphosura > Limulidae > Tachypleus > Tachypleus tridentatus. The sequence continues at coordinate 111,460,912 of NC_134830.1, forward strand.
TTACGGCCATTTTCTAATTTCATATCGAACTAGTTGTGCTTTAATTCGTAAATAGGAATCAATTTTAAAAAAGCAAACTACAAACATTTGTAAGGTGGTTAGTTCTACCATCGCCAATGACACTATCTAACGTTATGGATAAACCTTGGAACAAAACATGTCTAAAATGGCGCCGTCGTTACGACTCTCAACGACAGCAAGACAGTAAAATGTGGCTTATTGTGACCTGAGGGTCACACAGACAATACATTGGTGCATCAGTCCCAGATACAAGAAAAAAAACGAGTTAAAAAAATGTGACCAATGCGTAGTCTAATTAGGACAACTTCCTCTTTCCTATCCTTGCGGAAACAAGACAGCCAAAGTGCAATAGAGGGTTTTATTTGGAAAAGCTTGCTTCCACGTTGCTCACTCCAAGTCGACTGTCAACTAGCAGGGAGCGGAGCCTCGAATACAGGATCATAGTCCATGTATGGAACAAGCACAGCAGTGATTCCTCTAGAGCAGACAGATTTAGCTGCGGTGTCGGCGAGCTTGTTCCGCGAATACCAACGTGGCCTGGTATCCAGAAAAAACTGGATAGAAGTAGATGTTAAAAAGAAATGGGCCAGTCGGATTTGAATGTCGTCGAGAACAGTGTGTAAGCTAACAAGAAGCGATTCCAGGGCCAGTAGAAAACTAAGCGAGTCAGTATAACTAGTGCAATTCGAGTACTACTTAGCTTCTATGTGATCCAGGGCAAGAAAAATGGCATACAGTTCAACAGTGAACACAGAAACTGTAGAGGGGATTCTGTGCGCAACCACCAAACCACAACAAATCATGGCAGAACCCACAGAGTAACCTGATATCGAACCATCCGCATAAATGGGAATGAAAGAATAGTTCGAAAGATGCTCAGCAAATAAAACACGATACTTCCAATCGGGAGTATCTGCTTTTCTCAGATGACTTAAAGAAAGGTCACATTTGGGGATTGTAATAAGCCATGGAGGGATGGACTGACCAGTGGATACAGCAACGTTTCCCAAGGACAGACCCAATTCATCCAACTGAACCTAGATACGAAGGCCAAAAGAAGCAATGGCAGATTGTGTGTTCTGAAAAAGCATGACCTACCGAGGAAAGAAAACAGAACCTCACGTGAGATGCTGTGGCAAGAATTGAAGTTTCAAAACATAGAGTAAAGACAGTTGCAAACAGCAGAGGTGTAGAGAAGGTTCTTGAGACTATGTGTAAGCTCTGAACTGGGGAAGTGCAAAAAGCCCCAGTGCAGGGCTGAAGTCCCAAATGATGAATAGAGTCCAGCCCTTCAAGGCCAAGGTCCTGGCAGAGCCATAGACCAGTGACTCATAGTTTAGTTTCAACTGAATAAGAGCACGATATATCTTTAGCACAGAACATCGATCTGCTCCCCAAGTGGTAGAAGAGAGGACATGGAGTATGTTCAGTGTTCTTGTACATTCGATTCGTAGATGCTTGATATGTGGTATAAAGGTCAGCTTACAGTCAAAGAACTTTGTCTCAGGGACCATGGGTAGCACAGCTTCACCGACATGGAGTTCAGAATCAGGAAGAACACCTTGATGGTGGCAAAAGTGCATGCAAACAGTTTTAGAAAGAGAGAAGTTAAAGCCATTTGCTGTGTTCTACTTCAGTAAACAACTGAGGGTAACCTGTAGCTGCCACTCAATACACCTCACATTTGACGACTGGCATGAGATGTGAAAGTCATCAACATAGAGCCCATTTGCAACAGTAAGAAAGAGTTGTTCAGTGATGTCGAACACCCACTTGTAGAGAAAAATATACATGTAAAAACAGCTTATTTGGGTTGAGAAAATTTTTACATAGAGGAGCGAACAACGTTTTGACCTTTTCGGTCATCATCAGGTTCACCTCTTTCTTTCTTTATGAACATGACAATGACCGAAGAAGGTCGAAACGTTGTTCGCTCCTCTACGTAAAAAATTTTCTCAACCCAAATGAGCCATTTTTACACATAGAGAGTTGTTCAGTTGTCATTCACCTTTATACTGAAAAGTGTGATACTCAAAACACAGCCCTGAGGGACTCCAAGTTCCTGTAGAAAAGAACTGAAAAGTGTCGACCTCACACAAACTTGCAATTGCCTGTCCATTAAAAATATTTTAACAAAAATGGGCAAATGACTACATAACTCATATAAGTGGAGGTCTCGCAAAATGCCATACTTCGATGTAGTATCATAAGCCTTCTCAAATTCAAAGAATAGTGATATAAGATGTTGTCATTTGAGAAAGGCTTCTCTGAATGATATTTCAAATCAAATCAGATGGTCCATGGTGGAGTGTTGTTGTCAGAACCCACACTGGATGGGCAAGAGGAAGTTGTTTGATTCAAGGAAACAAACAAGAAGAGAGTTAACCATTCTCTCTAAGGTCTTACAGAGACAGCTCGTCAAAGGAATTGGATGGTAGTTTGAGGGAATCTTACAATATTTCCCAGGCCTAAGAGAAAGGTAGGACAATAACCTGGTGCCAAGCATCTGGAAAAACATTCTCCTGCTGGATCCAGTTAAAAACAATTAGAAGAATAGCAAGAAAAACAGGAGACAGATGGCACAGCATCTTGTAGTGTATATCATAAAGTCCAACTGATGTACTGCCAGACTGATGAAGAGCCAGTTTCAGTTTCATAAGTGTAAAGGGGTGATTATAGTCATAGAGATGATCAACTCAAAAGGAAAGAGGTGACTGCTCTGCCTGAGTCTTGATGGCTAAGAAGGTGGAGGATGAAGCAGAAGCGATAGATACCTGGCAAAAGCTTTCACCTAGAGTATTGACAATGCTCCACATATCAGCTACTTCCTGGCCATCAGAGAGCAAGATCGAGTGGGGGACAGAGTTATATTGCCCACTGACCTTTCAAATCTTATCCCATGTGACTTTGGAACTGGTGGTAGAAGACATGCTGGTTGTGAACTTAATCCAATATTTCTGCTAGATTTGACATCTTAACTGCCGAGCATATGCACAGGCCTGTTAGAAAGTGATGCAGTTCAAAAGTATGGGATACTTATGAAAAGTATCCCAGGCCCATTTTTTAGGCCTTCTGTGCCATGTGGCAGGCAGGATTCCACCATGGATAAATACATCGTGGAAAACGTGTCGAAATTTTAGGAATACATTGAATCGCTGTCTGTATAGTCAGTTACTGCTGCCACACAGTCATTTATTGATGGCTTATAGATAATAGCAGGATCAAGTTCTGTGAGAGCAGTGAAAATGGGCCAGTTGGCTTGATCCAGCTTCCACCAGGGCACGTGGATTGGGTGGCATCAACTATGGCCAGTCTCTCTCAAAATGATATGAAAATTATCACTGTCTCATAAGTTACTGTCAACCTTTCATAAAAAGTGGGAGAATAGTGAAGGGAAGCAAACTGAGAGATCAATAAAGCAGTAAAGGACTGACTAGGTGCATCAAAATAAGTATAGGAACCAGTATTGAAAAGAGAAAGGTTGTGATCTTAGAGTATATGCTCCATGAAGCAATCACTCCCATCAATATCAGTACCTCCCAGGAGGTGATTATATCCATTAAAGTTCCCCAGGATTAAAAATGGAGATAGCAACTGTTCAATGAGAGCATCAAGGTCTCTTCAGGAGACAAGTAAAGAGAACAAACAATGATGCTATGACTGAAGGAAACATGGATAGCTACAGTTATGACCTCCAAGGATGTGTTGAGTGGCAAAGACAGGGTTGGGAACATGCTGATCAGCCAACAGTGCCACACCTCCATGCATTCAGTCATCACACAATCTGTCATTTCTGTACAAAGAAAACTGCTGAAAGGTAACTGTATTCACAGATTTCAGAAATGTTTCCTGTAAGAAAAGACATACAGGATGGTAAGAAGCAATCAGTGCCCTGATGTCATAAACCTAAAGAGTTCCATTGTATCAAAGTGGCCATTTTTATTTACGTGTAGGGGAATTGGCTGGAGAGCCCCTCTGTTTTCAACCACGTCTTTTTTCGTTATTTTCTTTATTCAAGGGAGGTCTACCAACCTCCATGGATCCTGTCCTGGGTCAACTGGGCAGGTTTATGTCATTGGAAAAGGATTTCAGAGACTGAGGATGTAAATGAATGATCAATTTGCATCTTGGGGTTTGCTGGAATGAATGTTAGGGACAGAGATGAGTGTTAATGTTGATTTTTCAACGTTTTCAACCATAGAGGTCAAAATACTTTTCATATGGTTTGAGAATGATTCTTTTGGAAGCACGGAGAGATCTGTTTGTACTCCCACCATAGTAGTGGAACAAAGTGCAGCAACATACGTCCAAGGTGAAGTGGTGAACAATAACTTTCTAGCTTCAGGGTAAGTAATGCTTTGAATCGTTTACAAATGCTGCACCTCTTTTTCTTTCAACCACTTAGGGCAAGAAAGAAAGTACGATGGGCTATTACAATTAATGCAATGAAGGTCTGTTTCACATTCATAGGCATTGTAACAATCACACATTAAGGAACCACAACATGATGCCTTCGAGTGACTAAACTGCTGTCATTGGAAATATCTGAGAGGGTTTGGAATATATGCATATCTTGCAATTAAGATAATCTGCCTTGATGGTGACAGGTGGACGTGGTGATGTAAATGTTAAAATTAGGACATTGGTCAGCATCATAATTCCATCTTTACGAGTGGAGATATGCCTCACTGCAGAAATTCCTTGGGTGGAGAAACCAGCAAGAATCTCCAATTTGGGGGTGATCTTCAAATCCTTCTCAACAATAACTCATCATGATGAATTCAAAGTAGCATAGGGAGTAACCTTAATGGGTATATCCTCAATCACCTTCGAAAATAAGAGGATTTCACCGTGTTTATATGTGGATGTTTCCACCAATATGTCACCAGAGCAAAGCTTTCTGACTGACTTTTGAGAGTCAGCAAGTCCCTCTAGTCCCTTCTGAACAAAAAAAAAAAAAAGAGACATTTGCCCTATAGATTTCTCTGAAAAAGAATGTACTATATAAAATTAAGTAGAGGTGTTACAGATGTTGAAGATTGCTATTCAGAATCTTCAACACATGGTTGTTTACCATGTTTCAGTGCCTACTGACCCCACCCATCGTGGAGCCCTATGAGGGGATGCACTACAATGTCAAACAATGACACTGCAGCATTACCAGGGTTTCATGACCACTATACCCAAACACCAGCATCAGATACAATGTCCACAACACCTGCTGAGAACATCCAACACTTATACTTGGTTAACCCTAGCCCAAGTGGACCAGCCAAATGACCCTACAGGGGCCATCCCAAGGCTGCCCGTCTACAGGAATTTAAGGCCAAAGTGGTGTGTTAGGATTAAACCTCTAAACCACGAGGATCCTCTCCTCCCCTTCACAGGTCGCCACACACAGCAAACACATGGGTGGATGTTTAGATCCCAGAGGAGATAAACTGAAAGAAAAGAACCTTCTCAGGGAGGTTCTCTCACCATATACAGGAATCCACACTGAGGGGCCCAATTATGTTGATGCTTCTTGTTTTATACAGTAAACTTAAACCATTTAACATTTAATGTGCATTGTTATTCTAATGTTCACACACACACGCATATATATATATATTATAAAATATATTGTTAGTATATAACACATGCTTTTGTTATTTCAACCTGACTGTAGGAATACACTGTTTCAAAGAATTCAACATATTTAAGTTGTTGACAACAGATCACTGGACGAGTTACTCTTACAAAGAAAAAAGGCATCCTAAAAAAAACTGCCATTGTACTTAACAAAAACTGTTTTTTAAATTAAACTCTCCATTTTTTTATTGCTTAACACCTTAAACTTTAAAACTGATAACATATCTTTCCATATGTCATTATGATACAAAAAAGATAATGATGGTTGTTCAAGGTAATGTTACAATATAATATATTTAGATGTTACACATGTACACCAACAGCTTCCCAGTTTTAGAAGTATCCAGTTCATCTTGTCTCATTACCTAAGCCTTTCATTAAATGAGATTCCCAAATCAGTTCCCACTTGTTGTTTGTTAATAACTATTATAATTAAACAAATAAATACAGATTTAAAACTACACACACACACACATTTTATAGTTGACTTTCATCAAATTCTACACTAATGTTTTTAAAGTTATCTTTCCCTTTTAAGAACTATCCATTTTTAGTTTGTTCCAAAAATAAGCCCCACCCCCTCTTCAACTTTGACCAAAAAATAAACTTTATCAAGATCACTCATATATGCTATGGGTGGATTGAGATTAGTAGAGCTAAACAAATACAATAATGGTGGTATATTCACACAAGCTGGGCTATTTTTCTATGAACATTTAGCTAGAACTTCTCACATACTAAATAAGATGTAAGGTTGTATGTAATTTAATAAACCAGAGTAATTTACAGAATTAAATTTATATAGTTCAGTGCCTATATTACAGTGTAACAATGGGGTGTTCGGAAAATCACTGTGCAGTTTTGTAATCATATTTTATTATATTTCAGATGTTGATCTCAATATGGTTTTAAAAACTGAAGAACGTGTATAGCTCATCGAAAACACTTATTCTGAAAAGGTGGTAGATACACAGATGTGGTGCGACAGAGATTTGCTGAAAAATTTCCAGATACACCTGTTCCACATCACAATGCAGTTCGTAACCTTGTTGATAAGTTTTGGGAAACAGGATCAGTAGATGATGCCAGATGCCATGGAAGGCCAGCAAAGCTATTGGAGGAGAAACTGTTGGATATTTCTGACAGTGTGATGCAGAGTCCATCAAAATCATCATGAAAGTTAGCTCAGCAGCATGATATTGGTCTTGGAACTGCTCATGAGGCCGTCAGAAAGAAATTAAAGCTCTTCCCATACAGAATAATGACAGTACAAGAAATGGAAGCAACTGATAATGAAAAACGAACACGATATTGCAGATGGTTTACCTGATTTATCGAAGAGAATACAGCTAATGTGTTGGATGTGACCTTTTTCACCGACAAAGCAAGGTTTCATCTCTTGAGTTACGTTAATTCACAAAATTCAAGGTTGTGGTCATCAGATAATCCTCACAGTTTGCATGAAACACTCCTACATGATTTCAAGGTTGGTGTGTGGGTTGTGATTTCCAGATGTCGAATTGTTGGCCCTATTTTCTTTATGAACACAATAAACAGCGAGCGCTATTGTTCAGAGATTCTTCACACCTTCATCGGTCAGATGACAAGTGATGAAATCAATTATACATGGTTTCAACAGAATGGTGCTACTGCCCACACATCTCACAGATCTATGCAGTTATTAAAGGAGTTTTGGAGACTGCATTATTTCCAAAGATGTGTGGCCCCCATGCTCACCAGATCTTAATCCACCAGACTTTTATCTATGGGGAGTAGCAAAATCTGCAGTGTATCGAGATCGTCCGCGCACACTGGATGACTTGAAAGCAGCGATAACAGCATTCATTTAGTCTTTTTCAAGCCAGCAACTGATACTGGTATTTAGAAACAAAATAAGAAGGATCCAAGCCTGTATTGATGCCAACGGGGGTCACTTTTAACATTGTTTATAATTGTCATTCATATTTACCTCCTGTATTCTATATTGAAACATGTCTGTTAATAAATATATAAGTGCACAGTGACTTTCCAAACACCCTGTATAATGATATACAGCATTACATTTCTTAAATAATAATAACTACATTAACACTCATGACACTTGAAAATTAGTATGTCAATTCTGCTTTGATCCCTGGTAATATTGCTAAGTCAGCTCAACTTCGTTAGGTGTTCTTTAGCAATAATTTACCTGTGTTAGTAACAATAATAAAACTAACTTTTGAATGTTCTTAATGATAAATTAAAAATGCAACTCACAAATTGCTAAACATTTTTTAAAATGTTTTAAAAGGAAAAAAAATAAATGTCATATGTTTACTGAAAATTTTTAGAAATGAACAAAAATTAATAATGTCATAAATTTACTGAAAATTTTAAAACATTCATACAGGCTTGTTCAAAAGTGCCATTGTTTCTATAACTGTAAGAAGATTATAATTCAAACATCAAAGTTTCAAAAACCTTCCAAAGATCAATCCTCATTACGAGTACAATCAATATGTTACTGGATAAGGATTTGTTCAAACCTCCAAAGAAGTTTAATGAATCAGTGATAAAGCTGGAACAGCCACATATATCCATTTGCTTTTGAATTTCTAAATACTAAACAAATAGACAAAAAAAACTATCTCCTCTTTTCTTTTATATGAAGTCAACTGAAGTGTGAAATTTTTGGACACCAGTCCAAATCACAATAAAATTCAAGATTTGGTAAATGTTTTTGTTATGTTTATATGTAACTATATCACTATATCAAATGTTTTAATATTTCAAAATACTGTCTTACCAGTAAATATGGGCTTTTCACCAATGGTATAAATATATATGTATGTATAGTAGCAGCTCAGTTTTGTCTGGAATGGCACATATTGCATTTTGTATCCAAACTATCTTTACATATTTGTTCATGTATGTCACTACTTCTTAATAATTGGTGATTTAGATTTACAGGACAGCATGTAGAATATCACGCATGTAAGACTGAGAAGTTATGAATTCAAGAGTTATTATTATTATATATGTAGTTTGGGTTTGAGATTGGATGTGCATATTTTTAAATACGTGTGGATGTACATTTTTGCAGCTCAAAATTTTCACGAACCTGCATGGCTCCTTAGATATCTAACTAGTGTTTTTTAACCAACTGGCACAACCTGTCCCTCAGACAAATTCTGTTGCCCTGGACATTTGGGAATATGAATGCCTTTACCATCCCTATCAAAATCTGAAAAACTGCATTTTTCTAACATATACTCTCCTTATGGAAACGTGATACATACAATGACTTAACAAGTGGAATTATCTAGTCTATCTTCCTGTACATATTAGTGATACACCTGTATTAAAATGTACATCACAATATTAGATATTTAGTAGTCTCTGCAATATCTTGTTAGAAATGGAGGTTTAAGTTGAGGTGCTGTTAGCATGTTAGGTATCACTAGTATTATACTGCCTTTGTTAAGGGAAAATTATAAAAATAGTAATTAAAAAGTTATAAAATTATTCATAAATGCAATGAGAGTAAGCATATAGTAGTGCTTCATTTGAAGGGAATTAGCTAAAAGTGTACAGGATAATTGACACTGTAAAGGTTAGAAAAATATGGAGTGAACTTGGGTTGAGATTCTCATAAACAAAACAAAACTTGTTTGCATCTTCTACAGGCCAATTGGTAGTTATTAAAGTTCACAGAAATATGTCTACAGGCAGATTGATTGCACCATAAGTTGAAATGGGTTTATTGCAAAATTGAACAAGTAATGTTTTCCCTTGAACTTCAGGAATTTCTTAATATTTTGCAAGATTTTTATTCTTAACTCATATTGTCAAACTTCTTATTAGCAAGTATTCCATATGTACATACATTCTAGCAGTCACAACATCTTTAATGTTTATAATTGAAAAACCTGCCATAAAGAAAACAACAGTTGTGTTCCAGATTTTGTAAACCCAATTTTTAAAAAAGTATCAGGAAGTTATAATCCAGATTAAATTATTTATCTGCATGGTGAAAAATAATCATAAAGGTTAGGAAATCTCTTTTGTTTCAATAAAAGAAATTTAAAGAAATTGTTTTTGTTCTAATAATTCAACAAAAAATAATTCTAATATGATACTTATAGAACTCCCAAACAACAGAGATGAAAAGAGTCCTCCCGCTGGACCCAAAAATTATCCATGAAAAACAACTAATTGGGGCATTGTGGGAAGGAGGAACAGACAAGGTCTGGGAGGGAGAGGGTTAGGTGACACAAATCGGGACCATGATTAGCTCCAACTGGAACAAACAAGTCATCAAATAAGAAAGAGTTGACTGTTGTTGGGCCAAAGCTACCCTCAATCCAAAGACACTGGAATAATGTCACACAAAATATCCCCAAAACAGAAAGGTCCTGTAGATAAGAAGCTAAAAAATAGGTTTGTGACAACATAGCATCATGACCCATTAGGTCTCAACAACAAATAAACCATGTTTGCAGTGCCAGAGCCAAAGATGACAAGCAGGCAAATAATGAAGTGAGGAGGAAGAGGATGTCCCCAGAAACCCCTCAAGGTTCCTGTGAAGAGCCTCAGATAAGAGATGAATGAGAAGAGTTACTGCAAAAGAGTCATCAGGATAAAGCATGAATACTGGGCATTAGTAAGATGAATGGGAAATTCAGGTTCTGCCCCTCAAATAGGCAAAACTGAGCCCAACAGTTGTTGGATCAGATATGGACAGTCCACTCTATGATAAGAGAGGGTGGACAAGGCAATACTAACATTGTTACCTATCTGAGAGGTGAAATTCCTCATATGAACCTGCATCTCAGGCGATGGTAGAAAACTAAATAAGGTTGAGAGGCAGAAGTAATGGGGAAAGATGTGGTTCACAAGAAATAGAAGCAATAGACCAAACATCATATACTTGAAAAATGAAATATAAGAAAGTCAGCAAGGGCCTAAGAGAATCCTCAGGTAGAGTTGGGGAAGGCATGGCAAAATCCAGGAAGGGGACAAACAGTCAAAATCCTGATCAGCTTCATCAGACTTAAAAGGCTCAGGAGGAAGAGGGGCAACAACAAAAGACAAAGGTTAACTGATAAAATGATCATCTCTCTGGAAATAAAGCCTGATAAATCTCCTGATGGGTGCCTGCATCTGAGGCCTGAATTATGTTATCAAATAAGACAAATAAGAGTACCCAAAGTAGTAACGTTTACTTTGAAATTCATGCTTGACACCAAACAAACAAGCAAAATATTTTACAGCAAAACACAAGTGAATCAAACACTTCCATAAATAAATTAAGTTAAACTACATCAAGGAGTAAAGCAAAAAGAAAGACTTTTGTTAAACCACATCAAGGAGTAAAGCAAAAAGAAAGAGTTTTGTTAAACCACATCAAGGAGTAAAGCAAAAAGAAAGAGTTTTGTTAAACCACATCAAGGAGTAAAGCAAAAAGAAAGAGTTTTGAACACAAGTACTGCCAAATGATAAGTGATGTTATGATAATGTTGCACAGAGGGAGTCACATGATAGTAGTGCTCTCCTAGTGGTGGAGAGATGACACATGAAAGCTTGCACGAGAGACATGTTGAAATCTTTGATACTAATTGGAGAGAGATGAGAATGAAAAAGGCTTGCAGTATACATCATAAAAGTCTGCATACAGAGGGCATCACATAAAAGAAAAGGCTAACCTTGTGATAAGAGGAAAGTACTGTATCAGAAAGCACATCTACCATTCTGAAAAAATTATGGATTTTGTTATCAGAAATTTCCTCACATACTGTCAACAAGCTAAATGCCCATCATATGAGAGGAAATTATTAATTTCTCTTCTCAAAATTATATCTGAATAGACATTTTCTAAAAATTGATTATAATATAGTAATAACATTATATGTATGGAGAATTACTATTTCTACATGAAAACATTTTTATGTATATTTGATTATCACCTTAAAGTATTGCTTGATTAACATTTTGAATTTTGTATATTTTAAAGTTATGTTCAAATATTCTAAATTCTTATAGACTGAAACACATGAAAAAACTGATTCTCAAAGACATTTTTTTACTTGGTGAACTATATGGTCTTGCAAGTTAATAATTCTGGTGGTAAAGACAGTACATTTGATCAGGGAGTTTGGAGTCTTTGAATTTTCCTCTTGGTTTTGGCTTTGTTAGTTTGCTAAGCTGAAGAAACACTTTAATTTGGACATTTTCAAAATTGAAATGTGCTGCAGATAAAATATGAGTTACCATAAAGTTGAAACTGAGGGTTCCAACTGAACAAAATTTGGTAATGTTGCATCACTGTGTTTCCTTGATCACCAAGCAAACATAAGGGAGAATTTCAGACGATGATTATTATTTTTGTACATCAGCAATAACAAGCACAGGGAGCACATTTACCCAATTCGATGTTATTACTCATCTCCACCAAACTACCTTCAAATCTAAAATCTAATTCAAATCCAAAAAAGTATAAAATTAAGACAAATTTAAAAAGACCTCTTGAAAATGAAAATCTGGAACTAGAACAATAATTATCTATCATTCTTTGATAGATTGTTTAGGCAGAGTTTTCATAAAGAAACTTTGTAGAATGAATGGCAACTGCTATTGCAGAAACATGAGTGTGGAGGACAATGTTTCGAAAGGCAGTTGCCATCCATTCCACAAAGTTTCATCAATTATCTATCATGGAAAAACATCATAAAAAAACTAACTTCTAGAAGCTGAGAAAGAACCTGAATGACTGTTTTTATACTGATATAAAAAACCAATAACACAGATTTACTTGAAAATGTGGATAAGCAAAATGAATAAAAATGAAGTGAATTAGAAATAAAAACTGTAAAAAAATCAACAGCCAAGAAAAAATAAGTGCTGTTTTCATATGTTAAATTGGCACTTGTTTTATTTATTTCTTTTAATATCCTAGTAAGAACTCCCCAAGAAAATTACAGCATAAATCAAGGCCATTTAGTATTACTTAGATGAGCAAACCAAAAAAGGTAAAAATAGGCTTCAAATATGATGGTGGAATACAAACATTTTGTATAATTTGATATATCAAACTTTACATCAGTATTATTGAACCTGAGCATGCACTACAAATTTTGAAAGACCCTAAGCATTCTGTGGGAAATAACAACATTGACCTGAGCCATGTAATATCAAACTATTGGTGATAAACAGAAAGACTGACAGATTAAAAGTAGATATAGCACCACAACCAGGGAATGTAATCCACAAGATTTTAAACATTAGATATGTAAGCTTAGCTCTTTCATTTTTACTGGGTAAACAAAGAATAGAAAGGTATCTAAGGATTTGAAACTTACTCAAACTTTTAAAAGGGGAGGGAGTAAGAGTTGCCCTGAAATCATAGGACAATTAGTCTTACTTTTGTAGGGAGGAAAATTCTACAGGTTATGATGAAAGGAAGTTCACAAAATCATTTAGTAACATATATCATAAATTAAAACTTACAAAAGCAACAAGTACAATAATTTATTCTAAACTAGTTACTTAAGTTGTAGGGTGGTTAGATTAGAAATATCAAAACCTTGTTACAAATACAGCATAGCCAAACTCGTCACGTTATGAAGAGGTTAGAAACGAGACCCAACAAGCCATCAGACCACACAAAGATATCCTGACCATTGTCAAATCACATCTTATGATAATCTGACTTGATAAAGACCATCTTGCAAGGTACCATGAGAAGGAAAAAAAGTAGTGGCAGACAGAAGAAGTAAGAAGACAACATCAAGGAGTGAACAGGCTTTAAATTCATCAACACCCAGAGGGCAATGGAAAAATGAAAAAGATGAAGAAAGCTGGCTGTAGATTCATTAGTGATGTCCCAGTGACCACAAGGGTTAAAAAACATAGTGATGCAAAGTCAAATTGTGCTTTTATTATTAATGAAATGTCTTATGAGTGAGTACCTGGCCTATATTGTTTCTTACTTACATTGATGATATTCACAGGGAAATAATTACTAATATTTACTATTGACAGTAAAATATTGAGAATTTTTAAACGTACTGAGGAAGTGGAAACATTACAGAATGTCTTGGATCAATGGAAAAGTTGGACAAATATTTTAAAAATGACCAGAGTTTCAGTTATCGTAATTTGTATCATACATTTCATATAGATGGCTTTGTTCCGGCTTCAAATTTTGCAAAAAGCTACACGAGGGCTATCTTTGCTAGCCATCCCTCATTAGCAGTTACTTGGACTACTCTTTTGCCAATGAAAAGTGGCTAAAAGAGTGAGCATGGTCAGTGTGACAAGGATTCAAACCTGTGATCCACAGATGGCAAGTCAAGCTCTCAAACCACCAGGCTTCATGTAAATGAGAATCAACAGCAAGACTAATTTTGCCCTAATGAAAGATAAGTCACTCAAGCCAAAAGAACTGAGTAATTAACTAAAGTAGTCAAAATTATGATTAGATTGATTATGTCCTGAAAATAACTAATTAATTAAAATTATTTCCCATTATTATAGCTTTCAGTTATAACTATCCAAGTAGTTGAAATATTGCCATTTCTATTTCTTATTATTATTTTCAATCAATTCAAGGTTGTTCAGGTTAGGCTCAAGTTAAAACAATTTATTTCTATAACATGATGACTCACTTATGTAATGAGTTGCCACAGATAATAATGGAGACCAGCACTTTAAAAGGAAATCAATGATTTCCTGCAAATTAAAGGGTGAATTTAAACTTCTATTTTCCGCAAGGGTGGTTATACATAAGTACCAAATGGTCATATTTTGTCCATCAATTATGTTTTGTATTAGAACAAGTCACAAAAAATGCCATTTCAACTTTACATATATTGTGCGAAAGAAAATTTTTAATCATCTTCTAAACAGAATTTAAAGATAATCTAAATGACATGTTTTTAATTCTCTTCATGTAACTAATATGTAATGCATTTCAAACAACAGTTAGTTTTATTATTTATTAAATAAGATGAATTACGATAATGATCAGCAGTGAACTTCTGCTGGAACCCACTGAAGCTCCATGAAACCTTTGGGAAGGCCAAATAGTGTATCACTTCTTTTCTGGAAACTAGTAACAAGTTCTGTTACCTTTCATATTTCTTAACTGTGTATTTAAATAATTCCTGGATTAGGTACAGAAAATAAGATACTTCATATCAAATGAGAACAGTTCTGGACAAAAATGTGTACATGTACTTCTTTAAGGAAAATTTTACCTCTGCTAAAAACAAATATAACAAATATTAAGCAACTGATTAACCATTGGATTCTGATCATTATAAGTAAGGACAATATATTAAATTAATTTTGTTCATTACCAGGTTAACTTTTAGATTTGATTTATATAAAAAAGTTAATGGTAATTAAATATTCTTAGCAATAACTTAGAGATAAATAATAAAAATACCTGTGACTCTTATGCTTTTATTTAAGCTCTATACATAACATCCACAATTCTACTAGATGTAGTAAGACCAAGTTAATTATCATATTACATTAATTACTGCTAGATGGGAGCACAGAACAAAAACAAGGTATATCAGAAGTTATAATAAAACCGTAACTTTATACACGTCAAAAGATGTCTTAAAGCTTTCCAGTAATAAGATTTTAAAATCTACTTCAGTTGTTTCTATCATCAGTATTGAGTAGATTGTAGTTGAAGCATAATATTGTGTCAGAGTCTGGTATTTCCGATATCCAGAAATCTATTTATTGAAAATCAGGCATATTTTTATAACTGGAAAAATGAATCTAGAGAATGATTTTAACATTTGTATGAAAATTTAAAATCAAAAACAAAATTATTTCATATCATTTCACATGAAAGTTTGATATTCATTAATAACAACAACACACAACTGTTACAGAATAAAGGGAAACATCACCTTTCTTTTAGCTTTAAAATAAATAATCAACTTTGATCTGAATAACAGCTTTGATAATATGCAATAACTAAATTTAAAAAGTTAAAAATAATTTAAGTCTGAAAATATAGAGAAAGAAACTAATCAAAGTTTTAATATAACCAAGTTCCTGAAATAAGTGCTTAGTACAAACTTAAAATAGGGTTCTATGAACTTTTTTTCAAGCACATAATAAACAAACAATATACAGATTTTTTCTTTTAACACTGACTGCCAAGTATACATTTAGCAAAAATTACCAATTTCTGGAATTTGGGGACCACACATTTCAGACAGAACTTTGACAATTAATTCAAAGCAGTTTTTCACCAAACTAAATGTCAACAACCAAACATGAAAAGCATGTATCATCTTTGACACTTATTTTCTTTTTTTCTAACAAAAATTAAACCAGCTTAATGGACTATTTTATCTATTTTTTGGTTGTTGTTATTTTCACTTTCAAGTTTCCTTTGTCTATAGTATAATCATAGCTCAATGAATCTGGCTTTTATTGCTTTTTTATTTACTTTTTGTAGAAGTGCTGAAGAGAGGAAACTTTTTAGTAAGAAAGGTAGAAATTGTTGTTGGTTTTCTAGGATTTATGTTTTCTGTTTTCATTTGAATTTTGAGTTTATAATTTGAATGTTGTACCAAATGTTAATTTTATTTTGACCTTGTATAAAACTACTTTGTAAAACTTTCATCTCATGATTTTTTTAAAAGAACATTTTCTTCAGCTTCTATTGCTATTTTACTTGACTGTGGATACAGAATACCACTGACCAGATAGTTCAAGATGTAAGAAATTTGTATTTGATTATCTCCTCCTCATTTCAATTTTGTCAAAACTATCTTCTAATTCATCTGACATCAGGTGGTTTGTTTGTTTTTTTGAAACATTTATCTGGAATTTTAAGTTTGATGAAATTTTGGGAAATTTGTCAAAGCATAACATTGAAACAAGATAGACAATAATGAAAACCTTGCTGATTATGCCTTCTTATCATCCACATCTCTACAACATCACCTGAGATGTTTTTGCTACTTATTTCATCACTACTCCAAGACCATTAGCACTTATAATTGTTGAAGTAGAGGTGAAATAGATTCAAATGATTACACAGTATTCCAGATGAAAGAAGCTAAACAGTTTTTAAATGTAGAAATTACATTATCAGAAAACAAGTCTTTGGAATATGAAACCCCAATAAATTTCATAGATTCTCTGTGTGTAAATTGATGACCAGGATCAAAATGAGAAAATACATTTCTTTAATAAGATGTACTTTTCTTAGGTTTAAAATACCTAACTAGAAGTTGCATTCATGAAGTATTACAAAGCAGACAAAGAAAACAATCTTTTTATCTTATGAATTACATGAGCTCAAGGTTGATGTGTTTGCTGCATCCATAACAATCATGGATTTCTCTTTGACAGATGAGTTAATTTCACAAAGTGAATTCCAAATCAAACAAACACTGGTTTATATATATGGGGGTAGATCTTACAAAACAATTTTCAAACTAGTCCATAAACTATGAATCTTCCTAACCTTCAGGAAATCATTCCACCTACACAGCTAAGATTGCTTCTGTTAGCTCTCAGTTTAGATGTTCCTTTGAAAATAATGTAGACGTCACTTATTGCTAAGAAGATGGTCAATCCAATTGTTTGTCTATCTAAACTCTGTAACGTGCAAATATGAATTTTTATCTTTTCATGACAACTGCTAAAATTGAGGTATTATACAAAAATATGCTACATTTATACAAATGAAAAATTATAACAGGCTTATTTATTTAATTACTTTGTTCAATTTTCTCCAGGAGGCAGCAGTAAGTCAGAAGATTTACAATGCTGAAATCAGGGTGCAGTTACCCTTGGTGTACACAGAAAATAGCCAAATGTGGCTTTACTATAAAAAAAATACACATTTTGTTCAAATATTTTCAAAACAACATATTGACTGATACGTATGGCCTTGTAACTACAGAGAAACAGAGAACACTTTAGGTGTCACTTAGTAATGAAATTAAACAGCCAGTCCTTTCCAAATGTTGTCATTTGTGGTGAACTGTTTGGTTGAAAAAAATGGCACATTTGATTTTCTTCTTACTCTACTCATTCACAACTCTATACTTGTAATTTGAATGATGGATCCTAAAAGTGTTTGTCAGTAGGTTGTTTTTTTTTTCTTTTGGAAGATTTATCTTTAAGAGTGTCTTGACATCTAATCTATATGAAAGCTAGTGTACATATCATACTTGATTCTCAAAATAGGAGTTATAAGCATTATTCCAGATAGAATAGTTCAATTACTGTCTGCCCATTATGATTTTAGTGATGAGGGTAAAAGGGAGCCATGTCATGAAACCTTAAAAGTGTAGTTAGTATTGATTTATTAAGCCTAAAGATATGGTTTGGGATCACCTAGCCTAGAGTCAAGAGCATATAATTTACCATGAAAGTGAAAATTCTGATTCATTTCCAAATTATGCTATTTCTGTCATAAAATCAATGTTTATTAAAAACAAACCTTTTTTAATTAATAGAGACTCTAAATTAAGAAACCAAAAAATATTTTTTCCAGTTTTGTTGTCTATACATTTCATTTTATACTTTCAGTACATTAACTAACAACATTAGATTACACTACTGTAGCTAAGCAACATGACATAAAAGCCATCTTTGTAATGTTGTGTTACTAAAATGAATTGGCTTTTCTATACATATTAGAAGCTGTTAATCTAACTATATATGTTAAAACGGCTGGTTTGAATTGAGAACATTTTTTTATCCAGAGGAGCAAAGAACGTCAAAACTGACCACATGTTTGAAAGGTGTTGTGTAACTGACTTAACCATAAAGCCTTAATGGCCAGTTTCGATGTTATATCCCTCTTTACAGAAGTCCCAACTGCTGAAGCTTGCAAGATAACCTTGGAACTCTACATCCGAGACCCTAACCCATCTATAGACATTCCCAGCAATCAATTAGCAACCCTCATAGAATTCACCACGATGAAGACAAACTTCATGTTCAACAACCACAACTATTTACAAACAAATGGCCTAAACATGGGCAACCCAGTATCACCAGTTCTAGCTAATATTTTTATGACACAAGTTGAAACACAAGCAGTTAACACAGCATTGCACCACCATTATACTGGTACAAATATGTAGACAACACAATTGTGGGATTCACATCTACAGAACACACACTTAATTTTTTCAATCACATTAACTCTAAACATCCCAAAATAAACTTCACATGTGAACAGGAAGAAAGCAATCAAATATCACTTCTTAACCTCAAAATTACAACAACTGATACACAATTTAAAATAGAAATCCACCGAAAGATTACCCATACTGGACTATACATTCCTTGGGACTCAGTACATGAAACAAAATAAAAACTCAGCATACTAAGAAACCAAATAAACACAGCTATAAAACTATGCTCACCAGATAAAATTAATGATGAATTAGACAAAATAAAACAATACTTCATCAGCATCAATAAGTTTCCTCCACAAACCATAGAAAACATTATACGCACATACCTAGACAAAAAGCAAATACATCCCACGAATTAAAAAATCACGAAACCATATACTGCTGCATACTATATATTCCCGACATCAGCAGAAAAGTAACCAACATTTGGCAAAAACTAGGATCAAAATATGACATTCCAGTTAATACTTAATTTATTGAAAAACCAAGCACAAAACTAAGGTCTATACTGTGTAAGAACTACACTGAAAAACACCAAACCAACATTATTTATTAAATACAATGTGATAACTGCCACGACTTCTATATTGGAGAAACAAGTAGAAAAATAGAAACCAGATTCAAAGAACACAAAAAGTCACCTTCACATGTTTTCAAACACTGCAAATCAAATAAACACAACATAACCATAGAAAACACCCAAATACTAAATAAAGAAACAAACATAAGCAAACGCTATATTAAAGAAGCTTTACTTATACAACAACTCAAGCCCAAAATAAACCAATACAAATGAACACCTTTATACCTATATTAATAAATATAATCAATCTAAGCATGCCCTCTACATTCCTACACTCATTTACACAACCCCTTTCAAACATGTGGTTAGCTATCGGTCAGTTACCTCTTTCTTTCTTTGTGAACCTGACGATGACCAAATAAGGTTAAAACATTGTTCACTCCTCTGGATAAAAAATTTTCTCAACCCAAACCAGCTGTTTTTACATATATATTTTTCTCTACAAGTGGGTTTTCTCGTCATCGCTGATTGTTAATCTAATTGATTTTTACTGACAATTATTCTATGAATATGCAACAAATTCATTTTAATAAACTTAATTTTGATTGGCTCACAAAGGAACTTACTGATGTCTGACTGCCTCGAATGCACTTTTCTGTTTCTTTCTTGGTCAAGCTTGATTTTCATTAATTCATTTATTTCATGATTACAAAATGTGTAGTTATGTATACTATGGGGTTGTTAAGGATAGTCATACTTCCCCATCATTTTTGACAAGCTTTATGCTAAATTATTACAAAGTTTTATAGAAACTTAAGTTAGTCCTCCAAATAAATATTCTTAATTGTATTTCATATGTTTTCATTTGTACATAGTTTTTGTTTGATTGTTCACAAAATTTGAATTATTTAATTTTTACCATAAAAATTAATTATTCACAAAAAATGATTTTGGTTTAAAAATAATTTTATTATTTTTACTAAATTTAAAGAGACTTCTGTTATTTTGTGCCTATATTAATTCAATCTATATCTTTCCAATTCTTTACTGTGTTTTTAAAATATTGTTTTTATTTAATTAAAATGTACAACTGCAACTGTGCTTACTCTTTACATGTAGATAAACTTACACATCTTACTTTTACTTATATAAAAAAACTTTTTTGTTTGAAAAGAGATACTATTAACATTTAATAAAAAGTGGGATATCCTAAGTGATATTTTCTAAAACTTAGATGAATACAACTTAGTTCAACAACTTCATTTAGCAACAAAGTTACTCTCACTAAGTAAATTTATACTTTTTCATAGAATAAAAATATATTCTTAACAGTAATTAATAAAAAGCAGATCTTCCTGTGTGATAACATTCTTTAAGACTGAGATAAAAACCACAAACATAATTTTGCAGCTACAGCTAGCAATAAGTAACTGTGAGTAAAACTGTATTTTTTGTTAAAATAAAGAGGAATAATGAAAATGTAATATACTTTGGAAATTACATTACTTATGACAATTTAATATTTTGTTACTATTTGGATAGAGTTACTGTCCAAATGTTTAAAAACTCTCTACTTTTTAATTAAAACATTAAGCTAGATTTGTTAGATATATTGAAAATTTACTTATCACATCTAAGGCCATGGCAAAATAATTCCTCCCTTGTCACAATGTTTTTATGCCAATTCCCACTAATGGCATGTTTGTTTATCTTTTCAACTTTGGTGAATCATGCATTTCAAAAAATAAGTTAATATGTATGCTATTGCTCACATTCATTTATATAACCTGTCAGCTTAAACAAACATATTTTTGAAAAAAACATACTTATTAATAAGTAGGATGTCAGAAATACGAATTGAATGTTGGATTTGTTTCTGTTAATAATTTTGAAATAATTTACTTTTTAATTTTTGATATCAGAAAGGCTTATTTATTCTGCTAAAAGCGAAAATAGCGGAGTTGATGCATCACCATGGTAATCAGTTCTCATTTACAAAATGATTCGTACACTCTGCTCTCAGAAGTTTTCCAAAAGTACAAGATTACAAATGGTACTTTGATATAAAATTTTATATATATAATTCTTTTCATAGCACATTAATTAATTATAAGGTGCATATACACAGCGCTGATCATATCAGATAACTCAAACAATGAAAAAAAAACTGTGAAAAATGTTTAAATTCGTGTACGTAAACACATCAAAATTAGCCTTCCCACCATTTGCTCATTACAACTGTAGAAAATAACCAGCCATTCCTGATAATAATGAAATTGTTTCAACTTCATCATCAAGTTCATATTTGTCAAAAATTACACTATAATTTAAATAATGAAAACTTTAATCTGTAGTTTGAATTATAATTTAGATCATGTAATCGTGATATATAATAGCACTATTAATACAACATACAGTTCGTATTAATAATATTACCAAACAAAACCACAATTTACATTTATTCAATGATTGATTGAATATTAACAACAGGTCTTGACTAGCGTAATCTGGTTGTTATAACTGCTACTTTAAATTAGTTATATTAATCATCTAATTCAATGAAATTTATTCAAAGTCATACCTCATCATAAATAGTCCCACTTTTTTCGTTCCTAAATGACTTACTGGGAGAGTCAAGATTACGATTTGACACAGCAACCGCCATCTTGATAACTAACGTCACGTGATCAGTAGTGTCTGAACGAATCATTTTGTAAACGAGCACTGATTACCATGGTGATGCATCAACTCGGCTATTTTCGATTTTAGCAGTTTGTTTTGGAATTTCGCACAAAGCTACTCGAGGGCTATCTGTGCTAGCCGTCCCTAATTTTGCAGTGTAAGACTAGAGGGAAGGCAGCTAGTCATCACCACCCACCGCCAACTCTTGGGCTACTCTTTTACCAACGAATAGTGGGATTGACCGTCACATTATACGCCCCCACGGCTGGGAGGGCGAGCATGTTTAGCGCGACGCGGGCGCGAACCCGCGACCCTCGGATTACGAGTCGCACGCCTTACGCGCTTGGCCATGCCAGGCCATGATTTTAGCAGAATAAATAAGCCTTTCTAATATCAAAAATTAATAAGTGTAAATTATTTCAAAATCATTAACAGAAAGAAATCCAACATTCAATTACTTTTCTTTTTGTGATATTAGAACACAAGGATCTAGCACTTCTTCAATGAACTATTACCATCCTAAGTTATTTGAAAAATGCTTTGGTAAGTACAGCCATTCAAGTAATTTTAGGGATGGATGTCGAGAGTTCTAGTACATATCTATTTATTGATATATATAAGGTTATGCCTTAAGCAATGTCCTATTTTAGGTTCAGAAAAAGAGAAAGAATTTCAAACGCTTTTAATATTATTTAATCAATAATGTATGTTTCATTATTATTAATTACTTCCTGCTAACGATTCACAAGCTTCTGTTGTTGTTTTTGAATTTCGCGCAAAGCTACTCAAGGCTATCTACGCTAGCCGTCCCTAATTTTGTAGTGTAAAACTAGAGGGAATGTAGCTAGTCATCACCACCCACCGCCAACTCTTGGGCTACTCTTTTACCAACGAATAGTGCTATTGACCATCACCTATAATGCCCCCACGGCTGAAAGGGCGAGCATGTTTGGCGCAACGGGGATGCGAACCCGCTACCCTCAGATTACGAGTCACACGTCTTAACCCACCTGGCCATGCCGGGTCCATAAGCTTCTGAATGTCACTTGTATAAAATTCCTGGGATTTGGAGAGAAATAATGTAGAGAGGGTAGTTTTGAGATCTTCATGTGTTCCAAGCTCTTTTCCATCAAGATAGTTCTGCAAACTTCGGAATAGATGATAATCAGATGGAGCAAGGATTGGAGAATAAGGACGATGTGGAAGTTTTCCCAAGCTAGCTGTTCAGTCTTTGCAGATGCGATCCTTGCTGTATGAGGCCGTGCATTATTCTGGTGTGACACTCTAACTGTTGACAATAGAAGTCTGATGTAATCGTTGCATTGAGTAGCAGAAACCCAAAGTGGATCACATCAACAATATCCCACCAAGCACTTAAAAAGGCTTTACTTAGGGTGGATGTCCATTCTAGGCTGTGCTTTAGCCAGTTTACCTACACTGAACCATCGTCTGCGGCGCTTAACATATTTATAAAATATCAATTTTTTCATCTTCAGACACTAACCTGTCCAAAATAAGTGAGTTACGTTCACGAGAGTGCAGAAAAGTGCAAAGGTCCAATCTTGCTCTGAGGTTGGTTTCTGTCAAATCATTGGAGACCCATTTTCCAAGTTTTGACACCTTTCCAAGCTGCTACAGATAACGGTGAACTGTTGAATGGGTTGAATTAAGCTTCTGTGTTATTTCTTCAACTGTTACAGCACAATCTTCATCAAGTGCAGGCAGCAGCAAGTCATCATCAAACCCAACAGGACGACCTGAATGTGGCGCATCACTTAAGCTCTAGTCACCTGATCTGAACTTCTGAAACAACATTTGACATTTTCTTTCATTGAGAGACTCCGCACCATAAGCCCTTTGAATGTTTTGTGTAGTTTTTGCTGCACTATTGCCTTTTTTAAACTCATAAAGCATTATATGCCTAATGTGCTCCTCAGACATCCATCTTCATTAGAGTTTATTTGGTTAATGATCTTAAAAGTGGAGTTGGGTTAATTTCTTTTATTCGTCTAAACATTTTTATATACGTCCTACTACATATTTTAGTCATTAAAGCCTTCTAGAAGGACAGAAACGATGATGCTCTTTTTATATTAAATTTTCGGACATTACTTATAAGATGACCTGATATAATTTTATTATTATGAGATTTTCTCTAATCATCACAGTCAAGTATTATGAAGCTCTAGATTTACTACACCAAGAGTAACATTGTTAAAATTAATAAAATAAAAGTCAGAAGTATTGATGTGATTTTTTTAAAAACAGTTTTCGTGTATATTTACGTGACAATTTTTTTTTCCTTTACACCAGCAAAGTTTTAGAAACATTCCGAATGTCAATTTTGAGTGCTCTTTATTCATCATTATTAAGTAACCCGATATTAAAAAAATAATCTAGTAATTCCATCCTCACCTCTTCCCCGGTGTTAAGAGGTACGTTTTCTGATTTAATTATAACGCTAAGATTAGGTTTCGATACCTGCGGTGATCAGAGTTCATATAACCCATCGTATACCTTGGGGGTTAACAACAAACAAACTAATTCATTTCCATAATCAAAATATATTTTTCATCTGACATCAGTAGTAACAAACTGGAACTAAAATTAATTGTTGTTGTTTTCATACATGTATACGTACCAGTGCTTTTCTTGCAATACGCACAATATGTATTGCTTTTTGTGTTTGATTGCTACATGCATTTTAATTTCATATGAATATTCTTTGTTTGTAGAATTTCGAGAAAAGATATTCGAGGGCTATCAGCACTAGCCGTTCTTCATTTTGAACGACAGAGTAGAGAAAAAGTAAGTATTCAACACCACCCACCTCCAATTCATATGTTACTGCATCTTTTTTCTTTTGGTATTATGGCACGAACCAGTCACTCAGTGACAGAAAAATGAGTGATTGATGAATATCAAGTGTAGAAGAACAGGTTTAGAGGAAAGAAGGAGGAAAGGTATAGTGTTGAATTCAAAATAAGAACAGGGTTGTTGTTTTTGAATTAAGCACAAAGCTACACAATGGGCTATCTGGGCTCTGCCCGCCACGGGTATCGAAACCTAGATTTTAGCGTTGTAAGTCCGCAGACATACCGCTGAGCCACTGGAGGGCATAAGAATAGGGAACTATATTTCTCAAAGTAAAAGAAACTGTAGAATAGTCAAATTTATGAGTGGTGGAACTGTTGCAAATAAAGTGAATATATGTAAATACTGAAAATTTGATACCAGTACACACAATCAGTAGATAAAAATATGGCAAAACCAAGATGGCATTTCGACAGCAAGCCTCGGTTTTTCGAAGAACGTCTCAAAAGTCAAAGCATATCTCTGAAAGCACCAAAACTACACGCATAATAAACATATTCTCTGTAACTAACCAATCAGAAAACCAGCACCAAAACGCAAAAGTATCTCTTCTTCGTGTGATAGTCGCAAGATATTCCAAATACAAGGTCAAGCAGGATGCGATGCAACTTTCTCAAAAAAACAAAACAAAAAACTTTCTTGACTAGTCAAGCTACCAGAAATAGGTAACATCTCGAACTTAATTTTACACGTGATTTCAACCAGAGTTAATATGTTTGAAAATTAAATCTGGAAGAGAATATTTAAAATTGTTGTACACAAATAGTCTAATACAATAGGAGGGCGAGTGTGTGTGTTTTCATATTGCAAAGCCACATCAGGCTATTTGCTGAGTCCACCGAAGGGAATCGAACCTCTGATTTTAGCGTTGTAACTCCGTAGACTTACCGCTGTACCAGCGGGGTACTAGGAGGGTGAGATATGCAGTATTTGTACGGTACAAGAGGGCGCTTTTCTATTTCCTGTACTTATTCTCTTGGTGTCTTGTTGGAGAACCGCTACCGTCCTATGTAATAAAGAATGATTTTTTCATACTTAGCGTTCTTTATAACAACTTTGTCATTCTCTGTTTTACTAACATCGGTTACAAATGTAGAAGTAAATAAAAAAATTTCAAAACAAAAGGAAGTAAATGTAGGGATGGCAAATACAATCACTCAAAAAATATTCAAGATAGAAATGATGTTAACGGACAAAAATAAAAATTAAACGCAGTTGTGATTGAATAGTTATATATGTTGTTATATGTTAATTCTTGCCTATGCTGTTATGTTATGATGTAAATACTGTTGTTTTCAATATTGTTTCAATAAACATAGGAAGGTTGTATTTATAACAATGTTTTAAATACATTGAGGCTCCTACTGTAATATATATTGTTTATCATTGGCTGATAATTCTTGTTTTACCACGTACTTTTTAAAAAGAGCACCACAGGTCTGTAAGAAAGCTAACTTCAAGGGGATAATGATAACATCGTTCACACCATAACTGTAATTTTTATTTCAGCTACAACTAGTTATTAATAATACTCATACTAACACCAAAAATTTTCAGTGACTTGTTTTTAAATTTCACTTAATCGTAGCATTTTTGTTTTCACGAACAGCGGTATGTCTGCGGACTTACAATGCTATAAACCCAATTTCAATACCCGTGGTAAGCAGAACACAATTAGCCGATTGTGTAGTTTTGTGCCTAACTTCAATGGGCCGGCATGGCCAGTTGAGTTAAGGCGTTCGACTCGTAATCTGAGGGTCGTGGATTCGAACTTCGTCGCACCAAACATGCTTGCCCTTTCAGCCGTGGGGGCGTTATAATGTAACAAGTCAATCCAACTATTCGTTGGTACAAAAGTAGCCAAGAGTTGGCGGTGATGACTAGCTGCCATCCTTCTAGTCTTATACTGCTAAATTAGGGACGGCCAATGCAGATAGCTCTCGTGTAGCTTTGTGCTAACCGTCCCTAATTTAGCAGTGTAACACTAGAGGAAAGGCAGCTAGTCATCACCACCCACTGCCAACTCTTTTACCATGAACAGTGGGATTTACCATCACATTATAACACCCCCACAGCTGAAAGAACAAGCACGTTTGGTGTGATGGGGATTTGTACCCGCAACCCTCGGATTGTGAGTCGAGTGCCTTAACTACTTGACCATGCTGGGCCTTGCTTTAAGGATTGAGTAAAAATATTTTTGCTATTAATTAAAGCTACTACAATGTTTTAGTATTAAAAATTATATCTAGTTTTGCTGGTTCAACAAAGAGTTAAGGTTATTTAAAAAGTCATTCTGCACATTTCCTCTGAAAGCCTACAGTTCTATTACCAAATTATTGTAGTCAATTTCAGAAACAAAGTTGGTTTTTTTAGCCATTTCAGAACAGATAAAGTAAGCTACTCTTTACCAAACAAACTGATTAATTGCAAACATATTGAATATACCCTATGACACGACTCAACTGCAGTTAAGGTGTATGATGTCATCAGTCATACAAAAGTGATTGCAACTACATAAAGCAACTTTTTTAGCTAGAATGTTGACAGAGTTTTGAAGAAGTTGCCTGTTAAGCTGCATTTTATTGCATGGCTATTTCATACATGGAACAATGGTTTGATTTTTCAAAGAGCTACTTGTACCAAATATAGTGTAAAAATTTACAGTAGACCCAGTTCCACAGTAGAAATCCTAAAACTTCAAAAATCCATAGACGAACTTTATTCTCTTAGCTTTATCCGTATTGAAGTAAACAACATGATATCCTGAACCAATGATTTTTTTTTAATTTCATATATCAAGATAAAAACTAAGATAACATATTTTTTACTTTCATCAGTTTAACTACTGTTTTTTTTTAAATGGGTACATCTCCACTGTCCCCAGCATTTTAAAAATCTATAATTATATGCGTTTTAGGTTTTACCAATTTTCTGGCACAGAGTTCTACAAAACAGAGGGTTTTGTGGTATTTATAAAATGTACCAGAATGTAAGAAACAGCGTGATCACTTTGATGCACATAACCTTCTCTTGACTTCTCGTCATGTTTGTTAATGATGTATTTAATGACCACACATGTACAATATACACATATGTATATATATACACACACAATAAAATTCATTATGGCAAAAAAACTGAACACTTTTGTCCTTCATCTACCACAAACCACATGTTCATAATCATCATCCCCTTGTCACGATTTATATTTGTAATGTGCCATACAACTTGAATACCCTGTATATATAATACATGCATGCATGTGTCTTGCATGTCTTTAGTTTAGCAAGAAAGCATAAGATTTCAAATAACATTAAAATTATAAAATATAATTCAGAGAATTACAGAATAAATAAATTTATACTGTTAACTGAAACTAATGTACTTTACAAGTGTATAGTTGTTGTTCTGACAACAAAAAAACTAAGCAAAATGTTAGAACTAAGTACAAAATAACTTTAACATCAGTATCAACAAATGTTTTTGCTCCAGGCTTTTATTTTTTGTTTCACAATGTCAGTTTTAAAGTTTAACTAACTAAAATACAACTTCTCTTCAGTTAACCTGATTCTTGCACACACATGAAAACCATTTCATCTTAGAATTTAAGAATAAAAATAGAAAATCACTCAAATAAAAACTACATGAACTTGAATTTGCATTTAAAAATGGAACCTGAAATTCAATATTGAGATTTAATTGAATTTCCCATAAGAAAATCATAATGTATTCCATAATTATTCTATTTAGATATTAAGTCATTTTGATGTCAATATTTTGCATTGTAAAGACTTGCAACCCTGAGATAAACCTAAGATGTTTGAATACATAACTTGAAGTTACAGAATGTATTATAAATACATGGTATAAAAATATTCTTTAAGGAAGAAATACTTTTCTTTGTTAATCACCATATTGTATAAAAGATGAAATGCTCTTATTTTACCTTTACTATTATTTATTTGCTCCTTTATTTTAAACATACACCTACATTTAACTATTACTAATAAGCCTATTTATGATATAAACAAAATTTCTCATCTATAGTACAAAACAACACTGTTCTTATTTTTCATACAATTAAAACTTTTATATTCTTTAATTATAAGTCGAGAATTTATTTAAAATTAACTTATTTTTTCTTATAAATGTTTATTCACTAAGGATTAACTATTAAGGGCATAAAACTGATACATCTGTCTTTAATAATTTATCATTTTCCATCTTAATAAGCCTTTGTTAATTTTAATGTCTGGCTCTTATGAATGGCTTCTGAAAGTTCTCCAGGAGTTAAAATCTTCAGTTTAGCAAGTCCATATAAAAGTTGATCTTTAGCATTGCCCACAAACTGTTGATTTAGAAAGGCTGGTAAACCATGGTATCCATCCTTCATTGTGTAAAGAGGAACTCTTAAGATGCCCAGTGTCTGTTAAGAAGAAAATACACACATTATTCTTCTACATGATATATCAATATCCAAGTACACAATCAGGTATTACAACTACAAATTTTGCATTTTCTTATATATAATTGTGCATAGCCAAATACACTTCTAATAAAGATAAAACAAAAGCAACTATTGACAGTGTAACTCTTGTACATAACAATTACATTACTCATGAATGACCTACCCATTCTTCTTGGGGATAACTTTATAAAAAAAAAACACTTTTAATTCACAGATGGGAAAAATCACTTCAGCAATCAAGTTTCTTACTCTCCAGTATCAAATTAAAATATTGGCCTTATCTCAATAAAAGTCCTTGTATAAAATACAATTTGTATATATTTGAAAAGAAAGCTGTAATTACTACACAACAACTACTACAGATCAATTTTATTTCATTCACATCATATTATAGGGTCATTCTATGCCGACTCAAGCAGAAAAAAGAACTTTTCCCAGTTCATGTCATAGATTTTCTTGAAATTCAAGCAAAAACTTCATTTTGATTTATTCAGCTATGCAAAATCCAAAGCTGTACTTCAAATGGTTTTTTAAATATGATTTTTTACAGGCCACAACTCTCAAGCGAGAATCTTACTCTGTCTTTTATTGCAAATCTCTGGATTTCGAGCCTTTGTAAAACAATGATTGCTGCCATCAAATCTATGAATACTGTTCTTTTGTAATGTATCCCAAGAGCAGGGCCAGAAATGTGCTCCATACTCATATCTCTGCAGCCAGTAGTTTGTGGTAAGTGCCTAAAAATGGCTACAAAGCTGATTTTCCTTTTTTTTTCCTGAAATTGCATGTTAAATTTTGACTTTAACTGATCACAGAATGCTTAAATCTAAATGTATTGAACTGAAATCTTTACTAGTAATAAATAAAACCCTATAACTAATACTTCACTTGCAATAAAATGCTTTTATTCCAATAAAATCATACTGCAAGTTGATTCAATGGATGGTATCAATTTTTCATACATGAGTGTGAAATTGCTAATTTTTAAAATTCAATATCTTGGTCACTTTTTGATATTTTCAAACAAAATATTGAATATATGTTGTATTACCAGAGTTGTATCAATCCTGTAAGTTGTACCTTTTAGCATATAATATTTAAAGCTATAGTCTGACTTAAAAATGACTTCAGAATGGCAAATTCTGTTTCTAAGGGGTTATTCACCCTACAGTACCCTGAAAGGCACAAATCCTATTTGCTCCAAATGTATTCTTTAGTAAGAACATTTACTTTTCTCCAATATATCAAAAAATTATAGATGTGCTAAGAATTCTTCATCATTTAATAAGTTTTTTGAAAATATGACATAACTTCAACAAAAACATGTTAATTCATCAATAGTAAATTATACGAGCGTCCATTTACGTGATGTTGGAGTTCAAACATTTGTGAAGCTCAATCTCAAGTTTTTGGGAATTTCCAAAATTTACGTGAGAGTTACTGCTATTCCACATATTTTGAAGAAGCAATGTTGCTGTGACAGATTAACATTGGTAATGTTCCAAGAATTCATCATTTTTTAACAGGTAGTACTGTCTTCTATTTTTTGTTATTGGAGAATTTATCAGCCATAGAACTTCTTGCAAAGGCACCCAACAAGTATCTTGTCTTGCTGACCATTTGAATGATTTTTGCTGGGCTAATGAGGATGCATGAAATTTACCAATATATCACCATCATCATCTGATGTTTCCATAATGGATCCCAGCCACCATATCCCATCATACAGACAGAAAACAAACTTTCCTGGACTGTACAATCTCTGACTGATTACATTTGAATTCCCAGACTCTGCTACTGGTGCCACTTATCTTTTCAAGATTTGGGTGATGCATGAAGTGTCATCTCCTAATATTCTCATAACTTTCAATGTTCTTTCTGAAGTTGGTATGTAACAATGATAACTTTGAGTACCAGTGATTGTTTTGGCATTCTCAAATCTTTGGCTTTGCTTGGATTCATGGATAGGTATGCCCTCTTTTGGAACACAGAACAATTACATGTTGTGTATATCATGGCACTCACAGACATATAATTGCTTTGGAGTAAGTATGTGCCCAGTAGTAACAGCCTGAGGACTTGCCTTTGCTGCTTCATGCTTAATCGGACTCCCTGTGCCATCACATGCAGTTTTTCCATGGCTTGCTGCAAAGAAATGCCATTCTGCTTCAAGTCCAAAATCACCCTTGTAATACAAAAGATTACTGAAATTTTTATAGTGTGATGCAGCACCATCAGAGCAGTAGTACACTTTGTTGATGCCAGAACATATTCCTTTCAAGAAGGCCAGAGCTTCTTGCTGAAAATGACTATGGAAGAATGCTGTAAGTGATCACTGATGAGATATATACTAACATGACAAGTATCACTGTTGTTGTTTCTATAATAAATCACAAAGGGATGAAGAGTGCCCTGGGAGTTATCCCAATGAAAACCTTGTGCTGAATCCTGTATTGTAAAACTAAAATTTTTTGTGAAGTACAAAATCATAACAGACTTTTCTGGGTACATTTCCTGTTTAAGCTGGGCCAGGAAAGCCGACTAGTGTTATGCTATAAAATGGTGGCTAGTAAACTTATCCAGTTTTTTCACTAGTAATTCTATAAATTCATGACAATTGTTGCTGGCATCTTTCAAATTTGTATGATCTTTTGTGATCCACTGCTTCTACAGAATTCAGTCATCAGAGGAAATGTCATTTTCCTCAAAGACATTTTCCAGATATTGATGTAAAGCTTCAGCATTTGGACAGTTAGGGCATCTGTGTAACATGCACATTTTATTACCTGTGGACCATACAAGTTTTGCCATCAAGTCCATGTAGGGTATACAATTTTCTGTAGGTACTGCAAGAACAGTAAACACTGATGTCTCTCGGCATCATCATAATGAACAATAAATAAAGATAAATTTCCAAAATTATAAAAAAACCTCTTTTTGAAAAGTTATTTTTTCAATCCAATTTACATATTACATGGTACCAAAGGGTACCAGAACGATATATTTTCAAAAAATTATTAAATGATGAAAGAGTCACAGCACATCAGTAATTTTTTGATATACTGGAGAAAGGTAAATGTTCTTACTAACAAAAAAGTTTAGAGCAAATAGGATTTGTGCCTTTCAAGATACTATAGGGTGAATAACCCCCAAGAAACAGAATTTTCCATTCTGAAGACATTTTCAAGCTAGAGTATATAAGCTTTGAAAATTACATGCTAAAAGGTTCAACTTACAGGATTGATACAACATAATACTACAAATATTCAAAGATTTGTTTGAAAATATTAATAAGTGACCAAGATATTGAATTTTAAAAAATTAGTAATTTCATACTCATGTATGAAAAATTGATACCATCCATTGAATCAACTTGCAGCTTGATTTTATTGAAAAGAAAGCACTTGATTGCAAGTGAAGTATTATTTATAGGGTTTTATTTATGACTAGTAAAAATTTCAGCTCAATACATTCAAATTCAAGCATTCTGTGAGCTGTTAAAGTTAAAATTTAACATGAAATTTCAGAAAAAAATGGAAAATCACTTACTCAAATAAATCATTCCTAGTTTCTTCTCAATGAGTGTAACTAACTTGGTGGAACAAAGCAACAAAGTTTTCTTAATTATTAACACTACAACATACACACATTTTTTACTACAGTTCTACAGATATTTTTGACAGAAAAAAAGTAGTAACCTCATTCCCATAATCAGTTGCTTCTAGAATTTGTTTCTCAATAGCACGGAATTCTTCAAAAGTCACAGGTAAACTGTAAAAGTGTAAAACAAACTTGTGATGGTTGTTTACATGTGAAATTAAGTGATCTGCTTCTTTGACCATAAATATGCTTAAATCCAGATTAATTTCTTCCCGTAATTCACGATTTAGGCCACAAACAATATCTTCTTCTCTTTCTATGATACCACCAGGAAAACCCAGCAGTCCATCAAACCGTAACTGCATCTGGAAATAATCAACAGATGGATGCTATGTGAAATAATATGCCGTAATCGTTGTAAACTCTTTTGTAACACAAAGCAGCGTTTGACTAAGCTACAAACAATGATAAAATAACATTAGTGTTATTTCATAGAAAGCTTCATTGAAGCTCCAAAAGCTTAGTTTCCATCATATATAAATCAATGAAACTAAAAATAAGTATGGATTAGCCACAAAAATAATTAAATTTTTTTATTAAAGCTCATCCAATAAATATATGCATTTATTTTGCTAATAAGAAAGTCTAGAAGTTGATATAAAGGGATACCAGATACTGGAAGAACAGAAGAAATGTGTAAATGAAAATTGAGAAAATGTCTCCTAAGAGCCAGCAACATTAGCAAAGGTTATGTATAAGAAAAACTGGAAAAATTATAAGTTTCAAAATTGATACACATGTGGCATCCTCAAAAGGATATGACTGGGTTCAGGTGTGGTCTATTCACTCAAAAACAAAAAGCAAAAAAATATGTACAAACAGACAATGTTCCCTACAAAATATTTTTGTCTTGAAAGTAAAGTCCTGTTTTGCATCAAATGAAGACCACCATGAAAATAGAAACTGCAAAAAATGTTGTACTTGGAAACATTTCTTGAAGACATACACAAGATGAAAGTAAATTTTTGAGAATTTTATATCTGGAATATTACCTGCAGTTTAATAAAACAAAAACAAAGATCAAATAGGTCACAAAACACAGGTGAACCAATAATACTGAAGAAATTATGAAAGCCAGTTACACATTATAGGTAAATCCAAAGTTACAAAAGAATCTGAAAATTATATAGATAACTTCAGCAAAATCCCTATAAGCAAAAACAAAGTGGCTTAACCTTCACAAAAAGGCATTAGAAACATGCAAAGTGATGGAAAGATATATAATACAAACATTCTAATAATTGGAAATACCATATTCTAAAGATATTCTAATTTAAACATTGTCTAAACAAATGAGCAGACAGACACAAATCCATGCCATTCTTAAAGGTTCATTCAGGATCAGACAAGAGAATGGCTGAGTAAAATGGCCTTGTTTCATGTTTTCTGTATCTTTTTAAGAGAAGAGACCTCACCAGTATAGGTTATCTATGTAGCCTCCACCAGTAAAACACCTTCTGTCACTCTTGTTTATTTATATATTTTAAAGGGACCTCATCAGACTTGTATATGGAAATAACAGCATTTTTACAAATTCTTACTATTTAGTCTCAAAACATCATACAAATAATCCTATCACTCCTTTGGTGTGTTTTTTTCCTGTTACAGTTGAACATTCCACAGAAGGGTTCAAAATTTCACCAATGATTGCAATAAAATATTTAACTTTCTGATCAGAAATATCTTTCCTGTATCACATATTTTTTTTAATTAAAATATTTTATAGATTCTTACGAATTAATAAAAACAACAAAATATTCTCAATATTATAAACCTTAACCACCACCATAACACCAGCAAATCTTAATTTGTTGATATATAAATTTCACTGAAATAATGTTAATGAAGATTCAACAAAAAACCTTGGTGAGACCCAACTTCAGGCATTCTTCTAATCAAAAATATGTCACTGATCCCTGTTTTCTGCTTTCTACCAAAT
The DNA here is from genome assembly GCF_004210375.1 of Tachypleus tridentatus. Taxonomy (NCBI): domain Eukaryota; kingdom Metazoa; phylum Arthropoda; class Merostomata; order Xiphosura; family Limulidae; genus Tachypleus; species Tachypleus tridentatus. The sequence goes on from NC_134830.1 coordinate 111,495,885, forward strand.
TTCTACTCTATCAAACATACAAGAATGTACTGAAAAAGAAAGTGGTGGCATGAAATTGCCAGAGTGAGCAGTATTTTAGTATCAGGTAATTCAGCCTTGCTTCAAAGTGAAAACCAAATTACTGATATTTTCTAGAAATAATACTACATCACTGTAGTGATATATCAATGAAGAGTGTGGGAATTTGACACTAATATGTTTCATGACTTAAACAACACATGGTCAAACTACTTCCTTAAAACTTACCATTTGACAATTTTATTGACTGTGCAAGAATATCTGGTATGCTCCAGATCAAAATATATGTAAATTATGTGTGTGTGTAATTCATTTCAAATGTTGAAGAAAGATACCAAAACTTTTAATGATTTTAGAAGAGAAAAAACAATTTATAACTGAATATAATCTGTCAGTAAACTATAGCATAGTTAAAAAAAATTATTTAAAGGTGTTTAAATATCAAAATATTTAATGTTATATAACTATGTAATATGCCAATAAACAGAATTAGTGAATGTTCAATTTCAGGTATTTTGCTGGACTGTGAACTAAGTCAGTAACATCAGACTGATTGAGTCAATTTCATTTTTCTAAAGTTAGCATCTTGAGTTGGCCTAAAGCCAGTTTTGACAAATGTTATACTCTTTTGCACTTTTTAAAAAGGTTCTTACATTTCTTCAGACTTTTCCTAAATTTTTTTGGGGTAGTTTAATTTCATATTCTCCTTAGTTATATTTGTTTAGTCTTTTATTGAGTTTCTTACATGTAGTTCTTCTCATAATTGACCCACTTCTCCAGGAATTTTTTTAAAAGTTTACTTCTTATAATAAAAAGATAAAGAAAAGAATCTCAACATTATTATGTAGTATGTTATGCCTTAAGAATTCCTTTCTAAGCATAAATAACAAAACATATTTTTTTCATTAACATGTATCTAAGATTAAAAAAAAAAGAGCTTTACAGCCACTATAATTTAAAAGGAGAAAAAAATTATTAGTAACAAGCTACAAGTAAATGACAAACTATCACAAAGTTCACCTTAACATGATCAGAAATGGAAGAAACATAAAGTAATACATTCTTAAATACCTCACAGTCTCGTCAAATGCTTGAAGTTTATAATTCAGCACTTTTGATGGCTCGGTGCAAGAAAGTGTGATGCACTCACTTATGGTGTCACTAAATTACAAGTTTGACAGTAACATAATTTGAATGTTTATTATTTGTTGACTTTTTTTACCAAAAACTTCCCAATGATCTATCTGTGCTTTATCTGCTACAGGGAGTCAAAACCTGGATTTTAGCATTTTTAGATGGAACCTTGCATTCTTCAATAGCTTAGTCAACAAGACAATCGAATAATAATATCCAAATATGTTACCTGACGTAAATAGATACATGTACAAATGTTGAAAAAGGAAACACTTATATTAAATATCAAATAAAAACAAAAACAGAACGGCCTAACACTAATAACAGGTAAATTTCAATTTTGCAGTCTACTGTATGATATTGAGAGTAATATAATCTGTAGTAAACTGTGGAATTGGTAATGATCTATTTCCATCACTTTTACTTTGATATCTAACTGAAACTTGAAAGTGCCTATCGTGTTTTTCATAACAGTAACATTAACGGTAAATTAGTATAATGAATATAAATTTGTTATGAATGTCTCCGTTATCAACGTACATATATTAGTTATTTCTCTAAATGTAACTCATAATTTACCAAAACTGAAGCATGGCTAGCGTATTTTCCTAAAACCAATTTGTCTTGAGGCGCACATATAAAACAATGGGCTGCATGACGGAAAGAACAATCGGTCCTTAAATTTAAACTTTCTTCCAGTGAAACTTTTCTGTGATGCTGATCAGATAGCAGCTTCTCCAAAACTTCACTTTCAAAATAGGGGTCCGCGGTAAATTTTAAAGCTTTGTCCATCTTGTAATTTTAAAACCTACTTTGTCATAACACTTTAAATTACATAGACACTTTGATCTAGCGGTTCATATGGTGTAATACTACTACCAAAATACACATAATATTATAAAAAATAAATAAAATACTATTGACACGTTTTGTTCACTACTTCAATAATTTTTGTTGATTTCAGAGCAATAATACAAACAAGAAAACAAAATATTGACAGTTGCTTTGGTTTAAATTCTCCATCCCCTGAGGAAATAGAGATAACCGAGGGGTGCTCAGTAAGATACTTTCTCTTCGTCCCACTCTTGATTTGAGAGTTTGATCGAGCGACCCGAAAAAAAAATCAATGCATGAAGTAAAACGAGATATTAGAATCGAGATCATGAGCTGACGAAAAAGACGAAAACCGACACCGAGCACCCGCTATGCGTGAATACCACAAAATCAACGACCAATATATGGCTTAGGGTCCTTCGGGGCGGCTGGGATCTGTAAATCCGATGCCACAATTTTGATGTGGGGGAAAACGGGAGAACCCCGAGAAAACCCACTTTCACTGGCGGATGCCAATAATCCAGCTAGTGTCTGTTCAGTAACTTGAGTAAGGAGGAGGGTCTGGGTAGTAACTCAAATAAAGTAAGGGGCTATATCCCTTAAACATCTTGCATGTCTGATCATCGAGTAAGAGTTAATGGGAGGTGAACCCTCATGAACACTCATGGGTGAAGAAGGAAGGTCTGGGTAATCGGGCATTGGATTACGAGCACAAGCGCATGAAGATCATAGAACTAATGAGAATTCAGGTTGTTCTCCCTCGGTGTTTTGTTCTTCTTCGGTTGTCTGGATTGATTTTTGTCTTCTTGCAATCTTAGTGTTTGTAATCTTGAGATCGGTCTGAACAAATGCATTTGTAGTCTTAGTTCGCGTGATTAGTGTCTGGCTTGAGGTTGTAATGCCTGAAATTATAGCTGTGGTCTGGCAAAATTTGTCGTATGTTTTATTCGGGTCGGTAAGTCTGGACATATTACTGGTATTGGAGGTTGAAGGCGTCAAAGTAGAGCGGGTTGAGCATCTTTAAATGTTATTCCTGCTTGAATATGGATTAAGTGATGAATCGATACTTGACTGCTGAAAGTTGCCCATAAGTTGTCTGTTTCGTCTGGGAGTGTTATATGACACTGGATTGGGGAAAGACGATGTGGGCGTTCGGCGCTGAAATGGAAGATATGGTAGAAACACCCATTGTGCAAGATGTAGTCAGTACTACGTTTTGAAGTTGTTACTATCTTGATAAAGTGGGAGAGCCGGTTAGTATGCTTAGAAAAAATACGATGAACTGCATGTAGCTTGGTTTGGGTCTGACTTTCGATGGCTTGTTTGATTTCGTCTGGTTTGATACTTGGAAAAACGCATCTAAGAAACATTGAGAAAAGGCTGACTGGACTTTTTGTGGGAGAACAACTGATGTTGAATATTGTATTCTGTGGTTGGCAAAAGTATTCGAAATCCGTGGGTGTAGAGGACTGGGATGAAGATACCGTCCCGGCGAATGATTCGAGTCCTGGAGGAGTCGATAGTTGCGCCCGGCTCGGCCTGGGCGATGAACGTAGTTACTTGAAGCAGCGTTAAGTTAGGCGGTAGGCCGTCGACGATAATAGGGCAATGAAACAACAAAACAAAAACAAAAAACTGAGAGAAATTTCGGTTTGAAGTTCTCTATCCCCATAGGAGATAGAGATAACCGGGGGAGCTCAGACAGATAAACTTTATCTTCGCCTCGCTCGTGAATTTGGAATATTGGTAAAGCTACCCGAAAAGAAGAAGACTATTTGCCTTTATACTTGGACGGCTAGCGCAGATAGCCCTCATGTATCTTTGCGCGAAATTCAAAACAAGCTAAGCCTTTATTCACCACCGAGCCCCATATTTTAGCTATATAATTAAGAACGTTAATTTAAGTATATATTATTTATTGCTGACCTTATAAGTAATAATATTCTTGATTCAGAAACAATGCTTCTAGCTATAAAGTTCAATAATGAGATAATACTTGTTTTACCTACACCTGTCAACATACTTTGTTTTCTTCTATAATCATTCCAACACTACCCCATCACGAAGTAAATAAATAAAGATTAAAAATATGCATTTTATCTTACTTCATCTTCAATCTCCTAAACACCTTTACTGTTTGATTTAAGTTTTATTTACAACCATGCGAAAAATACATGAATAATATTTCTATTTTTTGTAGTATAGAAATGTACTATGCGCTAGCTCCCCTCTTCTGGTTAATATGTTCATTTTCTACGATTTGTGTATTTGATTGCAGTTCAGTTTGGACACAGAAAATCGCTTATGTAAGCAACTAAACTCTAGTGCATACAATACGTGGATTAGTCAAGAGGTGATAAGCTGTATTTACTCAGAAAAATATGTATTGTGAAGTTTTGATAGACAGTAGTTCTTTTTTTTTTTTTCATTGGTGGACCAGATAATAGTTAGGGGCTATCTCGGCACTAGGTTCATAGCGTAATGGATGAATATTACGTGCGCAAATCTGGCTTTATTGATTATTTTGTATTTTCCACTTAGAACCAGGTTTATCCTTTTTCGGATAACTTTTGAAAGCTCTGATAACCTTTGTAGCTTTTGCTACTTTACAGTCATACTAAAATGTCCCATAGTAAAACTGCAGTAAGTCTACGAAATTACAATACTAAAGTTAGAGGGTGCGATTCGCAGTTTACAAAGTAGTTAGCCCAATGTGACTTTAGTGAGAAACAACCAATAACAGTAAAAAAGTGAGAAAAGGATGCCTCCTTTCTTTTAATGTGTACAAAATGTGATATGAGGGCACTGCTAATTTTACTATAATGGATGTAACATGTATTTATTATTTCATAAACAAAATATATCGCCATTTGTTGAATGGTACCACATACAAAAACAATAAAATAATTTCAAACTGTTGGTATTCAAGATTCAGACAATTATAAAAATATCTATGGTAAGTGCAACAACCATTTCTTTATACCAGAACACAGTTTTAACTAAAAGTACTCTCCTCACAACAAAAACATGGCATTTATTAATAATGAATGTGAGGTTTAATTACACCTTTATTGGTGTAATTTGTAAATATAAGATTAAAAACGGTGTTCTTAAAAAAAAATTTTTTTTTTTTAGTAAAGGGTATCACTTTTAATATATATAAGAATATTACACTTTATATTAGTACAACCTGAACAGTTTACCCGTGCAGTACTTCCCAGACAAAGATTTTTAAGAAAATTTTCACTTTTTCAATTTTTTCAATGATTGTTTGTTTTGGATTTCGCGCAAAGCTACTCGAGGGCTATCTGCGATAGCCGTCCCTAATTTAGCAGTGTAAGACTAGAGGGAAAGCAGTCAGTCATTACCACCCACCGCCAACTCTTGGGCGACTCTTTTACCAACGACTGAAAGGGCGAGCATGTTTAGTGTGACGGGGATTCGATCCCGTTACCCTCAGATAACGAGTCGAGTGCCTTTACCACCTGGCCATGCCGGGCCTTTTTCAATGAAGTATGAATACTACGATTAGTATTACTAGCATAAACAGTGCTATAAAACTTGGCAGGGATTAACATTTTTGGAGTACTGTATCGTATAAGTATTTGTATAAATAGTACCATCTAGTAAACTAAATAGTTCAAAGATTACTATAGTATAGACATATTCTATAATAAAAACATACAAAATCTATTTTTAAATACCTAATTTTCACTTCAAATAAAGTAAAAAATAAATAGAGTAATTCCATTACTAACACATCCATATATATAACTTTGTTCACTTCACGCCCCCCAGTGGCACAGCATTATGTCTGCGGACTCTCACCACTAGGAACCGGGTTTTTATACCCTTGGTGAGCAGAACGCAGATAGTTTATTGTGCTTTGTACTTAATTCTAAACGAAAAACACAAACATTCATTTAACGAAAACACATACAGAAGTGGTATGACATGGTCATGTGGTTAAGGCACTCAACTCGCTACCTATGGATTCAAATCTCCGTTTCATCAAACATGCTCGCCATTTTACCCGTGGTGGCGTTATAATCAATCCCACTATTCCTTAGTAAAAGAGTAGCCCAAGAATTATTGGTGGGTAGTGATAACTAGCTACCTTCCTCCTAGCCTTTAACTGTTAAATTAAGGATATCTAGCGCAGATATTCCACGTGTGGCTTTTCGCGAAATTCAAACCAAACCAAATATATTGAAGCATTTAAATTTAATTTTAATTTAATCTAACAGATGGTGTTTTGAATATCTATGATGTGCTAAATTCTTAGATTAGCGTTGGATTATGGCAGGCCACCATAAAAATTATAAAATCCTACGTTTATTTTGTTAATGATATTATCTATACTAAATTAGTACGTGTACTTTTCATAGAAGAACTACATCGGACTATCCGTTGTGTCCACCGCGCAGAATCTAACCCCTAATTTTATCTTATAAATCCACAGACTTACCTCTGTCTCACCAATGACAACAGAGAGGTAAACAATTGACCCAGCATAACTTTTGGTGAAGTTATTTGTTTGTTCTGCTTGTTTAAAGTTAAGCACAAAGCTACACAATGGGCTACATGTGTTCTGCCCATCACGGGTATCGAAACCCTGTTGCTACCGTTGCAAGTCCACAAACATACTGCTGTGTCAATGGGAGACTGGTAGAGGTAAATCCAATAAGCATGGCCAGGTGGATAAGGCACTCGACTTGTAATCTAAGGATCGCTGGTTCGAATCCCCGTCACACCAAACATGCTCTCCCTTTTAACCGTGATGACGTTATAATGTTACGGTCAATCCCACCATTCATTGGTAAAAGAGTAGTCTAAGAGTTGGCGGTGGATGATAATGACTAGCTGCCTTCCTTCTAGTCATATACTGCAAAATTAGGAACGGCCAGCACAGATAGCCTTCGTGTGGCTTTGTGCAAAATTTAAAACAAACCAAAATCCATTAAGTGTGGAAAGTTAAATGAGTAGGTATTTGATGGAGTATACAATTATGTGATTTATAATGAGCTTATTTTTAAAAACAATTTTCCTAACGTCCTTATTGTAAACGGTATAAAAAAAATTGAAATTATCATTGTTATTTGAAAGAATTGCACTTATCACAAAAATGGGGAAAAAAAGCACCATGTAACCTATTTCAATCTATTATATCTTATGTGGGCAACCATTGGACAGTCATGAAAGGGGAGGTGGCTTCTGAAAAGAACAAATTAAGGTGATCAGCTATTAAAAGCATAATAATAATTTAAGAACATTTTAGTTTGGAACTTGAAGAAAGTGAAAGATAAGTAGTGCAAAGCAGTTCAATATCCTGCTACTAGAACAATTATTAACACTTCTACGAAAAGTGGGGCCTAATAGGCCCCAGAGCAACTTGAAAGGTTATTAATATTAGGCTAATAATTTTGTATTTAAATGAATTGCCATTTAAATCCATTAATGAATGGATTAACGAGATTCCCACTGTCCCTATCTACTATCTAGCGAAACCACAGTCAGGGGAACGGGCTTGGAGAAATCAGGACTAGAAACGTCTTTTCGTAGGAGTGTTAATTTCTTTTTTATTTCACACAAAGCTACATGAGGGCTATCTGTGCTAGCCGTTCCTAATTTGGCAGTGTAAGACTAGAGGGAAGGCAGCTAGTCATTATTATCCACCGCCAACTCTTGGGCTACTGTTTAGCAACTAATAATGTGATTGACCATTACGTTATAACGCCCTCACGGCTGAAAGGACGAGTATGTTTGGTATAACGGGGATTCGAACCAGCGATCCTTAGATTACAAGTCGAGTGCCTTATCCACCTGGCCATGCTTATTGGATTTACCTCTACCAGTCTCCCATTGACACAGCAGTATGTTTGGACTTGCCTTAACTAACCTGACCTTGCCGGGACTCGTGCTTGATTTGATAAAATTGCTTATATTGTGAGCTGTCAGCTTCCTCGTGAAGAGCGACATCTGCTAAAGGGGTAAATAAAATATGATGAGTCTACATTCCATATACTGTGGGTACACAAACGTTAATTTTCATATGAAATAAACCTGCTTTAATAATCAGCATTTTTGTTGGGTACCGAGCATATACAAGGGGCTGAGGCACATTGTAGGATAGTTTCACCACCCACCACACACACACGTTTTTTGTTTATCTTTATCCCTATACGGCCTGGTACATAGATTCAGATAATAGTCTTCGGTCTTACCATGCTGTCGCCTTCCTTCCTGCGATGCATCATGGGATCAACCATTCTGAATTTTACATGTAATCCCTATGTTGATACCATTGTCTGTTTATAGTTCGATGCTCTCAGCAATTTAGAGAAGAACTTGCTTTATGAATTCCAGTTTCATCCTTGTGAGAAACTTTAGTGCTTTCGTTAGTGTTGCTGATACTCGTTTTTATTTGTGGGACAGCGGGAAGTCTTTGGATTTACAACGCTAAAATCAAGGGTTTGATCCTCATCGGTGGACACAGCAGATAGCCTCATGTGACTTCGCTAAAAGAAAACCACCCACTCACCCATCCACCACGGATATCAAAACCCAGTTTCTAGCGTTATAAGTCCGCAGATATATCACTGGGGCCGTTGACCCTCGAGACTATGAATACCAGTCTCACTGTCCTTATAATGGTAATATTTTTTTTTCTCTAGCTATGCTTTATTTCGAATGTTTCTTTAGCGGCTACTTAATAAAAGATAAGAATAACTATGTTATGAAAATATTGAATGAATATGATTGCACACTTAATATGTTCGTTATTTTAATAGATTATACTCTACCACTTCTATAGACCGTTTTGTTCTAACTAAAAATCGTCAATAAATTTATTTGAATTTGATGAAAGTTTTGCCTTGTTTCCTTCTACGTCGTTAATATTAACTTTTGTCTTTTGACTAAAAGTAGTTTAATTTTTCTATAATTTATTTGTTTGTTTTGAAGCAAAGTCACTGAGCTATTTACTTTGTCCACTGCGATGAACTGAATCCCGAATTTGCTCCGTTGTAGTTTGACAAAAGGAGTACAGTTCATTCTTTTGCAATTCGTAAAATTTCATACTGATATCAACATCAATCCATCAGTCTGGAAGAAAAAAAAAATTTAAGAGGAAAAATGTTTCTTTTTCTGAGGGAATGAATATCACTAAAAATTGAACTGATTGGAAGAAATATTTCGAAGACAAAATCACGAACAGGAATAATGTATAAAAATAGTAAAGTTTTGAGTACATATTCAATATATATACGTGTGTGTTATTTACATAGATATATATCACTTGATTGTACTGCGTTAAATACATTGGGTTGAATATTTGTCCATTGGCACTTCTTATCGAAATAACAGAAGTTCGAAAGCGTTCACATCGATAGTGGTTTTTCTTGCGCTTAGTAAAATGACAAGAAATTGTGTCACCCAGCACTAAAAAAAACCACCTGGATATTTAACAAACCTAATTGCTATACTGGACTGGATATACCTATTGTATTAAAAAAACACTTTTCGTCAACAGTGCATTGCACTTAGTCACCTTTGCTTAAAACAATGAAATAATCAAATACAGTTGTAAACAACTATTATGGCTTTCCCATCTCTGAATGTGCAGGGCGTGTTCGATAGTATTTTATGAATGAAACCTACTGATCCGCAGTCCAGCACACCAGCCATTCAGACACACCCACTCATTCCAATTTCTAACAATGTAATTATTATAAAACAAGCAGATGACCTGTGTTAAAATTTTAGTTTCAATACATTCCATTATTGATACAATAGGTATAATAAATTAATCGCTTTATACATTACTCTGAATAAGACAACCTTTTATAAGCACTTTGGTCGTGTGTGTGTGTGTGTGTTTTCTTATAGTGAAGCCACATCGGAATATCTGCTGACTCCACTGAGGGGAATCGAACCCATAATTTTAGCGTTGTAAATCAGTAGACTTACCGTTTTATCAGCGGGGGGCTTTAGTGATTTAAATTATAAAATAATTTCATACTGTTTACCTCATTTACGTGGTTTTATTTTGTGTTCAGTTTTCTTTAGTGAGCAAGCGCTAATGATTGGTCAGTTTTGCTCCGTATTTCCACTTTATGTTCATTTTACTGTTTAAACCCTAAAAGTTGTGGATGTTCGGTTAACCAAACGGTATAAGGGAGAAAGCGATAACTTTGCAGTGAGAAATCACGCCAGTACGCAAGGCTTTGATATACGGTTTATCCTTAATTAGGGCAGTATCGTTCTAGTTTTTTTTTTCTAAAAGAAAATTCACAAAGAAATTTGTTTTGACAAATGTTTACATGTCATTTAGAATCTAACATTGTAGATTAGACAAGTAATAAAGTGTTGGTAAAAATTAAAAGGCAAATCACCTGACTAGGCAATTGACGACTACCATTTTGAATTCAAAGCTTCATATAATATCCAATCACAGCTTTGAACATTCTAGCGGTTAGATTTATGTTAACTTTATTAACGGTGGTTCAGAGATCTGAATATTACGTCCCAGGATTACTGAGAAATCCAGTTTTATTATTTTATTTGCAATTTTATTATTTCTATCCCTGATGGTAACCATTAGAAAAATAATGTAACAAAATTATATATGTAAAAACGGCTGGTATGGATAGAGAAAGCATTATGTAGAGAAGCGAACAACGTTTCGTACTTCTTCGGTCATCGTCAGGTTCACAGAAAAAGAAAGAGATAACTGAATGTGGGAATGTAGAGGGCGTGCTTAGATGTTAGATTATATTTATTAATACAAGTATAAAGGTGTTCCTTTGTATTGGTTTATTTTGGTCTTGAATTGTTGTATAAGTAAGGCTTGAAGCCCAAAACAAAGCAATACAAAGGGAACACCTTTATATCTGTATTAATAAATACAATCCAACATTTAAGCACGCCCTCTACATTCCTACACTCAATTACCAAACCGCCTTCAAACATGTGGTCAGCTATCGGTCAGGTACCTCTTTCTTTCTTTGTGAGCCTGACAATGACCGAAGAAGGTTGAAATGTTGTTTGCTTTCTCTACCTATACCAGCCGTTTTTACATACATAATTTTCTCTATAAGTGGGTTTTCTCATCATCACAAAGGTAACAAAAGTAAAAACACTTTATGAGAAACGTAAAAAATGCTGCTAATTTATTAAAATTTCTGGAAAATCATACCTCAATGAATATTTAACAGGCAACATCAATAATGTCAAGTAGTCACTGTTACATTCTGGTGTACTTGTATGGATAACAGCTCATACAGAAAGTTTTCTTCTTCTTAATGACATCCTACTTTATCAATGATGCAGTGAATCACAAAGGAACATTCTTTATATTACCACAACTACTAGAATAAAAAACATGCCTTACAGAATATCTGGTAACCTAATTAAATAAAAATGGATCAGTGGGTAGTACTGATTGACACATGGAAGAATTACAGTAGCATGGCTTTCTGTTAATTATCAAGTCTTGTGACTCAATAATGCACTCTTCATTCTCAAGATTACTGCTACTGTAATTGTAACAGAGCTCTTCCATAGGGGATATATCACGAGAAGAAAACAAGCATAGTTGAGGAAGTACACAGTGTGTTCTAACAGGGACCATAAACAGATTTGGACTACACGAATGATTGATGAAACGACCTACATTACCCGTATATGTTGGATCAATCACTGTATGTACAATTTCTCCCCTTTTTTACATGTTCTTTTAATACAAAGATGTAGTTGCATTCCATCGACTTGATGGTTGGGATTCGTTTCTTTGCTTCCTCAAGTGATATGACTTCTCCAGAATATTCGCACACAAAGTGGGATTTAGGGATGTAGTGAAGTGTTCTTACACCAAATCCTTTTTTTCTAGTTTTAAATACCTGTAAGTAACACTGCAGCCCTTTTTGAACAACACGATTGGTACAGCTTAACAAACAGGTACATAACAAATTACATTCAACAACTGGCTTTTTGTGACACGTAAACAAAAGAGTTCCTTCGGCAGAATAGTTTTCACCAAACCGTGTTACACATGGACACGTACTCTCACATTTTGTACCATTACATGCACATCCTTTGTATGTTGTGATAAATCCTTCATCATCTGCTCCTTCTCCTGCTACATTCTGTGCTGTATACTGTATGAAAAAAAACAAAACAGCTTGAGGTACCTCATTTATGTAATTTATATCCAATAACCTTTTGGCTATATAATTTCCAATAAAGCATTTTTACAACAAAAAAGATTTTCTCTAAACTGTAAACTTCACTGTAAGTAAGATTCAATAAACACTTTTTTTTTAACACAAGTGTAAAAACAGCATGATGAATGTAAACTTTCATAGTTCTTATTCCAATTACAGCATGGTTTTTTACTTAAAGAAGAACAATTAATGATTACTTTTAGTAGTGATGACTTTATAATAAAATTCCAATTCATAAGTATAATGAGCTTAATAATTAAGCTTCACATGTGAATAATGCATACTTATTCCAAGATTACAATTCATCTTGACAATTATAAATATTAAAAAAAAATGATTTGCTAAAAACACTTTCCTTTCTAGTCAGCAACTAAAAGATTCATGGCAGTGACAGATAATCCTAGTTGATTTATAGTAGTAAAGTCATAGTAAACAAGTTTGGTTACTTGAAGAGCTGAAATAATCTAAAATAGTAACAACTGGAAACCTAAATGTCAATTGATTCTTTTTATAATAATTTAATGGTGATCTTTATTAATTGATTAGTTCACATGTTACACCAGATGCAATCATTGTTAACAGGTGACAAATTATGTTAATAAATCAATGTTTATAAACTAGGTAGCTCTACACTACAGTACTGCTTTTTAATTCAATTCTCTGCAAAGAAAACAAAGTTTAAAAAACATCATTTTATTAGGCAGTTATTTAAAAGTTTAACCCCTCATTTTGATCCAAACTTTTAAGTTGTATGAATAAAAAGCATAATAAAGCAGAAAGAAAATTAATTATATTTGAACTTATGTGGCAGTTTAAGTTGTACAGAAATAATAGTTTTTTCTTGTCACAGCACAACCATGTATAATCCCTTTTTTCATGACCTGATTTCCAGAACATTTTACTTCATATTTCGTTAAAATCAGAATGCATCTTCCATTTAGTAATAGTATACTTGTTACATTATTAAATATGGGTAATGTAATCTACATTTTGTAATTTCAAAACCATGCACTATCAAGCCTGTAAAACTGGGCTTTTGGGGACACACAAAATATAACTTTTTGCCATTGAATCTTCCTGTTACCAGAAGGAGTTTTCATCAAGTTAATAAGTACTTTGTGATTCCAGAAGCCAAACTGATATTGACAGCTCATTATACCTTACCGCAGTTTCTCAACCTTTTGAAAGCAGAATCTTTAGAAAACTTGGCCCAAAACACGATGTGAGCTGAAAAGTCATTATACCGTAGCGTAACGTAATGACTCACGCCTGTATACCGAAAGAAGAATAAGACACAATACATTTTGACTCCTTCCTTTTATATATATATATAAACGATTGTTTACATTCATTAATTTTTCGCCATTGTGACTTACTCCCCCAAATTCCACAACACACCACTTTACAAACACTTTGAACCTGCTCTAACATTATTATTAATGACAGTATTAGTAATACTACTATTAAATGAGGTATATTTAGTCTATAGTTATAATGATATATAAAGTTATATACATATGGATCCTATAAAAAAAAAAGGTACAGAATATAACTTTCTGCTTCTTTATATACATATATAAGCATTAATAATAACAACAATTTACGGCGTACATATATAAATGACTAACAATTCTAAATAAGAAGCTGCTATACGAAAGAAAAAAAAAGTAAAAAGCCTACCGTAAACATTGGTAATTGTTCATCGTCAATTTCATTTACAAAAGAAACAGGATTATTTTCTTTACCATTTGAAATATCACGTATGGAGAGTGGCCACAGTTTCTCTTCTGACATTTCTCAGTTCAGTAATTGAATAAGTCAATATATAATATGCAAACTCTTAATTAAACTTCCATCATTTCCAAGATTCATTCCTAAAAAAACAGTTAAGTTTAAGCCTAACAAAAATTATCGCGGAAACTACTTATGGTGTGGCATTCTAAACTGTTTAATTAATCACTATTTCAGTTAATTATCTTATTTTTAAAATTTAGACAGAAATATTTTAGTTTACAGCATTTACGCTAAAACACTTGTTACTGAAAACATTAAATTTCCAAATCAAAAATTCTAATATAGTTCATAGTTAACTTCTAATAACGCCACCTGTAGACCTATATATAAGCTAACATTATTTCGATAATTACAAGATTAAGTAAATTCGTTACAAATATAGATTTATTATTTACATACATTACTATCCGATATTTTAAGATACTCTATTATGTTTTTATTATTTTTAAATACTTATGATCAAACAAACCTACATAAAAAAAAACAAATCCTTTTCTATGTTATTACGTGTTCTCTAGCGGTTCAGCGATGAAGCTCTAGAGTCTAGAATTATGACAATTCGGGTTCAGATGCTCGTTGTGAGCACAGTACAAAGAGCCTATTCTGTAGCTCTATGCTTAACAACAAATAAATAAAGGCTATGTTATTATAGGATTACGAATATAATATTTAGCTATAACATGTTAATATATAGCTGTGACTTTTTTTTTATAGTAATGAGCCCTGGAGTTCATTACAGGTATATGCTTACATTCATTCAAATAATTCTTTAAGATTACACAGTACTAATTTCAAAATAATCAAATAATGAGTCTCAGGGAAACAATTATGAAAATTTAATGTTACAAAAAAGTACATATACAGGTAGACATAAGGTGTAACAATTATAGTTTGTTTGATTTTTACCCAATAACTTGAATGATATCACAAAGTATAATATCAACTGAAAGATAAGCAGGTCATTAAAAACACAATTTTGTATCTCTATTAGATAGGAAATATGTAATTTGCCCCTCTGGTATGCACATCTGTAATTTGTATTTATGTTCAGTTACAAAATATTTACAATTTTGCTAGTTTCAGTTCAAAGCCTGATCAGAAATAGTACATACATTATCTTCTGGAGTACAGTTAATATTCTCATGTACATGAAGCTGAATTTGTTTGTTTTTTATAGCAAAGTCAGATTGGGTTATCTGCTGTGTCCACCTCAGGGAATGTAATCCTACATTTTAGCACTGGAAGTCTGTAGACTTATAACTGTCCCATCAGGTAATGAAGCTAAACTTAATGCTATCATAGATGATGAAAACCATCTTCAAGTTCTAAGATCTTGTTCTGTGATTGGACAGCTACAAAGAAATATGAACCATTTTCTATTCTGAACAAGTCTAGACTTGCCATATCTTTATCTGTTTCAGACATTAACTTTTTTTTCTGTTTTATCATTCCAATTTTACAAATAGTTTTAAGATATTATTTTATTTTCATTTAAGTACAACTTCTTTTACAATTTGAACAAATTCATTCTATTTAACTTCAACAATATAGTATTCCATTATTTTGTACAGTCAGCCATTATTTCATTGTACTTTCCAGTAATAAATGTATTGTCTTTAACAGTATTCACACCAAGTCTTCTCTTTCACTTAATCTGTGGAAAGTAACTACACTTATTCTTTCAAATATCAGAACTTTGAGCACCTTATTATGGTTTTAACTGTGTACTCCATCTATTCACTCTTTGAAGAATGTAAAATGTTTCTTTCTTTTAACATTAATCCTAGTAACAATTAAAATAATTATTTTCACACAGTGTCCTGTACAAAACACTATATATAATTATGATAGGCTTCTTAATTTGAAGCAGCATAGGTAATGGAACCATATCATTTACTTCAAAGAAACTTTTTAGTCTTAGCAAACATTTTCTTTTGAGGTAAAAAGACATCAGATATGATTTCATAGTATACATGCATCTAATATTGAAAGACTAAAGTACTAAATTGTGCATACACCTTTGTGAATAAATTCATATGGACCACTAAAGAAGTGTCAAAATGTAACAAATTCTTATTCTAAAAACAATGTTAAATAATTCTTAATGTTCAGTTACAAAATGACATTAGCCCTCAGGTTCTCAGAAACTGAAAGAATCAAATGAAAAAAATCCTGACCTATAGTCAAGATAATCATTTACCAAACATAAAATAGCCATTCCTTCACTGTGGAGGTTGACGGATGTTTTTGGTTTTTTTTCACATAAAAAAAGATCATCTTTCTTCCATAATTATTTTAAAGATCTAGATTTTCTCACCAAAAATGGCCTCTGAGTTCAGTTTTTAATTTTGTTTCATAGGAATGAATTGACACTATTACTCAAAGTCATTTTAAAAAATATAGCATAACTTGAAAAAATTATCTTCCATTCCTTCAATTATGTGAGGAGCTATTCTTTTCAAAAGTGAAATCTGAAAAGTAGTTTTGAACGTTGACCTTTTACTGTTTATAAGCTTCTCAAATAAGCATTAAAAATGCTTATTAATATGGTCATTTTTATGACAATAATTATTAGAAAGTTGGTTTCAATTCTGACTTTAAATAAATGTAATTCACAACACTTAATTCAACCACAAGTTTCTAAGTCACAAATGCAAACTCTAAGCAACTCTAGTACAGTTAAAAATACTGAAAACAGTATGACTTTGTTTTCAATATTGGTACCTTTATTTATTTATATTGCATTTTTAATGTTTATTATGTCAAGAAAAAAAAACCAAAACAGAATCACAGTTTTCTATATTTTGTTACAAACGAGTTCTTATTTCATGTACTCCAACAACTACCATTTATATTTAAGAGAGTATAAAATTACATAACTATGAGAAAATATTTATATTATTATTAGAAACTTGTAGAATACTTATACTGTTATTTTTCTTCTAAAACTTTGCTTGTGATCAAGATCTATATAACTGAGAGTGTCATAATTGTTTATCATTTTTATTATTCTGATTACTGATAAATGGGGTTTGTTTATGGGTTGAATTTCTGTAGAGCCTTCTACAGTAAAGAGTACACAAGGATTATGTGTTAGAATTATAGCTTGTATCTCGTAAATGTCACAGTTTTGTAGTAATTAGGAACTCAACTTATTGATATTGAGGAGCTAGTATACAACATAAGAATCTGATATCTTTTTTTTTGTCTTGCTGATATATGCCACAATTTTTAAACTCATTTCAAAAAACAAACATCTTTGCTGCAACATCCATCATATAGAGGAAAAAATAAAATCTAGATGGTAGATCTTATAATATAGTAACCCTGATAATGCTGACTGTCAAATACTTATGACTAATACCAATGACCAGAAAAGAAACTTAATCTTTTGCAGAAAATTTACATGGAAATTTTACTGAAATAAATAAATGTGGGGTATAAACAAAAGTGTCCTTCAATATTTTTCTCTTTGCTCAACTACAAATAAACTAGGTGATTAGTTTGAAAAGAAACAAAGTTTGTTTGTTTGATTTCATGCAGAGCTGCATGTAAATTATCTATACTAGCTATTCCTAATTTTAAAGTAATGGATTACAGGAAAGGCAGATAGTTTAACACAATCCACCAACCCTTGTCAAGTCAAATAGTGGAACAAAAACCATGAAATCTCAGCTTCACAGTCCAGCATGCTTCACCTCCAAGGAAATAAAGATGATCAAAGTACAAAATAAAAAAAAACAACAACAAAAGCACACTTTATTTCAATTTATACAGAGTGATGAAAGGATTACAAAACTCACTGCTTTATACATTTTGAATATCTTTGCCATCTTGGCATGGCATAACTCATGATGAGAAATCCTGCACTTCCTCTTTATGTATGTCATATGACATACTTTTTCACAGGCCCACTAACACTGATATTCTGAAAATGAAATAAAATACACCACTATCACACTTACTTGTTACTGTAAGTTTTGCAGTCTGACTTTTATTTAAATTAATATGATGGAGTTTGTTTTTCATGGCTAAAGTTCATCTGAACCTAATTGGTTTTAATAGTCTGTATCATATATATCACACTGTAGAATTCTACACAAAAACACCTTGAAAACATTATACAATCAGACACACAGTTCCAAATACTTGCCCATATTGCAGTGTTATTTAAAAAAAATCGTTTCAAAGATATTTTACTGTCTCTACACAGATCTTAACTCAAGATGGTTGCAAAATAATGATCCCTGCACTGTTTTCATTTCAAACTTAATCATTTCAATGGATAACTGTATTTTGAAATTTTATTATCAGTTTATAATTGAATAATATTTTGTAAAGATAATACTAAATGGGATAACCAACCTTTAGAGCAATCACGTCAGTCATCTTGGTTATTCCTACATTAAGAAAAACAGTAGTTATAAAAAAGTTTTGTTTCCATATATGCATACACACTCCAAATATATGGTGACCTTTAAAAAAGTTAATATTTTCCTAATCTGAAAATGTATTTCCAATCAACTTCTACCTTCACACACAGAAATGCTATTTTCCTTGTGCATCTGCCAATTATTTGTATGTAGTGCTTTGTGTTAATTCTCAACTAAATTCATGTGATTAATGTAAACTGCACTGCTGCTTGGTAATATCATTAAGTAATGATGGCCCTCCATTTATAGCAGGGTGATATTCATGTGAAATAACTTCACCTGTGCACTTACACTCATGATACTTCCATTCTCAGATGATAAAAGAAAAAAAAGTGGAACAAAATTGGGGAGGTCAAGTGGAAATATGTTTGGAGGCAAGTGTTTATCAGAAATAAATTTTCAGATTAGAGGAAAATGTTAATTTCTGAGAAAATAACTCACCTCCACATACAGAAATGCTAGAGTCTCATACTGAAGTGGTGGTAGAACTGATGCAATAAATTTACCTACTGTGTTTCTCCGAAAATAAGACAGGGCTTATATTAATTTTCACTCCAAAATATGACACCAGGGCTTATTTTCGGGGGAATTCTTATTTTGATATATTAAAAAAATGAAGTTACAAAGTAAAACTATTAAACTAACCATTTAAAATAAACTATTATTAAACTATTAAACTAACTGATTAATACTTAAACAAACTAATTAACTAACTATTAAACTAATTAATAAATTAATTTTTTTTATTTCTTTCCTCTTCCTGCCACTCTTAACTAGGGCTTATTTTAAGGGTAGGGCTTATATTAAAACTATCCCCAAAAATCACACTAGGTCTTATTATCGGAGAAACACGGTACATGATTTTCTTTTAGAATCTGGAAACCCCATGGAGTATGACACCTGATGATAAAGACACACCCATGATGTTCTCTTCACTCAAGATAAAAGGACAGAAAGGTGAAAGAGCCTAAAGAGTCACAAGGATGGGAAGAATATGATCATAAGTAATTGAGCAATGTATAATGCAGTTAGGGTGCAATCAGACTGCACAAGGTACTTCAACTCTACAGTACAGACCTCAGATGCAGAAGGGCACAGTAGCTATTTCAGGGGTGATCCATACAACACTGACACCACTGCTCCACTTAACACTGTATTATGCTAAGTCCAACCACTGAGGAAACTCCAAGGCCTAGGTCTCCAACAGCTAGAAACTAATAAGTGGCAATTTTATCCCATGCTCCACTCAAAGAGGGAGTAGAATCTGCATTAAATAGATCAGAAATACCTAGACTCCCACTCAACTATCAACCTGAAAGGATTTTTAACCTTTTCGTGACGACTCATGGGTCACAGGCCATGCCATCACGTTTGTTGACTTGCATTCAAAAGTTTATTGAACTGTTATTTTATGAATTTAAGTCAAAAAGTTTGGAATCAAATTATAGATTATAATTCAAACTTTAACATTATATATGAATTAATTTCTTAATTTAAAAGTAAATACTAAAATAACACACTTAAATATAGATGTTAGTGAGTCATGTGGTATGTTGAATGCAGCACTGGTCAAAATTAGATGGTTGTAATGTCAAAATACTAAGCCTGTAGTTTTGTAGTAATTAGGAACTCAAACTACTGATACTGAGAAGCTAGTATATAAAATCAGAATTTCATACCTTTGATTTGCTGATGTATATCACTTATGTACTAAATCAAACATAGTGGTTCTGTTCACCTCTTTCCATTTTTAGAAACAGTCCATTATATACTCTTACTATAATATATGACATCTGAATAACCAATCAACAGCACAAAATGTCCCCCTAGTGGTTTTATCTGCCATTTTAATCTCTGATGAGGTTACCATGTTCTTTTCATCCAAGATTTCAAGGATATAGGTTGTGTCTTTAGTCTGCTAAAATTTTCATACTTTTTTTAGACCTAAATACAGCTTAGTAACTAAGCTTAATAAATTATAATGGAATTCTATGGTATCAATATAGTTATGATTTTCTTGTTACTAAACTGTATATACATATATAAAATATAAAAACTTTTTGTCTGATATTCTCCATATGTGAAACGTTAAAAGGCTTAGCAACCTGTCTAGCAACAACTGAATACAAACGTCATAGCCATAAGAGATAACTGTTTGCTTTACTTCTTTATTTATTGTTCTATATTTAAAAAATAAATAAATTTCATAACTTATTTCTAAATAATGATAATCTATACAAAAATCTATATAGTGTATACAAAAACTTACAATCTTTACTACAAGCCTGCCAAATTTTGTGAAGATACACACAGTGTATCGAAAGTTATAGTGTAAATATTTAATGTGTGAACTTGTATTTATCATACTGAGCCCACTGCAAAAGGATTAATGGAGATGGTGCAACAGGTGATTAGGAAACCCTATCTTTAAAAATTGGCAAGCACAATCTAAAAAAGAGGGCAGTCACTTCCCTGGTGCTGGCTATTTCTGTGATAGTCCATGCAATTGTACGGTCTGGTCTGGACTGGACAATTAAGCAAATCTGTACACCACAAAGATACCTCAAAAGGTCTTTTAGAACATCACATCTCACAGAGAGAACTGGTATAATTCTACAAATAACCTGTTGGACTAATGTGTACAACTGTTGAAATATACCTATTCTTGTGTGGTCTCTTAAAAATTTAAAACAAGTGTAAATAAGAAAATAAAAGATGGTAATGACATTTTTGTCCTTAAGACATCATTTTTAAGCTAGTGAAATGTTGAGATAATTGTGAGGATACTAGTTGAATCACTTTATCTTATAAATGTGTCATCAAATGCATTTCACAAAAACAAACAGTTCTTCATAATATAGAGATTACAGAAGTAATATTAAATGGTTTGAGAAATCTACATGTATGGAAGCTTATGGTTATTTTCATTTGAATGACTATCAACATATACATATATAACTAGCAAGTGTTAAAGAACACTAACAAGTTCAAGTGTCAATTCACTTAGCACTACAGGCTTATGTGTAAAATGGGAGCTATAAACCCTAACATGTTATGTTGTTTCCCTGGGTGAATTAGCTTTCTTTCCATGAAGTAAACAGAAAGTAGTGAAAATAACTAGATATTTCACATTCCTGTATTATAAACTATTAATCATATTGTTACTGAAATTTTCTAAATAGTCTGTACTTTTCTTGAAAATTTTAATTTAGAAAATATAAGCAATTATTCTAATTGAGGAGATGTTGCTGTTACCTACTAGTCAACATGCACTAGTGGGTCCAGAATAGCACAAACAGTAAGTTTATGCCCTAATTCTTACAAAAAATGACTAAAGGTGTCTCTGTAATTGGGAATATATTATATCAGATTTCTGTAATCTCTCATCATTTAAATATCTCCAGCTGTATCAAGTTACACTTCTCCCATTTGAAAATCCTGAAAACATCAGTAAATGTAAATTTACCATTATACTACTAGAAATATATGCAGTCAGTCAGTAGCTCATTAGACAGCAAGTTTTCCCTGAGCAGTGTGGTTACTAAAGTGGTGCATGCTTGTATGTTAGTTGGTTCTTATGAATCTATATACACATTTTTGCTGTTCTAAACGTACTGAGTAATAAGAAAATAGAGATGCTTCTTGTGCTGTTCTCTTGTTTCCTGATTGGCTAAGGATAGATGAAGCTATACTTTCATTCTACAACAACACAGAAGTTAGTTTACAGATCAGGTTTGGATCTCTCCAACAACAGTTAGTGATCTGTGAGATTTTAGTTAAAAACTATGGTTAAAAAAAATTCCAAAACCTACAGTATAAAAAAACAACTTAGACACTAAACTAGAGAGTGGATCTTTGACTTAACAATAAAATATGAAAGAAACTGTCAACATTTTTTTCTAAAAATAAAACCAATTTTGTCCTCTTTTAGCCTATCAAAATAGCATGGAATAGTCATTTTATAGCTGCAGATCTTTTATTTCAAGCAGATAGTTATTGAAGAGTTATATTAGATATGAATTCTGAAATCTCATAGAAAATCTTAATTTTGTCATATGTATGCATTGATTTATTGTAAAATTTGAATAATCTTAGAAACTAACATTATACATATTTACAATATTTTGCATTTCAGTTCAAAAAGGTACTGTTCTCATTTTTATCTGAAATAGTTTTTGATTGTGAATTTTACAGTTACAATCTAATATTTACCTAACAATTATAGGTTGAGTAACTTTTCATAATTAAAAATGCACACAGTACATAATGTTTATATCTATATATGCATAACTGTACTAAATAATTTTAAATAAGAACGTACTGATCAGAGTTTAAATTCTGGTACAACAAGGCTGGTCCGTTTCCTGCTGCTAGCCTTCCAGAAAATTCTCTGTGTCTTTTAGAATGCTCAGCATTCACTCTGTTAGTCCACAGTGTCAGAAGTGACTGAGATCCACTAAAACGACCTCTGTCATCCTGCAGACCTAACCGAACCTTTTTAGCTGGTGGCACCTTGAAACTGTTTCCTCCATCTTCATGAATGTCCATGTCACTAAACTGGCTGACTCTGTAAGGGATAATAATGGTTAGGACACACAACAGGTAATATGGAAGTTTGGATATAACTTACATATCCACTGTATGTACTTGTTATACTAACCAAAGTTGGATTAGTACTGGGTTAATATGAAATAACACAAAAAACAGATACATGCAATACATAATGTTTATATCTGTATATGTGTAACTGTACTAAATAGTTTTAAATAAGAATGTACTGAACACACATGTCACAGACATGTAAAAAAAACCGAAAAACGTCATGAAATTTGTATCCTGCGCGCATGTAGATTTGCAATAGGGTTCACAATTTTCCCATTTTGTCTCTGTTACTTGTCACAGAGAATTTAATTTTTCTCCTTTCTCAGGATGCAGATATGATATCATGAATACGTTACACGCAGATTTAATGCACTGGTACCATCTATATAAATATTTTGCAAGGTGTAGATGTAGCTTCACCAAAATTGGTATGGAGGTTAAATAGGTTCATGGGGAAATACACACAAATTTTCAATTTTGCATTTTGCAGTTTTTACATGTGTTCCTCCAGGGTTTTTTTACCACTACTTTGCCATTATTTATGGATCTTCACCAAATTTTGCATGAAGGCTTGTTGGGTCCATGAAAAAATACATGCAAATTTATGGTTTCACATTGTGTGTTTTGCTGTTTTCATGGGTGTTTTTTAAAATTATATATAAAGGAAAGAACTCTGCATGTCCCAAAATAACATTTTATTAATTGTGAATTTATATAACTTCCATCCATGGTACAGGTACCCCAGCTAGTTTTAATGTAATACACATTTGAATTTCTTACTTTTAAAAGAAAATATTTAAATAAATATTTCAATTCTTTCAACACCTGTATAAAATTTGGACATGGAGGTAGGCAGGTGAAAAATGTTATTGCAATTGCATTATACCAAATATGGAGAATTTGATTACGGTTTGGGCTGAATTCTATATTAGTTTGAATTGTTAAAGAGCATTTTACTAGCAAGTAAGAGGGGGTAACCCTTTAGGTTAGTTAGTAGAACACTCATCTTGCACGAAAATGTTTAAATGAAAAAAGAGAGAGAAAAAAGAAAGAAAGAAAGAAAGGGAAAAAAAACAAAGAGACCAAATTTGAAATGTGTATTAGCTTTGGCTGTAAGAATAAATAGTATGTATTTGTCTGCTACAATATGCAGTCATTCTAGAAAGAAAAAAAGGTAACCTAGATTTATTTCATATTTTCAACTTTTCATTTTATTGTACATTGCTGATTTTATTACAGTTAATGTTAGGATAGGAAAAATAACAAATTAATGTTTTACTGAAAAAACTTTTGATATTCATTTAGGAGGTTTTTAAACATTATGTAAATTAAATAAGAAAACTGTGAAAGAAAAAGAAGTATTTTTTATTCTCACACTGACTCAGTAAAGTTTATATAAATTCATAGACAAAATTTTCAGTGAAAGTACTTTACTAAAACATCTGATTTTTTGTGTATTACAGACTTGTTACACTTAATAAAAACCAGCCAATTTTGACAAGATACACTTAATAGAGAAGCTAGACATCAAATGTATCTTTTCCAAAGTGACAAGTATGTATAGTTTCATGGTTACAGTTTTGGTTCAAGTGGCCAAGTCTAGTTTCAAAGAGTTAAAAGAACAAGTTTACTGTTCAATCACTTTAAAGTATTGTTTGTTTTTGAATTTCAAGCAAAGCTACACGAGGACTATCTGCACTAGCCATCCCTAATTTAGCAGTGTAAGAATAGAGGGGAGGCAGCTAGTCATCACCACCCACTGCCAATTCTTGGGCTACTTTTTTACCCACAAATAGTGGGATTGACCATAACATTATAATGCCCCCATCACTGAAAGGGCAAGCATGTTTGGTGTGATTAGGATTCAAACCTGCGACCCTCAGATTACAAGTCAAGTGCCTTAACCACCTGGCCATGCCATGCCCACTCTAAAGTAATAATGAAGGTTCAAAATTTTTTATTTCTTAGAGGACATCTTTTGTACTATTTTAAGGAGTTAATTCTGAAGGCTGCTACTATACATAACATTTCTATTTAACATTATAACATTGTTAGGTGGAACTGGACCTTTGAAACCTAAAATAACAATAATATCAGCAGCTAATATTCTGCAATGAAAAACATAAAAATTCACTAGTCTTCAACAAGTAATTATGTTTTAACCATGTAGCAATGCTGGGTAATATTAAACAAAAATTCTGTAATCATCTTTATTTTTTAAAGTTACTCAGGAACATTCAGTGCATTTTCTATATTTGTAAGAAAATATTTTACTTTATATTTAAAAATGGAAAGTATATTTTACAATATATGTGTGTGGCAGTTTGAGTACTGGGGGTTTGTAGAGCACTCACCTTGTGTGCAAGAACTCCCATTTTGGTTTAAAATTTGAGAGACAAAATCTAAGAAAAATAACTTAAAAAAAAGTTTGTCATGTTTTAGTTAATAACTGCTACACCTATATGAAATAACCATATTAAATTATATGCAGGTATCATTTTAAAAAACTTAGACAGTTTTTCCAATCCCAATAAAATATTATTACACTCATCTATTCTTTAGATATTAACGTTTTAGTTTAGTGGACTACTTTAAATTCAAACAAACATAGGAAATCCACTTGCAAATACTCTTTTAAACACCATTTTTAAAAGGTGGTTATAGACACTAAATACACCCAAAAAAATTAAAAATAAATTTTTAGTTTACATAATGTTTGCACAGAATTCTTAAGTTAGAGAACAAATAATTGACACATTTTAAATATCTTTTTCGTAATAAATCAAAAGCACTTTATTAAATGTATTTTAAGAAATTTGTTTATTATATTATACACTTAGTTTGTTATTTTATTCTCTCCATATTGCATTTATTTGTTAATGTGGCTTTTCCTCACCTTTCTTTCCATCCAATTTCTCCATTTCCAGTTTTTCCAGCTTCTAGCTTATCTTCCTTAATAAATCCTTTTTCTGCCTTTCTTGTGCCACTGCTAGTGGTAACAACTGATACTTTAGCTCCATTGGATGGTATTGTACTGTCAGTGTCAGGAGAGGGCTTACGACAATCCAAAAGACAGTCTAAGATATTATGATGCTCTGCAGTGGTGCAATAAGCTCGGATATATGTTTCCAGTTCTTTCCATAAGATTCGATACTGCTCTTCTCTATTGAAAAAAAAAAGAAGGAGAGTAATAAGTCACAAATTTTGTCTCTTGTTTTCAACATATTTCACTAACAGATTGATTCTTTTATTAGAAAATTTCATGCCAGTGTTTATTAAGTATGCAAGTACACACAACCATATGCTCTTTCCACATCCATAAAGTACTGTATCAACAGCCACATAACATTTGTATGCTTTAGTACAAAAAACATTTTATGCTCGTAGCCATTACCATCTCTACAAACATCTGCCTAAACACAGTATCACTGAAATTCATCCCAAGCTACCAACAACTATCAGACTGTATCAAACAATATTTTTGTTGTTGTTGTTTTGTTACAAGAAGTATATATTATTATTATTTAATACCTTAAAGATGAAACACAGTACTTTCATTCATTATGTCAGAAAAACATAGGTTCAAGTTTAAAGGCAAAATGATAAAATCCCCAGAACCTAAGAGCTTTTCAAAGTTGGCACTTTCTTCTTCAGGAGCAACAGTTTGAAGAAGAAATGTCCACCTTTCAAAAGTGCTCAGATTAAAAGGTTTTATCATTTAACACAATACTTTCAAATATGCAAAAATTATTTTACTCTCATTATATCCAGGTCCTTTATGAGTGTCAATACAGTAATTTAGTAATGATATGTCCAGATCTTTTCATGAGTACCAATACTAGTATTGTAGTAAAATTATGTCCAGATCTCTTCATGAACACTGATAGTATTATTAGTAGCATTATGTCCAGGTCACAATGTTATGAATTTCCAACTGATTCACATGGAAGCACTCTACTATAATGTACATAATCACTAATCACCTTGTATGGGAGAAAGTACTGTTGGGAACAATCTGGAATACAACTCGCAAAATGCTTCCTTTTTTGAGTTGATTTTAGCTTTTTTCCTACTAGAAAAGGTCATATATTTTCAACTCTAGGCCTAACTATACTTAGAAAATCATGAACTGAATTCCAACTAGCCAAAATAAATATGCAAATGCACAATGAAAAGGTGAAGAGAAATAGAGACATTTTAAAAGCATTAATTGACATAGTATGTTATTTGGGTGAACAACAATTAGCATTTAGAAGTCCTAATGAATCACTAGTCTGCTAACCGAGACCATTATGTGGAAATGATAAATTTGTGCACGAAATATGATTGATTATTGAAATCCCATTTAGAGAAATTAAGTGTTTCTTCTGGTCTGTCATACAGAATCCAGAATGACCTCATTACTTGTGTAGGGGAAGTATTGTTGAATAAAAGTAAAAGCAAATTAAGTTATTCTCCATTTGTGGCTCTTATCTTTGATGAAACTACTTGTATCAGCATGCAATATGTGACTAAAGATGGTGAAGTTTGCAATAGATTTCTGGGGTTTACAAAAGTTAGTGCAGATTGAACAGCTGTAGGTTTATCTAAGATAGTGTTTAATTTAGTCAATGAATGAAATGTTAGGTCAACATTTGATGCACAAACCTATGATGGGACAAGCGTGATGTCCAGTGAGTTGAATGGGCTTTAAAATATGCAAAAGTTATTTTCATTTATTGCATGGCTCATAGATTAAACTTAGTGTTGTCATAATCTATGATGAAGATTAATGAATGTGACAGATTCTTTGTGAAATGTAAATTATTCTCTATTTTTTGCAAAATCAACAAAGCATGTGCACTTTTTAGATACTGAACTGAAGAAAAGATTTCTGAAAGTAGCCCCAACATGTTGAAATTATAATCACTGCCTTGTTGAAACTGTATTGGACTATGAGTAAAAACACATTAACTTATTTCAAATTATTGTTGATAATTTGGGCAACTGGGATGCTGAAACCTTTACCTATGCCCAAGCACTTTCATCGAATCTCAGAAATTTGGAGTTCAATTTCTTGTTGAATATATTTGTCAGTATTTGTTCACACAAAAATGTTATATTTGATGTTTTACAGAATAGGATATTTGACATATCCTACTGTAAGAATAACATCTGCAAAAAGAGATGATTTCAATCCACTTTGAGCTGCAGTTGATGAATTATAACCTCCCACTAAGCAAATTGGAAATGATCCCAGAGAAAACACTAAAATAATTTTCTGTATGTTATTTCAAGCTTTGAAACTTAAAAAATATAGCATTTCTTGAGCTTCTTGATACTAAAAACAGGAAGAGAACAAAAAATATTTCCTGAATTAGCATTAAAATCATTAAGGTAATTATGGAGAATACTTTAATATTCACCTCTTGAAAAGTGAACTTTTGGTTTTATATGCTGATTTGCAAGAAAAACTAGTAAATGAATTACTATCATTTGAAAAATGCCAAGTTAGATGCAGCCCTGCAACAACTTATAAAGTTGTGTGAAGTTAACCTTGATTCTTCCAGCCACCAGTATCTCAGTTGAGTGTTCTTTCTCTAATTTAAAAAGAATAAATATCTACACCAGAAATGTACAATGAAAAGAAAGACTTGCAAGTTTAGCATTAATCGAGATTGAGAAAAAGGTTCTTGAGGAAATAATGACTAATAGTTCCTATGAAGATATAATAAATTTATTAAATCAAAAGGAAGGGAGAATGGAATTGAAATATAAATAAAGTAAGTAGGTGAATACATCCTATTTTTAACTTTAATTGGAAGTTTTTAATCTTAAATATGATTAATGATTTCAAGTAATTAATTTTATCTTCATTGGCTGTCCTGTACTTTTTTATTTTAATTTTATAATCCACCTTTTATGCTATTGCTTCCCCATCAGGACAAATCACTGTATGCCCCTGCCATGTGACTTCTGCAACATAATTTTACCAAACTATCACTTCAACTTACAAATAATAACACAAACATACATAGTAAAATATTCAACTGCATGCCTAACACATTTTTTATATTAGTGTTTGGTGAATTAAATGACTTGTAGGTGAGTAGAAATTCAACTTTACCTTTTAGGACCTTTCCCTCTGGTACCTAATACAGGCATGGGCAATGGGGTTCCTTTGCTTTCCATTCCAATCAGGTTATAGATTACTTTCTTACAGTCAATGACTTCATCAGTGGTTAATGTCTCTTTCTTTAGCAGTGACAGTAATGGTTCAAGAGGCTATTTTTATGAGCAACAAAATAACATGCATTACACATCAAAAAATGCCTTCTAATGAATTATAATGAATCAAGAAGATTCACTAATACTCAGGAATGTACACTATTCACTGAAAAACAGAATTATTGTTGATAATATTTATAACCACAAAAAATATTTTTATAGTAGTTCTAATATTTAACCTAAAACAGACAGTTTTAGCAATTCAACAGATCTTGCCTCATACTTCCAACACTTATATCAATAATAAGGTAATCGTACAGTTTTTAAAACGTATGTAATTAACTATTCTATACAATACAAAGAATGTACATATTTATTTCATTCTGGCAAGTTAAAATCTCAGGTTGATTTGTTGTAATATGTAATTTTGTTTCACTATTTTTTTAATTAAGCAATTTTTAAAATGTACTATAGTACCAATTATATTAACAGCTGTACTTTTATTAATTTAAAACTCACCAGTATCATATTAAACATAGAAGTATGACCAATCCATTAATGAAAAATTCAATAGCAGTATGACAGATTCAATAATACATCACCAGTGTTAAATTAAATATAGTAATATGACCAATTTATTAACATAAAACTCACTGGTGTCATATTAAATATAGTGGTGTGACTGATGACCATTGGCCAATAAAGGGTCTGTCGACTTAGACGATTTTTTGCTGTAAAGATAAACAGTCCTAGAATTGATTAGGACATAAAAACAAGCTTATATGTTACACTACATATCACCAAAAAGGTAAATAAAAAATACACATTTATAATTTATATAGAAATAGAAAGTTAGAGAGCAAAACTAGAAAAGAATAACAGAAAAATGTTTTAATAGTTAACTAAGACACCAGTATATGTAACTTTGTGACAAGCAAGTACAAGCTGTTAAAAACAAAATTAGGTTGCTACTTGTTTTTACTTATGTTAAGTTAAGTATCAGATTATTTAGTGTAACACCTATAAAATTCAAGTGATTTTAAAAGGTTACCATAAATTTTTCCATAATGGATGTGAGAGTTTGTTAAAAACAGGCGTTATGTTTTGGCTAATTAAATGAAAACAATCTTCAGAAAGTAGTATTAATAAAAAATGTTTGTGTGATAACAACTGTTTTTTTCTACATAAAATGTCAAGAAGGCATTCTTAGTTTGACTAGTTGTAAAATAATATGGTGCTTGTTCCAACAGTGAATCCAAAGAAACTAAAGAACCTGATACATATCAGAATGATTAAGCTTCTAAACTGCTGAATATACTTACAAAGCAACATATAGATATTAAAATTCAAAATAAACAAAAAGGTTTACACAAAGTATTAGAAATCCTTGTGGTTTAAAGTAATTCTTACTTGCAAAAAACAAAACAAAACATTATTACACACCTCCTCCTCAAGTCCAATGTTATGTGGAAACAAGTACAACATATTATGTAATCTGTAGACATCTTAGAAAATGTACCATTACAGCAGCTAACATAAAATTATTAACTATCCAATTAAGAATTCATCATTTTGTTAAAACAGTCACAAATATATCATGAAAAGTGGATAGAGAACAACAATATTACAAATACAATCAACAATATGGTGTGAAATCATTAGAATGTAATAATCTCATAATTATAGTCAACAATACATCATGTGAAATTTGTAAACATGATGACTTCACAAGTACATTCAACGTGTTACAGGAAATATGAAAAAATCATAAGAAATGTCAGTGATATATCATGTTAAATCTGCAAAACATCGTATGATCAGTAGTATAAAATACTATATAAAAATGTGTACTACCTTTTTCAATTGGTAATTCTCCTTCTGCTAACTCAGATTTAAAAGGAGCTAGTCGGTGGTCTTTCATGAACTCTCCAAAGTCCTAATTAACAACAGTACACAGAACAAAAACCTTAAACTCTCTCAGAAAGATAAAAATAAAATATCCATATAGTTACAGGTAAGACTGAACAGTTGTGAAACATGTCCATGTCATGTTATTTTGACTCATTTATGAAAGCCAAGTTTTAAATTGTTTCTTGCTCCTGAGAACTTTTTTTTTTTATTGTAGCTAAACAAAAACTATTATTATAATAATATTAATCCACAGACAGCTATGTGGTACACTTTATTTATTAAAACAGAAAAAAATGTCATAATCTTCATTATAGTTTTCCTATTCAATGAAAAGACAATTGAATCTTACTAAATAAACACAGCTGAGATATTCATTAATGGTTATTTTACAATATATATATATATATTGGTATTTTTATTTGTATCTTAATCAAATTTGAATCATTAACTTACATTTATTCTATAGTCTGTAACTCTTCCTCCTGATCCTTCACTAATAGAGGGAGGGTCTTCAAGAATAGACCTACTTGTTGCAAGAGTGTGAATGTAGATCTCACCACCATGACTCACTAGCATGTGGGATAAAAGTCTTGAACCAGATTTCCTTGGCAATTCCAGCATCACTGCACGATCTGGCAAAGTTAGTCAAAAGCATTTTGAAACACAGTGCTCAAGTTGCAAATTTTAGTCTGCCACAGCATAGATGTTATAGCTGTAAACACATTCAACAAAGAATGCCACCTAACTCTATGTAAGTATGCATGATGCATGTAGAGAAGACAAAAATCAATTAATATAAATTATTTTGATGCATATAAAACACAAGAGACACAACAGCACTCTTAAATTATTTTCAGGTACTTTTAGCTATTACCATGAACATAACCATGCACAAACACAGAACAAACTTAAATAATAGAGTATTCTGACATATACACATACACACAAGGTTTAATTAGAGAAATATATACAACCATATACATACATATGAAGACAAGAAATGCAAGGCCTTATTAGTTATTATAAGTCCTGCCACATAATTACACATATGTCAAGCAAGACATAATCAAGTTATTATCAGTCACACAACTACATGGTTAGCAAGGCCTGATCAGTTAGTATTTATTACATCACATGTAACTACATCTACGTGGTCAGCTAGGTGTGATCATTTATTATCAATCCTGTCATATGACTAAACATACACTCATCAAGACATAATCATGTTATTATCTATCACATGACAACTACATCTGCATGGCCAGCAAGGCCTGATCAGTTACTATAGGTTACATCACACTAACTACTTCTGCATGACCAGTAATACCTTAACTTTTTACGAGTTCTGCATAACAGATGCAACCTGAAATACTGAGTGTGTGTGTGTGTGTGTGTGTGTGTGTGTGTGTATACATCTTAAACTAAACCTCACATCTGAAGAACATCAAAACATCACAAGGACAAGTAACTGTTACACTTTGTAACTACATCTGCATGGCCAGCTAGGTCTGATCAGGTTATTATAAGTGACATCACACAATTACATCTATGTGGCCAGTAATATGTTAACTTTTTATGAGTTCTGCATAAGAGATGCAACTTAAAATACTGAGTATGTATATATATATATTTACATCTTAAACTAAACATCACGTCTGTAGAACATCATAACATCACAATGACAAGTAACTCTTAAACTTTGTATGCAGATTTGTCTTCAGTTTGACACTTACATTATCTTTAACAAAACTATCTTTCTCTAATTACTCAAACATTAACTTCTTTAACTGCAACAGAGAACATCAAAGAAGCAGAAACAGACTAACAATTAATGCAGAAGAACAGTAAACAATATTACATAAAAAATATGTAAATCATCATAATATGAAACACAGACTCATTTAAACATTTAAAAAGTATTACAAAATCAACCATGCTTAATACTACAATGCAGTCCATTCACTGTTTATGCAAGATCAGAATATTAAAAATCATTCTGTCTTTTAGTAACATAAGTTTAGCAACACGTATATTTTTGGCTTACCACTGAGCAGAAAGTTTGTGAGACACGACGATGGCCGACTATTCACTTCAACAGGAGTAATACGATGAGCTGCTGTACAGTATTGAAGGTCTAACAGAAAAAAATATTTCTGTATATCACAATGTATCTCTACCATTACAAATAGTATCAGCCTCAATACTCAAAAAGTAACGTTTGTTCAATTTAAAGTACAAAGCTACACAATGGACTGTCCCTGCTCTGCTCACCATGGATGATAATTTTAGCATTATAAACTATCAGGTTTACTAATGAGCCTCTAGAGGGAGTGTTAAACAACAATATGTAAAAAAGTTACAATTATTTATAGTTTAATAATAATACATTGTTTTTTTATGTTGATATATTAACTTGTTCATCACAATATATGATTAGTTTGGTAAAAAATTATCCCTCTTCCCTAAAGTGGACTATTTTGACTTTATTTATGCTCTGCAAGGTTTAAAATAACAGAAATTATCATGTTTCCAAATCCAAAAAAGATATTGCACTTTCTTTATGTGGCTTTATTGACTTGTACTGAAAATAATTTTTAAACTTTATTTACTTGAACAGACATAATTATAGTCATCATTTCAGCACACACATCTTACAAAATGTATTCTCAATAAATGTATATTGCTTTTTAGGAAGATACTATATTGTGCCTTATACCACTCATTTAGATTTTGAGTTTTTTTCCACTTCTGCATTAATACTTAGTGGTGTTTAGTTCACATGTGATAAATGCCAGCCCTTTCTGCACTCCAGAGTAGGGGAAAACTACATGATAAGTTAAACAATCCTAAGCAATTTCAAAGTGTGAAAGGTAACAGAGGAGCAGGATATAAATCCACAATCCTGTTCTCAAGAAAAGTGTAAATTATCATCTTCATAGTAAAGTGAAGAATGAAATTTGAAATGTAATGATTAAACCACCTGCCAACTTCAAAAGTTTCCAATTTTGATGAAACTTGGTTGAATGCATGGAAACTGCACATTTTACAAACACAAGTGTAGAGGACAATGTTTTGAAAGTCTTTTTTTCATTTTCTGAAAACAAAAGCAGAAGACTTTTGGAATGTCACTGTCTACACTTGTGTTTCTACAACAAGCAGCTGCTGTCCAGAGCTATAAATACAAAACTAAATAATTTTCCATTTTAATTTACAAGTCAGTAACCAAGGCATACATGTATACTTGTTTAACAGCCTTATGCTGGATTATTCTATCACTAATCAACAGACTACGTATCTTACAAATATTTCTATGACAGTAGATCATTTTAAAAACACTAAATGGGTTTCATTTTTGTAATTTTTTTAAATTTTACATACACACATTGTTCATGCAAACAGAATTACACAAACACCAGAATAGGACATATGGAATTCTCAGTAGCTGAACTCAACATTGGTAATTTCAGGTGTTTGGTTTGGTGTATTTGGTATATTTTGAAATTTGCACAAAGCTACATACAGGCTACCTACACATGCCATCCCTAATTTAGCACTGACAGATTGGAAGAAAGACAGCTAGTCAACACTACCCATTGCCAACTCATGGACTACTTATTTTCCAATAAATACTAGAATTGGCCTACACAGTATAATGCTCCCACAGCCAAAAGTATGTTTGGAGGGATAGAAACAGGTACTGGGAGAGTGTATTTTTATATTTCTGCAAAATAAATTTATTTTACAAGAAACTGGATTCACGTCTTTCCGGAGAATTGTTTTCAAAAGGTTACCAAGCATCTTTTTGGCATTCAAACTTCTCAGAATTTATTATATCAGAAGCTAATGTGTCACAGTTTATTTTGAAATTGTGATTAACTAACAGCTCTACATCTATAATTATCTAAATTCATCTTCTATGCTGTCAGTGTGACTTATTATTTGTTGTAGATATTTCAAAAAGCTAACCTTGCTTCCAGGAAAGGAGAGAAAAATTTATATATACTGAAGGGTATTGTAACTTAAGCACTTCTGGATTCTGCTTATAAATGAGTAAGCTTTGGTAATTGCATTCACATTCTAAACAACAAGTTCCCAAACTGGGGGAGGGGGCGCATTGGAAAGTGTCAGAGCAGTGGGTCACCTAGCAAATACACAATACTGTAAAGTTTCTCAGTACAATACATTCATTGAGTTGGGGCTTTAGTCATGATGCAGAATATTCTGGAGGACCCTTGTGTTGAGAAATCTGGGTAGACCTTGGTCTAGACAATTTAATGCCCTGAGGTAATTGAAAAATTAAAAAAAAATTGTAAGAACCTTGTTCTTTTATATTCAAAGAAGATTATCATAAAATGTGTGTACAAGAGAAGCTTTATGGTGATGATCTTTTACCTTTAGATAAAAAAGAATTTTCATATCATGTCAATTGGTAGTTATGTCAAAACCTTTGAAGCACTTTCTTTCAAGTTTCAGGACTAAAATGCATTTAATTAAAACAATGCACTTACATATGTATGCTGCAGTGAATACAAAAATAAACTATTTCAGTGAAGTCTATGGTTACTGAAAAATGGATAATAGTAAGGCTACTGCAAATAAAATAAGTGTAAGTGCATCAAGAGAGGTAAACTGCATTTAAATGGGTAGAATAAAGTAGTATACAAAATCAGCAGAGAGAAGGAGCCATAATACAAAGACAACTCTTGGCTTTGATACAGAGAAAAAAACCAAAAAAACTGCTGCTGTTCCTAGAAGGTAAGGTCATATTTATCCTTTGAAACAGGAGATAAGTTATCTGACCAGTCAAGCTACACAACATTAGCATTCCAAGCTAGCTGAATTTAATGCATGATCTTACTTCGGTTTCAGATGTTCCAAATCAAAACTTGGAAACATTTAATGCTTTTAAATGGAAAATATACAATACAGGAGAGTAAGTCATGTAGTATTTGTATACTACATATACATGCATGCACACATCATTGAAAAGAGCCAAGTCTTATCAATCTGCTAGTTTTTCCAGTGGTAAGAGTCACTATTAGTAGCCAGATTACAATAAAGTATCAGTTAAGACTTATTCACACTGTTTTATAGCAAACTGAAGTATATAATGCTTAGTATAGTTCTTAGTGATTTAGTTTTCTTACTTTTTGCAAAAGAAAGTATTAGCCAATTTACTTTGTAACACAGAGAGTTCTTCAATAAACATAATTAAATGTATACTACATTATTTATTTTTAAAAAAAGTGCTCTACACTCCATGAACAAACAATGTACGTACCTACAGTACTTGGTCTTGGGGTACACCACTTCAGGATAACAGAGTCATACTCTAGACCCTCTTTTACAGTTTTCACATGTGCTCCTTCTGTGTTTGCAAAGCCTAAACAAACAGCAAGGTTGGCACTTAGAAGATTGAAATTACCTAAATTAGTCCTTACAGACTAAAATCATTATACATAAGAAACTAAGAGCACTAGTTTATTTTGCCTTCCTAATCCCAACTTTATGAATCTTCCCTAGTCACCAAAAATTAGAGGTAGGAATTAACAGCAATGATAACTGAGAATGATTTTGTTTGTTCATGCTCTTGAAAAAAGAAACAGGTTATCTATATCTCATCCTTGGTTCTTCAAAATTCTAGAAATTTTCCATAAAAACACACATGTACAGTTTGCAAATTATTCACATTAGAATTCATTACATTTACTTTAAAGAGAAAAGAGTAATGAAAAACAAACCCATTTAGGTTGGTTTACCAAACAATTTGCAACTGTTCCATCTGACATATGACACACAACATATCAGAGTCAGCTGATAATAGTAAACCATATAAATTACAAATTATACATCAGCAGTTAGTTCATATATTCACAAACATAGATGTGATCAATGAAAACATACTTATTAAATTCAAAAAAAATCTTATATTTGAAATGTATAAAATTAAAAACACTCCACTGTTCATTGATACTTTTTAACTATTTTTATATGCATAGCAAATAAACGGTGTTAAAATTTAAACTATTCTCCATTAGATACAAAATTGTATATATATATAAATATCTTTATTAAGCAACTAGCTCCCTACACTTTTCTAGTTTGTATATAGATATTAAATCTGAATTTACCAACACTGCAAGGTATCCTAAAACCATGTTTTTTTTCTAAATTTACAGAATTACATTTGTGTAATATTTCTACATTTTAAATGTCTATAAACTAAATCTTAATTAGCTAGTGGTTTTATGTTTGAGGTTCCTTATACTACTACCAGAGGTACCATACATTTCCTTCACTGACATATAATCAAAACAATACAATTTTATTTGATTAATTTCTTTTGAAAAACTGATGTTACAATTAAATCTTTCTGTACTGGTTACAGTGATTATGTGGTTAAGATTTCTTAAAAAATACCATCAATCTTATAATGAGATAATGTCACAATAACCACCAATATACAGATTATGTTTTGGAAGCATAAGGCACTATATGTACAACAATAATTGAGATCCAATAAAACTTGGATACACACACACACACACACACACACACACACATACATACACATATAAGGCTGAAGTTATGTTAAACTGCACTTTATAATGATAAAGGTGATGTGTAATTCAGAAAGAAAAAATTATTATGACATAACAATAGTACAATCCAAAAAATAAAAGAAAACAAAGCCCTCAGTATAAATTTCATAACCTAAAGTTTAGTTAAACAATATCAACCTTAAAGAGATGTAACAAAAGTTTTTAAACTTCATTAAACAATTACTATGTTCGGGACTATTTCAAGTATCAAATATATTTCACTTTTTTCATATTTTATTATTAGCTTCGTACATGATAGGTATATACAAAACTATGATCTTCATGTATGTTTGAAATGCAAAGCAACTTCATAAAGTAAGTACAAAAATTCAATGGTCATAAATGCACAATAACTTTTTGTATAAAGTTAAAAGAAAAATATAAATTAAAAACTTTCCACCAAAACATGTGCAGTTTGAAACTGCACAGGATTTTTAAGTTGTATGTTTTACTTTCAACTTCATACAATAAATTATAGTGCATTTTTAACCACTGAAGGTTTTTACTTATTTTATGAAACCTATGCACAAAAGTGGCCATAGAATATATTAAACAAACTTAAATAAGAAAAGTATAAAAATCATACTTTTAGTTACTATTTGAATAACAGAGGTTAGAGAATGTTATATAAGATTTAAAATTTTGTTCTTTTGTTTAAAGTGTTCCCATGTTGCATGGAGAGAACAATGCATGTGTATACTACATATACTAGCACCCTAATAACCAATGGTTAAAGAGATATTTTAAATTAAAGTTCTCCAAATAATGAGTGTATTACTGAATGATCAATCAGAAGTTGTGTGTTTATCTATACATATATACAATAAAAATACTCCTTTAAGCTTACCACAGTCAACACTAGTCAAAAGTTCACTCACATTTGTTTTATCAGTTTGCAAAATAAACAAAGTGTTTTAAAAGTACAAAAGTACTTCCCACAGTATAAGTACTTCAACAAATCAATATTTACTGTTATTCCAAAGGCTTAGGCATAAAGTTAGTGTTAAAAATGTGCACGATTTTACTAAAAATTAAAATAATCTTAAAATAAAAATGAACTCAAAATCAGTAGTAACAGATAATATATATTCAAGAATTACTTATTACTTCTTTTTATATTTAAAAATCAGACAGATTTTAAGGGTGTAAACTCTCTCAACTCAGACTCCATCAATTAGACCAACCATGTGACCTCTTTTTACTCATTTAAGTCTTCATAAATATAATTCTTCCAACTTTCAATATAGTGTATATATTTTAAGAAAATTTGACAGTTTTTCAGTTAACATTATAATCTTTCACACACAAAAAATATTTTTAGTGAAGTACTTTTATTAAAATAAATACTTCTACATGAATACATTGAGTATTTGTTTTGAATAGTCTTTGTGCAAAGCAAGTTTCATTGTAATATTAAAAATACTTTTCCCTATCCCAAAATTCTCAAATTTCCTTTGTATAATCCATAAAACTTCCAAAATTCATTTCAAGCTTTTATTTCAGTAAAACTTTATATTTTATCTGTTACTCTCTCTACCCTAACTCAAAATGGGATCCTCGCAACCACCAAAGAAAAAAGAAACTGAAATTTAAATTACCCTTTATTTATTTCTAGAGTGATTTCAAGTTGTAACACGAAACTACAATAGTGTATCCTAAGTAGCTTTAAGCTTGTAACAGTATGCAACTGTTTATAATTAAATTGTATTATTTTATTGCCTTTTGAACCATGTCTAACTATTATTCATGCCATAAGATGTTAAAAAATCACTTAGGGCATGTGCAGCTCACGTTACATGGTTAAATTGCATCACCTACATTCTACTTACTTGCATGCCTCATGAAACATTTTTATTATAATATTATTACTATTCATTTTACATAATCTAATCTTAACCCTATTGCAGCATGTCACAAGTCAAAGGCCTATTTATACTATTATAATAATTTATGCCATTAAGCTTGGTATCAAACTGTAGATGATAATTCAAGTTTTCATATTATAAATTAGTTACTTTCTTAACTGAAAAGTAAATCTTTAAAAAAATTACATACCTAAACATTGATTTTCATGTATTACATGGTAAGCTGAATGCAACACTTGTTCAAATTAGATATTTCTGACATCAAAATACAAAGCCCACAGTTTTGTACAAATTAGAAAATCAAATTACTTATTTAAAAGCACGTACAGAGATTCTCATTAAATAGTGAGCATAAAATGAATTAAAATATAAAGTTCCTTTAAAAAAACAAATGATGATTATCTGGAGGTTATAAAGATTTTAGTTGTGAAATCTGAAAATCTTCTGATGCATTAAAGTATTTTTTTTAATCTTAAAATTAAAATTACTCTTTATGTTTTGTGAGAAAATCTTTAATTGAAATATCTTTATACTTAATTCATAAATTTGATATTTTGTGCACTAAAGTCTTGCAACATTTACAAATAACCTGCAAAAATTTGTAAGCATATGCAGATGTTATAAAAAATCATAGTATAATATCTAATAGATACTTTTGCAGTTATGAGCTGGGGGATTCCACCCAACCTGTAATGAATTGGTTCACTACCCTAAAAAGATTCCTATTTTAACATTTTAGTTACATTTCTGATAATAAAAAAAGAATAAACATGAAAAACAAAATTACTTACCCAATATTCTTTTTCTTGTTTTTGATTATACCCAAACTACTATATTAATGGTGGTAGTGCACAATATATTTTTTATTTAGTCAAATAATGCACCAATGAATATAGACTAATAAATGTGCAAAATGCAGACAATTTTCCCTAATTCTCACAATTTTTCTGGGTTTCTGACTGAGACAAAAGCCATTACAAATTCATTCAAGCTAGTTATTAATTTAGTAATTGATTATAAAGAGTGAAATTGATGCTTATCTGTTCAGAACACTATGTTATACAATGCCATTTGACAGATGATAACCTAGGTTAGAAGTAATATATAATATATAATTGAATGTAAAAGAGGACTATTAATTAAGCCTATAAAAGACGATGTAACAGGTAGGTGTGTGATTTTCTAATTATATATATGTTAGCAAACAAAACTGAAGACTATGAAAATGGTTAGTATGATCAATGACAATATCACATGGAGCAATTTACATTTAATTTCATACATTATGAAGTGGTGGTGGGTAAAATAGAGAAGGGAAGATGTCTAGAGAGAATGTGTTACTGTGTAACACCACAGAAAGTTCATTATTGGTTGGTTGGCATTTATTGGAGCAAAGCAACTAGGCTATCTGCATCATACAACTGGGAAAAAAATAAAAATAAAATTACTGAAATATGTAAAAAGGAACCATGTTAAAACAAAAGAGTGCAATTTTTGAATTAAAAACTAGAGTTAAAAAGGCTAAAGACCCTTAAAAATGTAAAAACACAACTGAGATGGACAATATCACCATCACCAATGACATTGTCCAACGTCAACGATGAACCCATGGTAAAAATATGTCGAAAATGCTGCTGTATCTCATGGTTGCAACAATGGCATGACAGTAAAATGTGGGATACTGTGACTTGAGTGTCACACAGGCCACACATTGGTGCACCAGTTCAAGCTAAAAGAAAATGACAAGTTAAAAACTGTGACCAACACGTAGCCTAGCCAGAGCAACTTCCTCCTTCTGATCCTCACGGAAGAAGATGGCCAGTCCAATAGAAGATTGTATCTGGAAAAGCTTGTTATCATGTTGTTCACTTCAAGACAACTGCCAATTGGCACAGAGCTGAGCCTTGAACACAAGACCATAGTTCATGTATGGGACAAGCACAGCCATGATAGCACCAGAGCAAACAGACTTAGCTGTGGTGTCAGTGAGCTCGTTTCCATAAATACCAATGTGGTCCGGTATCCAGAAGAACTTGAGAGAAATGGATGATAAAGAGAAAGAAGCCAGTCAGTTGTGAATATTGACAAAAATAGGGTGAGAAATAACGTGAAGCAATTCAAGGGCCAGTAGAGAGCTAAGTGAATCTGTATACATAGTACAGTTCATGTGCTGCATAGCTTTTATGTGATCCAAGGCAAGAGAAATGGCATACACTTTGGCAGTGAACACAAAAACTGTAGAGTGGATCCTGTATGGGACCATCAAACCACAACAAACCATGGCAGAGCCTACAGAGCCATCCGAGTTCAAACTATTCATATAAATAGAAATGGGAGGATAGTTCAA
Source organism: Tachypleus tridentatus (assembly GCF_004210375.1). Classification (NCBI taxonomy): domain Eukaryota; kingdom Metazoa; phylum Arthropoda; class Merostomata; order Xiphosura; family Limulidae; genus Tachypleus; species Tachypleus tridentatus. Next base: position 111,537,855 of record NC_134830.1, read on the forward strand.
AAGATGTTTGATACTTTCAATCTGGAGTATCTGCCTTCTTCAGATGACTCAAAGAAAGGTCACATTTGGGAATTATAACAAGACATGGTGGGATGGGCTGACCAGTGGATACAGCAATGCTATCCAAGGACATACCCAATTCATCCAACTGTGCATGGATATGAAAGCCAAAAGGAGCAATGGCAGATCATCAGTTCTGTTCTGAAAAAGAATGGCCTACTCAGGAAGGAAAACACAATGCCAGGCAGGATGCTGTGGTAAGGATCTGAGTTTTGAAGCATACAGTAAAGACAGTTGCCAATGGCGAAGGCGTAGAGGAGGTTCATGAGACTCTGAGCACAAGTTCTGGACTAGGTAAGTGCAGAAAGCCCAGATGAAGAGCCAAAGTCCATGATGATGAATGGGGTCCAGCACCTTCAAGGCCAAGGTTCTGGCAGAGTCATAGACCAGTGACCCATAGTCCAGTTTTAGTTGAATGAGAGCATGATGGATTTTTAGGACAGAACATCAGTCCACTCTGCAAGAGGTAGAAGAAAGGACATGAAGGATGTTCAGTGCCCTTGTATACTTAACACGTAGCTGTTTGACGTGTGGGATAAAAGTCAGCTTATGGTAAAAGATGAGCCCCAAGAACTTTGCCTCAGGGACAATGGTAAGCACAACTTCTCTGAGACAGAGCTCAGGATCATGGTGAATACCCCATTGGCAGCAGAAGTGTATGCAAATGATTTTAGATGGAGAAAAGATAAAACCTTTTGCTGCGGTCCCCTTCAGTAAATGATTGAGGACAGTCTGTAGCTGCTGCTCAGTAAACCTATACTTAACAACTGACATGAGAGGTGGAACTTATTGACTTAGAGACTGCTTGCAGCTCTAGGGGGAGTTGTCCACTGATGATATTAATCTTTATAATGAAATGTGTGATATTCAAAACACAGCCTTGAGGGACTCCAAGTTCTTGTGGGAAAGAACAGGAAAGTGTCAAACCCACATGGACTTGGAATTGCTAGTCCATTAAAAAATGTTTAATAAAAATGGGCAAATGGCCACACAACAAGTATGAGTGAAGGTCTAGCATGATGATATACCTCCACGTAGTATCATAAGCTTTCTCATGGTCAAAAAGTATAGAAATAAAATGTTGTCACTTGAGAAAGACTTCCCTGATTGATGTTTCAAGTTGAATCAGTTGGTCCACGGGAGAGTGCTGTCATCAAAACACACACACTGAGTGGGTGAGAGAAGGTTGTTTCATTTGAGAAACCAAAAAAAGGGGGAGCATTAACCTTCCAATTTAAGATCTTAAAGAGACAGCTCGTCAAAGCAATAAGACAGTAGCTTGAAGGAATCTTGAGATCCTTCCCAGGCTTAAAAAAATGGAGGACACAAGCATGGTGCCAAGCATCAGAAAAAATATTCTCCTGCCAGATCTGGTTAAAAACAATCAGAAGAATACCGAGAGAAGCAGGAGAGAGATGGTGCAGCATCTTGGATTATATATCATCAGCTCCAACCAACGTACCGCCAGACCAATGAAGAGCAAGCTTCAGTTCCACCACTGTAAAGGGGCAATTATATTCATAGAGACAATTAGCCTGAAAGGAAAGAAGTGATCACTCTGCCTGAGTCTTGATGGCTAAGAAGACAGGGGATGAGGCAGAAGTGCTAGATGCATGAGAAAAGCTTTTACCAAGAGTATTAGCGATGTGCTGGGTATCAGCAACTTCCTTGCCTTCAGAGAGCAAGAGTGAGGGGGGCACAGAAGTATACTTCCAAATCTTGTTCCATATGGCTTTGGAACTGGTGGTAGAAGAGATGCCAGTTGTGAACTTAATCCAAGATTTCTTCTGGCTCTGACAAACTACCAGCTGAGCATGTGCACAGGTCCACTGGAAAGCGATGTGGTTTGAAAGTGTGGGATATCTATAAAAGGTATCTCATGCTTGTTTTTGAGCTACTTGTGCTATGTGGCAGGCAAGATTCCACCATGGATGAGGACACCATGGGAAATGTGTCGAGGTTTTAGGAATAGATTGAGTAGCTGCTCTGACAATACAGTCAGTTACTTCTACCACACAGTTGTCTATTGATGGTTTACAGATGATGGCAGGATCAAGTTTCGAGAGAGCAGTGAAATAGGGCCAGTTGGCACATGGGTTGGATGGCATGACCATGGCCAGTCTCCCTCAATATGATAGGAATATGATCACTGCCCAATGGATCACTGACAATCCCTCAACCTGAGGGAATGAAAAATGAGAGAAAAGTAAAGGATAGCAGATGAGAGTAATAGCAGTAAAAGACTGACTAGGTACATGAAAAGAGATACAAGTACTAGTACTGAAGAAGTAGGTAGGTAGGTATTTCATTTTCATAGGCACAAAGCTATTAGGCTATTTGTGCTAAACAAGATGTAGTATACTATAATGGTATATGGAAATTAAGGTAAAAATATGTAAAATTAAGACTCACCAGGAAGACTGAAGCATTCAGTTCAAACTTTCTGTAAGTCGCCTGAGGTTGGCCTTTCCAGCCTTGAGTTCAGGTCAAAATAAAAATTAAAATGTATAAAATAAATCATGCTAAAACAGTATATAGTCCAAAAAAACCTTAAATTAAGTTAAAAAAGACCAATGGCTCTTAAAAATGCAAAAACATTGGAGAGGTAAGCAGTATCACCTATGACAATGGCTAATGTCAAGGGCAAACCTACCTTAAAAATATGTTTAAACATGGTGGTTTCGTTCTTGGTTGTAATGACAGCACAATAATAAAACATGTATGATTGTAACCTGAGTGCCACACAGACCACACATTGGGGCATCAGAGGTGGTGAGTTAAAAAATTGTGACCAATGCATAGCCTAGCCAAAACAACTTCCTCCCTTTGATCTTTACAGAAACAAGATGGCCAAAGAGCTAAAGAAGGCTTGATTTGAAAAAGCTTATTATTTCGTTGCTCACTACAAGTCAACTGCCAACTGGTGTACACAGTTGGGTTTTGATAACTGGATTACAGTATATGTATGGAACAGGTACGGTGGCAATAGAGCCAGAGCAGATGAACTTTGCTGCTCTGTCACCTAGCTCATTCCCACGAATACCAACATGACCTGGTATCCAAAAAACCGGACAGAGACAGATGATAGAAAGAGATGGGCCAATTTGTTTTGGATATTGATAAGAATAGGGTGGGAACTAACATGGAATGATGTCAGGGCCAAGAAACAGCTGAGTTAATCAGTATAGATCATACAATTCGTATATCGCATAGTTTCAATATAATTTAGGGCAAGAGAAATGGTATACAATTCAGCACTGAACACAGAAACTGTAGAGGAGATTCTGTGTGCTGCAACTGAACTGTAACAAACCATGGCAGAGCCTACAGAGTCACCCGATTTTGAACCATCTGTATATATGGGAATGGATGAATCGTTTGAAAAATGTTCAGCAAATAAAGAGTGATATTTCCAATCAGGAGTATCTGCCTTCCTCAAATGACTCAATGATAGATCACAGTTGGGTACAGTAATTAGCCATGGTGGTGCTATGCTATTCAAAGATAAATCCAATTTTTCTGATTGTGCCTGGATATGAAGGCTAAAAGGAACAATGGCAGATTTTCTATTATAAAAAGTGTGGCCCACTGAGGATGGAAAACACAACCCCACATAGGATGCTGTGGTAAAGAGCAAAATGTGGAAGCATACATAAGAGACAGTTGCAAGCAGCAAATATACAGAAGGGGTTCATGGGACTCCATGTATAAACTTTGGACTGAAGAAGTACGAAAAGCTCCAGTGCAAAGCTGAAGACCCTGATGGTGGATAGGATCCAGCATTTTCAGTGCTGAGGTTCTGGCAGAACCATAAACCACAGACCCATAGTCAAGTTTGGATTGGATAAAAGCACGACAAATTTTAAGCATGGAGTATCGAACAGCTCCCCCAAGAGGTGGAAGAGAGGACACGGAGGATATTCAGTGCTCTTATACATTTGACACAAAGTTGCTTGATATGGTAAATAAAGTTTAATTTACAGTCAAATATAAGACCAAAGAACTTTGCCTCAAGAACAACAGGAAGTACAACATCATCAATACAAAGTTCTGGATCTGGATGAATAACCCCTTGGTGGCAGAAATGTACACAAACAGTTTTATAGAGATAAAGTTGAAAACCATTTGCTGTGATCCACTTAAGTATGTGATTGATCGCAGTTTGTAGCTGCTGCTCAATAAACCTCATGTTTGATAACTGATATGAGATGTGAAATTCATCAACAAAAAGACCATTTGCAACTGTAGGGGGTAGCTGTTCACTGATGGCATAAATCTTTATAATGAAAAGTGTGACACTCAGAACACAGCCCTGAGGGACTCCAAGTTCCTGTGGGAAAAAATGGGAAAGTGTTGAGCCCACATGGACCTGGAAATGGTGGTTCATTAAAATAGCTTAATAAAAAGTGGCAAATTGCCACGCAATTCCTGCAAGTGAAGGTCTCGCAAGATGCCATATCTCCATGTTGTATCCTAAGCTTTCTCTAAAAAAAAAAGATGTTGATACTTCAAAAAGGCTTCTCTGACTGATTTTTCAAGGTGAATTAAGTGGCCTATCATGGAGCGTTGTCTTCAGAATCTACACTGAATGGGTGAGAGAAGGTTGTTTGATTCAAGGAACCAAACAAAATGAGCATTAATCATCCTCTCTAAAATCTTACTAAGAAAACTCATTCAAGCAATTGGATGGTAATTTGAAGGAATAATTGGATACTTCCCAGGTTTAAGAATAGGGAGTGCAATAGCTCGATGTCAAGCATCAGGAAAGACATTCTCCTGCCATATCTGGTTAAAGACGGCCAGTAGAATAGTAAGAGAGACAGGAGAAAGGTGGCACAACATCTCATAATGTATATCATCAGGTCCAACTGATGTATAGCCAGACTGATGAAGAACAAGTTTGAGTTCCATCAGTGTAAGAGAGCGATTGTATTCATAGGGATGATCAGTTGAAAAGGAAAGAGGCAGATGTTGAACTTGTGTTTTAATAGCTAAGAAGGGTATGAGTTTGAAGAGCTAGATACATGAGAGAAACATTCAAGTATTGGCAATGCTCTGAGCATCAGCAACTTCACAACCATTGAATATTAAGATAGAGAGGGGGCAGAAGTATGCTGTCCACTCACCTTACAGAACTTGTCCCATATGACTTTTGAACTGGTGGTTGAAAAAATGCTGGAGGTATATTTAATCCAAGATTCCTTCTGGCTTTGACATCTAACTTGCCAAACCTGTGCAGGAGCTTACTGAAATGCAATATGGTTTGTAAGAGTAGGATATCTACGAAATTTATCCCAAGCACGTTTCTGAGCTTTTCATGTTATAGAACAAGTAGAATTCCACCAAGGGTGGGGATGCCATGGGAAAGATGTTGAGGTTTTGGGGATGCACTGATTAGCTGCTTGGACAATATAGTTAATTACTGCTGCTACACAATCATCTATCGATGATTTACATAAGATGACAGGATTGTGTTCCTAGACAGCATTGAAAGAGAGACAGTCAGCCTGGCTCAACTTCCACTGAGGCACCACCACTTTCACCATGGCCTATCTTTCTTAAAATGATAGGAAAATTATCACTACCCCGTGGATTGACGTCAACCTCCCAAGAAAAGCAAGTGAAAAGTGAAGGGGAACAGACAGAAAGATCTATAGCAGTAAATGGCTGACTGGGTGCATGAAAATAAGTGTAAGAGCCAGTATTGAAGAGAGACAGGTTCTGATTCAAGATAATTTGCTCTATAGCATGATCCCTCACATCAATGCTAGAACCACCCCAGAGGGAATTATGCCCATTAAGATCCCCCAAAATTAAAAAAGGGGATTGGTAGTTGCTCAATGAGGGCATCAAGGTCTGATTGATTATAATTTTTTCCAGGGGTAAGGTACAAAGAGCAAACAGTGATGGTACAACCCAAGGAGATATGGATGGCTACAGCCAAGGGCATATTCAATGACAAGGACTGGGTGGGTACATGCTACTCCAGCAGTGCTACTCCCCCATGTCCTTGTCCTACACATGACCTGTCATTTTGGTATAAGGAGTATTGTCAAATTGTTACTGTATTAGGAGGTTTTAAAAATGTTTCCTGCAAAGAAAGACATTTGGGATGATAAAAGTCAATCAAATCCTTGATGTCATTCACATTTGATTGAAAACCTTGACAGTTCCATTGGATTAGCATGGCCATTTTTATTTATTTTGGAAGAGAATATGGCAAAGAGACCTTCTGCTTGCAACCACATTTTTTTTCTTTACTGGATGCTGGTATGTCACCCTCTATTGATTATGCTGTTGATCAGATAGACAGGTCGGTGTTTGTAGGCACATTTTCTAGTGATTGAGGGCATGAATGAATGATCTGTTTAATTTTTGGGTTGTAAAGAGAGAAAGATCCCATGGAAACACTTGGGCTTGAACAAGGTGAAGGGTGAAGGTGGGCAATAATTGGAAGATGTGGTAGGGACAGAGGTAGAAGTAGATATTGATTTGTTAACTTTTTTATTTTGGAGGGTGCTAGATTAAGATGCACTGTTAAGGATTCTGTAGAAGGCTTGGAAAAGTCTGTCCGGACTCCTACCGTAGTTGTGGAACGGATTACAGCAGCATAAGTCTGAGATGGAAATGGGAATAGTAATTTCCAAGCCTCTAGGTAAGTAATATTGTGAACTGTCTTTAGACATTATACTTCTTTCTCTTCTACCTGTTTAGGGCAAGAAGTAAAATAGGAAGGATGTGGACCATTACAGTTAATACAATGCAGTTCTAGTTGGCATTCAAAAGCATCATGGTCTTTACCAGCATAATGGGCACATGTCGAGGAACCACAGCAAGATGTTTTTGAATGACCAAATCGTTGACAATGAAAACATCTAACAGGGTTAGGAATATAAGATTGTACCTTACAATTCAGATATCTTGCCTTGATTGTGGTGAGAGGACGTGATGTTGTAAATGTTAATATTAGAACATTTGTCAGCTCCATAATCCCATCTTTGTAGGTAAAAATTTGGCGCATGGCTGTAACATCTTTGGTGATGAAACCTCCGATGAACGATAACTCAGGAATGGTCTTTAAATTAATCTCAACTATAACTCCTCTGGAAGAATTCAAAGTAGAATGAGGAGTAACCTCAATGGGTATATCTCCAATGGCCTGTGATTTCAAGAGGAGTTTGGAATGTTGTGATGAAGATGTTTACACTAAAATGTCCCCAGACTAACTTTTTTACTGATTTAGGAGAGCCAGCAAACCCTTCCAAACCCTTCTGAATAAAAAATGGAGATATGTGCCATAAGGGTTTTTCAGCTAAAGTATGTATAATTAAAAATTGCAGGACAAATTCAAGTTGTGAGTTTGACCATACAGTCATCAATGCGTGGTCATTTACCAGTAGTCAGATTTTTCTCTATGTTGTCATGCTTGTTTATTTTTTTTTATTTGACGGGTATCCATAACAAAATAGAATATTTTGATGCCCACTGACCCCACCCTACCATGGAGCCCTATGAGGGGATGCACAACAGTGTCGTATAAGGTCATTGCAGCGACGTCAAGGTTTCGTGAGCACTATACCCGAACACCAGTGTCAGACAAAATATTCACAACACCTGTTGAGAATGTCCAACACTTGTACTTGGTTGACCCTATCCCAAGTAGACCGACTGATTGACCTTGGAGGGACACCCTTCTACAGAAATTCAAGGTTCCTCTCCACCCCTTCACAGGTGACCACTCACAGCAAGCATGTGGGTGGGTGTTTAGATTCCAGAGTAGGTAAACTGAAAGAACAGAACCTTCCCTAGAGGTCCCCTCACCACGTACAGGAATCCACACCAAGGGGCTAGTACTGAAGAAAGGTTATGATCTGAAAGCATACACTCTACAGAACGACCCCTCCCCATCAATATGAGCATTACCCCAGAGGGAATTATGTCCACTAAAGTCCCCACTGTTTAATGAGAACATCAAGGCCTGACTGATCATAGGTCTCTTCAGATAGAGAGAACAAACAGTGACAGTATGACCCAAGGAAACATGGATGGCTATAGCCTCCAAGAGTGTATCAAATGGCAAAGATAAGGTAAGCACATGTCGATCAACTAGCAGTACCGCTCTTCCATCACATAACTTGTCATTTCTATACAAAGAAAACTGTCGAAAGGTGACTGTATCAGGAGGTTTCAGAAATATTTCCTTAAGGAAAAAACAAAGGATGGTAAGGATCAATCAGTGCTTTAATGACATCTAAATTAGTATAGAAACTTTGACAGTTTCACTCTGTTAAAGTGACCATTTTTTAGTTATGCAAAGGAGAATTTGATGGAGAGTCTTTTGTTTTGACCACGTTGTTTCTCTTTACTAGAAGGACTATCAAACCTCCATGGATTGTGTCCTGGGTTGACTGGGCAGGTTTCTATTGAAAGATGAAGAAGAAGATGGACCCGTAGAAACACCAGAAGCCAGAGCCACGGGGAAGTGGTTCCTGGGAACCACTGGAAAGAATGGTGGAGATAAAGATAGGTTTTGATGTTAACTTGTCATCTCTCTCAACCAAGGTGGGCAAAAGCTTCTTCACATGGTTTGAAAACAACTCTATTAGTGATAAGAAGAGATCTGTAGGTGCTCTCACTGTAACAGCGGAATGGAGTGCAGCAGTATACATCCAAGATGGAGTGGTGAACAGTAATTTTCGAGCCTTGGGGTAAGAAATGTTGTGAACTGTTTTCAAATGCTGTACCTCTTTTTCCTCCACCTAACTAGGGCAAGAATAAAAGTAAGAGGGGTGAGAGCCACTACAATTAGCAAATCAGGGTCACACTCGTAGGCATCATGGTCCTTGCCACAAAAATCAGCAAATGCCAAGGAACCACAACATGATTTATTTGAGTGACAGAACTGCTAACACTGGAAAAATTTGAGAGGGTTTGGAATACATGACCAAACCTTGCAATTTAGATAACCCACTTTGATTGTAGCAGGTGGATGTGGTGATGTAAATGTCAAAATTAGGACACTAGTCAGCATCATAATTTCATCTTTGCAGGTGGAGATAAATTTTACTGCAGAAACTCCTTGGGTGGAGAAACCAACAAGAATCTCTGAGTTGGGGATCTTCTTCAAATCCCTCTCAATAATAACTCCTTGTGCCAAATTCAAAGTAGCATGGGGATTAACCTTTGCATGGTCTTTGAATGCAATAGGAGTTCACTCTGTTTTGGAGTAAATGTTTCCACCAAGATGTCCCCAGAATATAGCTTTTTGACTGGCTTAGGAGAGCCAGCAAGTCCCTCTAGTCCCTTTTGAATAAAAATTGAACACATCTACCTTAAAGATTTGTCTGATAAAGAATGTAATATTAGGTAATGAGGTACAGGTGTTGAATAAGTTGAAGATTGCTGTTCAGAATCTTCAAGATATGGTTGTTTACCAATAGTCTGTTTTTTTCAAATTGAAAAAAAAAAGTGATTGGGGGATTCATAAGAAAGGAAAAATGTTTCAGTGCTCACTAACCCCACCCAATATGAAACCCTATGAGGGAGTGCATTACAGTGCCAAACAAGGACACTGCAGCAATGCTAGAGTTTCATGAGCACTATACCCAAACACCAACATCAGATACAATGTCTACACCCATTGAAAATGTCCAATACTGGTACTTGGTTAAACCTAGCCCATGTGGACCAGTGGAATGACCCTGGGGGGGAGCACCTCAAGGCCACTCATATGCTAGAGTTTCATGAGCACTATACCCAAACACCAACATCAGATACAATGTCCACACCAATTGAAAATGTCCAATACTGATACTTGGTTAACCCTAGCTCATGTGGACCAGTGGAATGACCCTGGGGGAAGCACCTCAAGGCCACCCATATACAGGAATTCAAAAGGAAGGTGGTGTATTAGAGTTGGATCCTCTCCTCCTGTTCACAGGTTGACATGCATGGCAAACACGTGGGTAGATGTTTAGATCCCAGAGGAGCTAAACTGAGAGAACTGAGAAAACATAACTTTCTCTGGGAGGCCCCTCACCATGTACAGAAATCCACACCAAGAAGCCAAACAAAGACATTGCAGCAATGTCTTGGTTTCATGACCACTACACTCAAACACCAGTGTCAAACAAAATATTCACAACACCTGTTAAGAATGTCCAACACTTGTACTTGGTTGACCCTAACCCAAGTAGACTGGCTGACTGACCCTGGGGGGCCACCCGTCTACAGGAATTCAAGGCCAAAATGGTGTGTTAAGGTTTGGATCCTCAATTACAAGGATCCTCTCCACCCCTTCATGGGTCACCACTCACAGTAAACAGTGGGTGGATGTTTAAATCCTAGAGAAGATAAACTAAAATTATAGAACCTTCTCTAGGAGACCCCTCATCACACACCAGAATCCACACCAAGAATGGAAGCTCATGATCAAAAAGAAAAATCCTTATAGAATTAAGAACTTAAGACTTGTATACTATTATAATATGATTATCAGCTAATATTTTATGCCATATTAATAAGTATAATGCAAACACAAAAAGTAGTTTAATAAAATTTTGAATGCAAGACATTAAAACTTTTTGGTATTCATGTTAAATGATACCTGGAGAGAAAGGGTTAATGTTGTCATACAGAGTTATGAAAAGGCAGTCATAATGTTTTATAAGTAATCATGCATATAATATTTTGATAGATAAGACAAGAAAATCACACTTGCATTTCCATAAACTCATCTGATGCTGAGCAATAAATTTTAAGTTGCTTGTACTGGTTATATGCAATAATTTCAGGGTAGTGAAGTAAGGTATTCTTAAAAAATAAAAGGTTAAAAGAAATAACACCAGTTAAGGAAAGGTGTTTTATACCACCTTTTTTATACCAAAAATAACAGTTTTTTAATAACTGTTAAAAAACACCAGTTATTTCTTTATGCATAACAAGGTCACATTCTAGTCAGAAGCAAGATGCATGTTCTTTTAACTTCGTCTAGTCCCTTCACAGAGAAATTGATTTTCAAACTTAATGTCACAAGACATTCGAAAGTAATTAAATGTGTTATATAATTTTCTTTGTTCCCTGTTATTTTTATTTACTATTAAACATACCAGTTTTGAAGAATTCAGAATGGGCACCTACTGGATGAAGAAGTTCCACATCATAATTTGCTGAAGATTTGGCATTCTGTTCTTCCTGATGAAACATTTTTAAATAAAATAAAAACTATTTACTCTTCAGTCTTAGAAAATATTCTAATGTAAACTATTACACATACTAAAGGTTGTTACACTGGCCATGTGATCTTAAAGATATAACTATACTGATCAAGTAAGTAAATAAGGTGCATACCATTAAAAATACGAATCTGTATCAACTAAATTTTTCAAATACAGTTTTGAAAATTAACTTATTACCCAATATAAATTCAATAAGTTCCTAGAAATGAAGCAAACTGAACATCTGCTAAAGTAGATTCAAAACACAAGACAACTATTTCATTTGATCACAAACACTTGTGTCACTTGGTAGTTTTGTAATACCACGTTACGATCTTATGTAACTCTTATACATACACAAGTGATGCAACGGTTACTATCACAAAGTTCCTTGTAAGTACAAGTAAAAATATAACATGGATCACCTTTACTTTTGAATACATGGAAATCAGTGAGTGAAGAGGAATATCTTTTGTACACTTCAACAATTACTCAAGTCGAGAGAAAGCTCTTCAAAGTTTTATGAAAACAGTTTAGGGGCTTGATGTGTGAAAGGTATTTCATTAGTTAAGAATATATCTTGTGTTTTGTTACATCAAAACCACACTGGGTATTTTATGTGTCCACCAAGGGAAATCAAACCTCTAATTTTAGCATTGTAAATCCAAAGACTTACCACTGTCCGACTAAGAGACATACTATATCTGAGGAACAATAAACAAGTTGATAAATTTTGTTTAACTCCACAGATGCTGCAATAGGTTACACACAGTTTGTTTCAGAATTTACCATAAATCTTTACAATGTATAGCCATCCCTAACCTTGAACTGACTGATTGGAGGAAAGGCATCTAGACAAAAGCATTCACTGCCAATTATTGGTAGCACCACTCTTGTTTGAATAAAAATTGTAGAGCTTGTTTTTGCATTTTTCCACATTACAGTAATTTACTTGATAAAATGACTTAGGACAGGTTAAATAGTAAATGATGCTTAGGAATAAATGAACTTAATTAATAAAAGTAGTATGTGCTTGAAAAAAGAAAAGGCTAAAATCAATATAAGTGAACTAATAATCACATGAGCATGGAATGTATTCTCAATAAGAATTGAGGTGTACCAAATAAAACTGCCAGTAATAGAGTGGTAATATAATATATATAACTATACAAAACTTTATTTAATGCATCTCTAAGTTAAAGCAATCTTATTGACAAATAAAACTGAATTCAACTATGTTTAAATAATTAAATTTGCTTAATGAGAAAAAAGTCACTATTCCAAATGACAAGTGCTATTAGTTCATTTAAACTGGCGTTTTTTTTTTTTTTTAATTCTGTCATGATTAATCAAGGAGGCAGTCTAAAGTCCTTGGTATTACCTTCATAGGAATGCCTGTCACAGTAGTGGATGCTAGATTAAAATGTCTCTGGACAAGGTAACACAGTGTGGCTGCAAGGAAGCGTCCAGCTTTTGACATATACACTTCGGTGGTCAGTACTGGAGAGAGCTGAATAAGACAAGATTATTACCAGCACAACTTATGAAAGCACGCTAGATAACAGTAATCAAAAAGCAAAAGACAAAGAAAAATACAAACTTATGAAGAAAGAAAAATAAGCCATTTATGAGTAAGTATAAACAAACATCTCATAAAATTAACGTGATGCTACTATATAAAAGCTGAAAAGTTTGACTTGTCACACTAGTGCCTGGTTGTTTCTATATGTCTATGTTCTTCTGTTTACATTAAGTTACAACTGATTATTTACTCATTGCAAAAAGGTGAAAAAGGTAATTTTCTAGTTAGGTCACTAGAAGCAGTGAGTTCATGCAAATGTAGATGAAATGTCATATTTTTTTGTTTATCATTAAACACCCTGAAAACTTTCATAAAATCCACATTCAATTAAAGTTATATATTACTCTGTACTGAAACATGCTAAAATAATTCCACAGTGTTAAAACGTCACTGTGCATCAAATGAAAATTATTAAAAACATTACTCATTTTTATGGAGTTCACTGAGATATAATTACATGAAACAGCAAAATCTTTATAACATAACTGGATGTTTTTGGTTTTTTTTTAACTTCATATTACTGCATAACTTTATTATGAGAATTATTATTCAATGTTATCTTAGTATATTGATTTAGAATTAACGTAAATCTTCTATGTTGACCATAGAATATATTAATATCTTATTACGATTACATTAAAAAATTCTTCCAACAGTACAAGCACCTAACTGATGAACAAACATATTCTAACCATTATAAGTGCAAAATGAGCTTTATTTATTTATGGGTTAATATTCAACTCTGACATGTAGTTAGCTTGATTTAATGAGAAGTTGACAGCAATAGAGCTTGAGACATGGGTAAGACCCAGGGTGGATTGGACTACCAGTGGAAATATAATGTCTGGGCCAGTGGGGTGACAACCTGGTTATACTGTCCTGGTACTACTGACTAACTAATTGTACATCTCTCTTTCTATTTATATATAGTATCCTGATTTATGAGTATTTTCCCAAGCCATTTTAGGCTCCCAATCTGTCCCTGGTAAGTACTGATAAAAAAGATACTAAAAGCTAAAACAGATTAGGGCCAATAACATAAAATAAGACACAGTGAAATACAGTAACAAATGTTCCTCAAATTGGACGCTGAAAAACCGTAGTACAGCAATAACAAT